>NW_026137610.1:0-601728 GCF_009805555.1 Andrographis paniculata
AACCCTAAACCCTAAACCCTAAACCCTAAACCCTAAACCCTAAACCCTAAACCCTAAACCCTAAACCCCTAAACCCTAAACCCTAAACCCTAAACCCTAAACCCTAAACCCTAAACCCTAAACCCTAAACCCTAGGCCCTGATGGCTTTTCCGCTGCTTTCTATCAAACGTGTTGGGATATTATTCACGAGGATGTTTTCGGTGCTGTTCTGGATTTCTTCTCGGGAGCTCCTCTCTGAAGTTCTATACGGCAACGACACTTGTGCTTATCCCAAGACGGACGGGCCAGTCGCTTGGGCTGATTTTCGGCCTATCAGCCTCTGTAATGTGAGTTCTAAGATCTTCACGAAGTTACTCACTGTGCGACTCGGTCGCTACTGCCGCAGCTTCTGTCCCCACACCAGAGTGGTTTTGTCAAAGGTCGGGCAATTGCAGACAATATTTTGCTGGCATCGGAAATGGTACATGATCTCAATTTGAGGGGGGACTCGCACAATTTGCTGCTGAAACTGGATTTGAATAAGGCATACGATCGGGTATCGTGGCGGTTCTTACGACATGCCCTTACCAGGTTCGGTTTCCCGCCTCATTTCATCACCTTGATTATGAATTGTGTCGAGCATGCTTGGTACTCGATTCTTGTGAATGGGGATTTGGGCGGTTTCTTCCCCTCCTCGCGAGGCCTCAGGCAGGGAGACCCCCTGTCCCCGACCCTCTTTGTTTTGGCTGCAGATCTCTTATCTCGCGGCTTGGAGCGCCTATACAATCGGTACCCGGACCTGTACTATCGGTGTCGTGGTCGGTTCCGATTGACGCACCTAGCCTATGCGGATGATGTTCTCATCTTTGCCAATACCCGTGGTGATCGAATCAGCCTCTTGACGGATTTTCTGACGACGTATGCGCGAACAACTGGCCAGATGGTGAACTGTCAGAAAAGTCAGCTGGTATTTAGCCGCCGATGCCCGGAGAGGGTCCAGCGACAGCTTCAGTCCGTGACTGGTTTCGGCAGGGTTGGACTTCCCCTTACATACCTCGGCGCCCCGCTCTATGTGGGCAATCGGCGTAATATCCTCTACGAAGACCTACTTGGGAAACTGCGGCGATATCTGCAGCGTTGGGACCGCTCCGTTCTCTCTCACGGAGGCCGTTGCAACTGATCAGAAGCACGCTCTTCTCGCTTCCCCTTTACCTCCTACAGGTCCTTAACCCCCCCCAGGCTGTCCTACACTCAGTGGAGCAGCTCTGTGCTCGTTTCTTCTGGGGCTCCTATCATGGCCACCGTCGCCGCCATTGGATTTCCTGGATGGACGCGGCGAGGCCCCAGGACGAGGGCGGGATTGGTATTCGCCGCCTGTCCGATATGGTTCGCGCCTTCTCGCTTAAATTGTGGTGGCGTCTCAGAGATGGTTCCTCTCTTTGGGCTCGCGCGCTCCAGCATAAATATTTCCGCAGCTCCTTCCCGGGTCTCGCCCCCTGCCGGAACTACGACAGCCCGGTCTGGAAACGTCTTTGCCAGATCCGCGATGAGGCACAGACGCAGATCACTTGGAACTTGGGGCGTGGGGACTGTTTCTTCTGGTATGATACTTGGTGCGGTGATCGCCCTCTCTGCACTGACCGCCGGGTTCGCCCTCCGCCGATTCGGGTGAAAGAGATGTGGGTTAACGGGTCGTGGGATTTGACGCGCCTTCAGGCCTACCTTCCGGCATCCCTTGTTCAGCGGGTATCTGCGATTCCTTTTGACCCCCTGATAGCGGATCAGCCGATATGGAAGGCTTCGGACACAGGTATTTTTACTACTACTTCAGCCTGGGAGATGAGCCGGACAGTGGGGGCTCGGAGTTGGCTTTCCTGCTGCCTCTGGTCGCCACTACTTACGCCTACGATGTCGGTATTCCTATGGCGTTTATTTCGCCGTCGGATACCTGTTGACGAGGCCCTTTGGAGGCTGGGTCTTCCTATTGTTTCTCGCTGCCAGTGCTGCAGTGAATCCGAGACTTTTGCACACTTATTCTTCTCGTCGGCGGTTGCCCAGCGCGTGTGGCGCCATCTTGCCGACCTATTCCGTATCCAAATTCCGCGGACACATGCGCCCCACCTGATGGTCTCTGCTTGGCGTCTGTCCTCCCCACATGCGCGGAGCATCCGTACTTATATCCCACTTCTGGCCTTCTGGTTCCTTTGGACGGCACGGAATGACGCCAAACACCGAGGTATCCAGATTTCCTCTGACAGGATTATTGGCGTATTCACTCTCATTTGCAGGTGTTGGGCCGTGCTGGCCTCCTTCAGCGACAGCACTGGCCTGGGGAGGTGCACTTAGCCTCTACTCTCGGCCTTCGCCTCCCGCCTCCGGTTCTTCGGCCGCCGGTCATGGTGCGTTGGGAAGCCCCGTCTCCAGGCTGGTTCAAACTCAACACTGATGGGGCATCGCTCGGGAATCCAGGCGCCGCTGGAGCTGCGGGCGTCATTCGGGATGCCACCGGCGCCCCACTTGTGGCATTCCAAGTTCCCCTTTCGAATATGACGAACACTTTGGCCGAACTGCAAGCGATTCGATCTGGAGTGGATCTGGCGGTTGCCCGCGGCCTCCTCCCTCTCTGGATCGAGACGGACTCGGCCAGCAGCATCTCTCTCATCTCCTCCTCGACGGGACATTGGACCCTCCAGCCTTGTCTCCACCACCTGCGCCTACAGCTTCGCAGCATCGAGTGGAGGATCTCTCATATTTTCCGCGAGGGCAACAAAGTGGCGGACAACTTGGCGAACACCTCTGTTGCCCTTCCTCACACGCGGATCCTTGAGCCGGCGGACATCCCTGCGAGGACTCGTGGCCTCATCCATGCTGACGCGGCGGGCCTCCCGTGCTTTCGCTTCCGTTAGCTTTACTTTATATTTCTATTTTACTTTCCAGCACTTGTACCGAACTTTGCAGAACTACGTATGGCTTGATCCCGTTTGGGTACGTAGGCAGCTCTTGGAGCCCAGCCAAAAAAAAAAAAAAAAAAAAAAAAAAAAAAAAAAAAAAAAAAAAAAAACCCTAAACCCTAAACCCTAAACCCTAAACTGCGTCTGGAAACATGTATTCAATGTGGATTTTGTAGTGCTTCTCGACTTCGTCGAAGAACTTGTATGTCTCCTTGTTTAACCTTCCGGTGTCAAGGCTGAATACTCTGAACGGCCGTCCTGTTAGCCGTGCGTATTCAATCAAAGCTAAAAAAAAAAAAAAAAAAAAAAAAAAAAAAAACCCTAAACCCTAAACCCTAAACCCTAAACCCTAAACCCTAAACCCTAAACCCTAAACCCTAAACCCTAAACCCTAAAACCTAAACCCTAAACCCTAAACCCTAAACCCTAAACCCTAAACCCTAAACCCTAAACCCTAAACCCTAATGCCCACATAGACCTACTTGGGAAACTGCGGCGATATCTGCAGCGTTGGGACCGCTCCGTTCTCTCTCACGGAGGTCGCTTGCAACTGATCAGAAGCACGCTCTTCTCGCTTCCCCTTTACCTCCTACAGGTCCTTAACCCCCCCCAGGCTGTCCTACACTCAGTGGAGCAGCTCTGTGCTCGTTTCTTCTGGGGCTCCTATCATGGCCACCGTCGCCGCCATTGGATTTCCTGGATGGATGCGGCGAGGCCCCAGGACGAGGGCGGGCTTGGTATTCGCCGCCTGTCCGACATGGTTCGCGCCTTCTCGCTTAAATTGTGGTGGCGTCTCAGAGATGCTTCCTCTCTTTGGGCTCGCGCGCTCCAGCATAAATATTTCCGCAGCTCCTTCCCGGGTCTCGCCCCCTGCCGGAACTACGACAGCCCGGTCTGGAAACGTCTTTGCCAGATCCGCGATGAGGCACAGACGCAGATCACTTGGAACTTGGGGCGTGGGGACTGTTTCTTCTGGTATGATACTTGGTGCGGCGATCGCCCTCTCTGCACTGACCGCCGGGACCGCCCTCCGCCGATTCGGGTGAAAGAGATGTGGATTAACGGGTCGTGGGATTTGACGCGCCTTCAGGCCTACCTTCCGGCATCCCTTGTTCAGCGGGTCTCTGCGATTCCTTTTGACCCCCTGATAGCGGATCAGCCGATATGGAAGGCTTCGGACACAGGTACTTTTACTACTACCTCAGCCTGGGAGATGAGCCGGACAGCCGGGGCTCGGAGTTGGCTTTCCTGCTGCCTCTGGTCGCCACTACTTACGCCTACGATGTCGGTATTCCTATGGCGTTTATTTCGCCGTCGGATACCTGTTGACGAGGCCCTTTGGAGGCTGGGTCTCCCTATTGTTTCTCGCTGCCAGTGCTGCAGTGAATCCGAGACTTTTGCACACTTATTCTTCTCGTCGGCAGTTGCCCAGCGCGTGTGGCGCCATCTTGCCGACCTATTCCGTATCCGAACCCCGCGGACACATGCGCCCCACCTGATGGTCTCTGCTTGGCGTCTGTCCTCCCCACATGCGCGGAGCATCCGTACCTATATCCCACTTCTGGCCTTCTGGTTTCTTTGGACGGCACGGAATGACGCCAAACACCGAGGTATCCAGATTTCCTCTGACAGGATTATTTGGCGTATTCACTCTCATTTGCAGGTGTTGGGCCGTGCTGGCCTCCTTCAGCGACAGCACTGGCCTGGGGAGGTGCACTTAGCCTCCACTCTCGGCCTTCGCCTCCCGCCTCCGGTTCTTCGGCCGCCGGTCATGGTACGCTGGGAAGCCCCGTCTCCAGGCTGGTTCAAACTCAACACTGATGGGGCATCGCTCGGGAATCCAGGCGCCGCTGGAGCCGCGGGCGTCATTCGGGATGCCACCGGCGCCCCAATTGTGGCATTCCAAGTTCCCCTTTTGAATACGACGAACACTTTGGCCGAACTGCAGGCGATTCGATCTGGAGTGGACCTGGCGGTTGCCCGCGGCCTCCTCCCTCTCTGGATCGAGACGGACTCGGCCAGCAGTATCTCTCTCATCTCCTCCTCGACGGGACACTGGACTCTCCAGCCTTGTCTCCACCACCTGCGCCTACAGCTTCGCAGCATCGAGTGGAGGATCTCTCATATTTTCCGCGAGGGCAATAAAGTGGCGGACAACTTGGCGAACACCTCTGTTGCCCTTCCTCATTTGCGGATCCTTGAGCCGGCGGACATCCCAGCGAGGACCCGTGGCCTCATCCATGCTGACGCGGCGGGCCTTCCGTGCTTTCGCTTCCGTTAGCTTTTATTTGCTTACACTCTTTATTTACATTTGCAGCACTTGTACTGAACTTTGCAGAACTACGTATGGCTTGATCCCGTTGGGGTACGTAGGCAGCTCTTTGAGCCCAGCCAAAAAAAAAAAAAAAAAAAAAAAAAAAAAAAAAAAAACCCTAAACCCTAAACCCTAAACCCTAAACCCTAAACCCTAAACCCTAAACCCTAAACCCTAAACCCTAAACCCTAAACCCAAACCCTAAACCCTAAACCCTAAACCCTAAACCCTAAACCCTAAACCCTAGCCCCCTGCCGGAACTACGACAGCCCGGTCTGGAAACGTCTTTGCCAGATCCGCGATGAGGCACAGACGCAGATCACTTGGAACTTGGGGCGTGGGGACTGTTTCTTCTGGTATGATACTTGGTGCGGCGATCGCCCTCTCTGCACTGACCGCCGGGACCGCCCTCCGCCGATTCGGGTGAAAGAGATGTGGGTTAACGGGTCGTGGGATTTGACGCGCCTTCAGGCCTACCTTCCGGCATCCCTTGTTCAGCGGGTCTCTGCGATTCCGTTTGACCCCCTGATAGCGGATCAGCCGATATGGAAGGCTTCGGACACAGGTACTTTTACTACTACCTCAGCCTGGGAGATGAGCCGGACAGCCGGGGCTCGGAGTTGGCTTTCCTGCTGCCTCTGGTCGCCACTACTTACGCCTACGATGTCGGTATTCCTATGGCGTTTATTTCGCCGTCGGATACCTGTTGACGAGGCCCTTTGGAGGCTGGGTCTCCCTATTGTTTCTCGCTGCCAGTGCTGCAGTGAATCCGAGACTTTTGCACACTTATTCTTCTCGTCGGCGGTTGCCCAGCGCGTGTGGCGCCATCTTGCCGACCTATTCCGTATCCGAACCCCGCGGACACATGTGCCCCACCTGATGGTCTCTGCTTGGCGTCTGTCCTCCCCACATGCGCGGAGCATCCGTACCTATATCCCACTTCTGGCCTTCTGGTTTCTTTGGACGGCACGGAATGACGCCAAACACCGAGGTATCCAGATTTCCTCTCACAGGATTATTTGGCGTATTCACTCTCATTTGCAGGTGTTGGGCCGTGCTGGCCTCCTTCAGCGACAGCACTGGCCTGGGGAGGTGCACTTAGCCTCCACTCTCGGCCTTCGCCTCCCGCCTCCGGTTCTTCGGCCGCCGGTCATGGTACGCTGGGAAGCCCCGTCTCCAGGCTGGTTCAAACTCAACACTGATAAAAAAAAAAAAAAAAAAAAAAAAAAAAAAAAAAAAAACCCTAAACCCTAAACCCTAAACCCTAAACCCTAAACCCTAAACCCTAAACCCTAAACCCTAAACCCTAAACCCTAAACCCTAAACCCTAAACCCTAAACCCTAAACCCTAAACCCTAAACCCTAAACCCTAAACCCTAAACCCTACTAAGAACTACGTATGGCTTGATCCCGTTCGGGTACGTAGGCAGCCCACTTTGGGTTCAGCCACTGCTATATAGTTTTTTTTTAAAAAAAAAAAAAAAAAAAAAAAAAAAAAAAAAAAAAAAAAAACCCTAAACCCTAAACCCTAAACCCTAAACCCTAAACCCTAAACTTCGTCAGCATTTCGATTCCAGAGCATGTGGATTCGCCATCACTCATTTCTGGACAGAGTTCGGGAGAGTTGGGAGGTCCCTAGTGGGGTGTTGGGGCTTCTCAACCTACGCTTGAAGCTAGGGAGGCTCAAGCGGTTATTGAGGTGGTGGAATCGTCATGTGTTTGGCGATGTGTTTCATTTGTTGGCGGAGGCCGAGAGGGAGGCTGCAGAGTGTGAGGCTGAGTATGACAGAGATCCCTCGGAGGCTACTTTGATGCGCCGACAGCGTAGTGCGGCAGCTTTGACACATGCCATTGCGCTGGAGGAGGCTTTTTGGCGGCAGAAGGCCGCGTGTAGATGGGCCGTCGATGGGGAGAGGAACTCCCGGATGTTTCACTCGATGGTCCGGGAGCGCCGTCGACGGGCTTCTATATTTTACATGCGAGATGGTGACAGGGAGCTTACGGAGCACTCGGACATCAAGGCATCGGCCGTATCTTACTTTGCCTCGATGTTCGGGGAGATGGATGACGCAGATACCTCGGGTATGGATGATTTGGCGGATATGCCGCCGCAGGTTCCCCCGGAGGAGAACCGGCGGCTTTTAGCGCCACCGACGTTGGCAGAGGTTCGGGAGACCGTATTCTCGATAGATCCGGATAGTGTGGCAGGTCCGGATGGATACTCGGCAGCTTTTTACAGAGCTTGTTGGGAGATTGTTGGTCCGGATGTGTTAGCAGCTGTATTGAATTTCTTTTCGGGGACCCCGCTCCCGAAGTTTTATACGGCCACCACCATTGTCCTCATCCCGAAGAGGGATGCCCCAGAGTCTTGGGCTGATTATCGGCCGATTAGTCTGTGCAACGTGAGCAACAAGATCATCACGAAGTTGCTCACGGTGCGCCTTGGGACTTTACTACCGCGCCTCCTTTCACCGCATCAGAGCGGATTTGTGAAGGGGCGTGCGATTGCGGATAACATTCTGATGGCATCTGAGATGGTTCATGACTTGAACCTTAGAGGCACGTCGCACAACGTGCTTCTGAAACTGGACCTTAATAAGGCATATGATCGGGTGTCTTGGCGTTTTTTGAGACATGCCTTGTTGAGGTTCGGTTTTGCGGAGGCGTTTATTACATTGGTGATGCATTGTGTAGAGCATGCTTACTACTCCGTTTTGATTAACGGAGACCTTGGGGGATTTTTTAAATCCTCCAGGGGGGTCCGGCAGGGAGACCCGTTGTCGCCTACTTTATTTGTGCTTGCGGCGGACCTGCTGTCGAGGGGTTTGGAGCGTCTTTACCAGGGACATCCGGAGCTTTACTTTCGGTGTAGAGGAGGGTTTCGGTTGTCTCACTTAGCATATGCCGATGATGTGCTGATATTTGCGAGTGCCTGTGGGGAGCAGATGAGCTCTTTGACGACTTTTTTGGCCGATTATGCGAGGATCACTGGCCAAAAGGTCAACTGTCAGAAGAGCTCGATTGTTTTTAGTCGACGATGCCCGGGGGAGGTCCGGGAGCAGCTTCAGTCAGTCACGGGCTTCAGAGTGGCTGACCTACCCCTTACTTACCTTGGTGCGCCCCTCTATGTGGGGAATCAGAGGAGCATATTGTATGAGGAGCTTCTGGGGAAGTTTCGGAGGTATTTGAGCAGCTGGGACCGGGCTGTACTATCACATGGAGGTCGATTACAGCTTATCCGGAGCACACTCTTATCCCTACCACTATACTTACTTCAGGTCCTGCATCCTCCGCAGTCGATCCTTCATGAGGTTGAGCAGATCTGCGCACGTTTCTTTTGGGGCTCGTATCATGGTCATCGCCAGCGTCATTGGATTTCGTGGGCAGATGCGGCACGGCCGCAGGATGAGGGTGGATTGGGAGTTAGGAGATTATCAGATTTGGTTCATGCCTTCTCTATGAAGCTTTGGTGGAAGCTTCGGGAGGGTTCTTCATTGTGGGCGCAGGCGATGCGGCACAAGTACTTTCGCAATTCCTTCCCGGGGAGAGCCCCTTGTCGGATATACGACAGCCCGGTGTGGAAGCGCTTGTGCCGTGTTAGGGAGGAGGTCCAGTTACAGATATTCTGGACGCTAGGTCGAGGGGAGTGTTTCTTTTGGGAGGACAGATGGTTCGGGGAGCAGCCCCTTTCGACCTTCCGGGGAGACAGCCGGCCGCCTCCGTCGATACTGGTCCGAGATATGTGGACAGAGGGGTCGTGGGATATTGGGCGACTACGTGCTTATCTTCCGGAGGCTTTAGTACAGCGTGTTATTGAGATCCCCTTCGACAGGTTGACAGAGGATCGGATGAGTTGGATGGCTTCGGCATCCGGTACATTTACTACCTCCTCAGCTTGGGAGCTTTGTCGAGACACAGGGGTACAGAGTTGGCTTTCGGGTTTACTATGGTCGCGGATCCTGACCCCGACGATGTCGGTCTTTTTGTGGAGACTGTTTCGGCGGCGTATACCGATGGATGAGATCCTTCAGCACTATGGGATTCCGATTGTATCGCGCTGCCACTGTTGTCATGCGGAGATAGAGACTATCTCACATGTCTTTATTGATTCGGGAGTTGCCATGAGAGTCTGGGGGCACTTTGCAGCATTATTTGGGATATCGTTGCCGGAGACACACACCCCGCATTTGTTGGTGTCATCATGGAGACTCTCTTCGACGCGTTCTCAGAGTATTAGGGCGTATGTTCCATTATTGGTATTCTGGTTCATTTGGACAGCTCGGAATGACGCGAAACACAGGGGGCTTCGAGTGTCTTCCGAGAGGATCATTTGGCGGATTCATGCGCATTTACAGACCCTATGGCGGGCTAGGGTCCTTCTGCGTCGACATTGGGAGGGCGATCTCCATATTGCTGATGGGCTTGGATTTCGATATCCCCCTCCGGTCCCTCGACCTCCGATTATGGTGCGTTGGGAGGCACCGTCCCCGGGATGGTTCAAGCTTAACACCGATGGTGCTTCGCTTGGCAATCCCGGGGCGGCAGGAGCGGCCGGTCTTATCCGGGATTCGACTGGAGCAGTGATCGTCGCATATCAGGTTCCGATTTCACATGCGACGAACACTTTGGCAGAGCTGACAGCGATTCAGAGGGGAGTTGGGATTGCGATTGATCGAGGATTGGTGCCATTGTGGATCGAGACAGACTCGACGGCATGTATTTCTCTGATCTCCTCCTCGATGAGTCATTGGTCGCTTCAGAGGTGTCTTCTTACTCTTCGCATGCGCTTACGGGATACGACTTGGAGGATCTCGCACATTTATCGGGAGGGGAACCGTGTTGCGGATATTTTAGCGACGACGGCGGTCTCCCTTCCGACGGAGCGGATACTTCTTCCGATGGATCTCCCTCGGGCGACTAGAGGCCTCCTTCGAGCGGATGCTGACGGACTTCCGGGCTTCCGTTTCCGGGTGTAGGCCTCGTATTGGTATGACGTTACTTACTCTTAGCTTGATTGGCTTAGTGTTGATTGGTGTTATACTTTGATTACCTAGGCCTGTCATGCATGTTTGTTTTCTTGGACTATGTAGCTCTACTAAGAACTACGTATGGCTTGATCCCGTTCGGGTACGTAGGCAGCCCACTTTGGGTTCAGCCACTGCTATATAGTTTTTTTTTTTTTAAAAAAAAAAAAAAAAAAAAAAAAAAAAAAAAAAAACCCTAAACCCTGAACCCTAAACCCTGAACCCTGAACCCTGAACCCTAAACCCTGAACCCTAACCCCTAAACCCTAAACCCTAAACCCTAAACCCTAACCCCTAAACCCTAACCCCCGTCCCCACCCAACCGCCGCCGGAAATCGCTACAGCACCGTCGGCCGCTACTGCCCTGCGCGGCGATACTTTCAGCGCCGGTATCTCTCAACACCGGCGTTGGATCGCCGTTTGGCCACCGTCACTGAACTCGCAGGGCTGAGGTGTCCCCGAATCCACCCCTCGATCGCCGGAATACGCCGCCGGCTCCGCCCCTGACGGTTGGCCTCCCGCACCGTCGCCACCGCGTTTCGGCATCCCCCCGCCGTCGGACCACCATTCTGACGACGGGATCGTGTTCCCCTGGCCGGAAAACCCCCAGGGCCGGGCTACCGCCGCGAGTCGCCACCTCTACACCACTGTCCGCCGCTTGCCCTTGGTCGCCGTCGCCGTAACCCTGATTTGCGACACCTTCGACGCCGCCGTTCTCCCGTCTCCGACGTCGGATCGTCAATCGGCCACCGTCACTGTCCTCGCAGGGTTGAGGAGTCCCTGAACCCGCCACCCGACCGCCGGAATACACCATTGGGAACCGCCGGTGACTCCCCCGACGGTTGCCCTCCTCCCGACGGTTGGCCTCCTGACGGTTGAGTTCCCGAGACGCCGCCTCTGCATATTCCGCCGACTCCGCTGCCCGACCAACTCTCTGGTCCCGATACTGTTCCACCCGACCCCGACATACACCTTGGTCGGTGCTCCTTGACGCCAGAGCATCCCCCGACTGAGGCCCAGGGATCGCGACTGCTGTTTCTCCCGACGGGTGATCTCCCGACCGAGTCCCGACCGAGGCCGTCTCTGGTCCCGTAGGTTGCTCCCGACCGTGGCCCGACCGAGGCCGTCTCTGGTCCCGACGGTTGATCCCGATCGTGGCCCGACCGAGGCCGTCTCTGGTCCCGAAGGTTGATCCCGACCGAGGCCCGACCGAGGTCGCCTCTGGTCTCGAAGGTTGATCCCGACCGAGGCCCGACCGAGGCCGTCTCTGCTCCCGAAGGTTGATCCCGACCTTGGCCCGACCGAGGCTATCTCCGGTCCCGAAGGTTGCCCCGACTCGGCGCCTCTCCGACCGTCTTCGCTGCTCGACCACACTCCCGCCCGAGGCCCAGGGTTCGTGGTTGTCACTGGTCCCGACGGTTTGTCCCGACTCGGTGCCACCACTTTTCTCCCCGACCCCGCCAACCCCCAGTCGGTGCCCCGACGCCAGAACACTTCCCGACTGGGGCCCAGGTGTCGCGGCGGTCACTGACCCCGACGTTTTGTCATCCCGACACGACGCCCCGCTACTCCGCCCGACCCTGACGCCAGACCACCCTCCTGGTCCCGCCACTGTGTCTCCCGGCCCAGAAGCCCCCAGACGCGGGTTCAGTGCCTGAACGGTGCCCAGACTTCACGGCTGCCTCTGGCCCTTGTCGTCGTCGGTTTCTCTGCTGCTCTGGCGCTCTGAGCGCCGGTCTGACGGCACTGTTGATTCTCTGGCCCTGGCAGCCCCGGCACCCCATCCTTTACCACCGTCTCCGATGACAGCCGCCGACTCCTTCCGGAGCTAGGGTTCTGCCGTGGAATTGCCGGATATGGCCGCTCAGGCTGCTGCCGGCCGCCAGCAACCTCCCCAAACTGATGGTTCGGTACGCCTCACCTCTGCTACTAACCATCTACATTCCCACAAGTCTTTTGCCAATGCTGTCACCTCCGGACTCAACTCCGAGATTCCTGAGGACAGTCCTTACTCTTTTCTGGCGGAGCCTCGTCCGACTGCTATTGGACAATGGATTTCTACTGCTGGACAGCCGCGCCTTGCTTTTACTGCTGACGAAACAGCAAGGTACACAGCCTCGCACCCGTACATTCTTATCGGTAAATTCTCTCATGGGTACTCTTCTTGGAAAGATCTTACCGAAGGTTTTGCGAGTTTCTGTTTGGCGGGGAAGTTTGTTTTGCAGCATCTTAATCACCGCCATATTGTGATTCGCCTCACTACCGAGGCTGATTATATGCGACTTTGGATTCGAGGAACTTGGTTCATCAAAGGATTCCCGATGAGAGTTCTCAAATGGACCCCCGATTTCAAAACTACCGAGGAACCCCCACATGTTCCGGTGTGGGTTACGCTCCCACTACTTCCTCTCCACATGTATCACAGAGATCTTTTATTTACGGTTGCTGCTGGCATTGGGACCCCTCTGAAGGTTGATACCCCTACGGCGACTCGGAGCCGGTGCTCCCACGCCAGAGTCTGTGTGGAAATTGACCTTACGAAGCCCCTCCTGCATGCCTTCGAGATTGATGTGGGTACTGGTGTGCTCGAGCAGAAGGTCATCTATGAGCGTCTACCTAGTTTCTGCTCACTCTGCCGCCATCTCGGACATAAAGCAGAGGCTTGTTTACGCAGACCTTCTTCGCAGCCGGTTCCAGCGACCGTATCAGCTGCGCAGGATCCTCCTGCTGCGCCTTCTGGTCGCCATGACTCGGTGCATGGCCCTTCTGAGATCTCTGCGGCCCCTGCCTCTGGTGATATCATGGAACCCCGGCCCCCCACTGCTCGACGCCGTCGTCGGCGCCGCAATCGAAATCGGGGTACGCCTTCTACTGGTATCACTAATGATTCTGGCTCATTGCAGGCTCCTCTTCGGCCCCTCCGCCAGGACCCCCAGCCTTCTACCCGGAGACCTTCTGATGACATACCGGAGTTGAACGGTTCCAGACGCCTTCGTTCAGGTGTGCGGGTGTCCTTTGGGGAGACACAAGTGGCCCCAAATCCATCACAGACGGCCAGGAATTCACAGCAGGTAATACCGGCGCATCTCAGCAGCCCTGCGGAGGCTCATCGCCCCCACGCTCCTCCTCGGGTGACCTTTGCCCACTCACGGGGGGATGCCTCTGCGATCCTGCTTACCTCTGGTGTTCGAGTTACTTTTGGGGACTTCCGGGCGCCTTCGGAAACCTCTCCGGTCCGCCCTCTGGCTGGACAGACTACAGCTGAGCCCCCGATCGACAGTCCTGCTTCCCCGCTGGACGACTGTCGGCTGAGTCCCACTCCAGCGACTCCTGCCACCGCTCCAGCCCTCGGTCTCTTTCTGCAGCCCCCTTTGGACGATCAGGTACCCTCGCCGCCTTTACCACTGCTTCCTGATGATATGCAGGTACCCCCGGAGCCTGTGTCGCTTCCTCCTGCTCAGTCTTTGGCAATCTGGGGACTCCCCTCTGGTCATGGCCTGGATAAGGGGAAGGCAGTGCTGCTCTCGGACCCCCCTGCATCACCTATCTGCGATCGACGTGATCTTTCAGTGGACACATGCCTATCGGCCACGGGTTCTCCTTCCTCGGACACCCAGCGGGATGAGGACTCTGCACTTCATGCCACTTTCGCCGAGGACTCGGATGGTGACTCGCCCCTTATTAAGGATGGCCAACCGCCCCTCATTGATTCACTGTCTCTCTCCCCGAGAGGTACCACTGATCTTCACTCTTGTGATCTCCCTGCTGATGCAACTACAGGGACAGAGCTCCTCCCTGAATCTGGTCCGAACCCACCCCTCCTGCGGACTTCGTCGGAACCGCTCCCTGTTGTCGCTCTGTCGACGGAGTCGCATCCGAGCAGAGGGGTGTGCGTTTTGAACCAGGCTGCTGATCCTCCGTCTCTCAGCGGATCCTTGGAGACAGTGTCGGATGACCGGCCACAGGCTCTGCCGCCAACCTTCTCTAGGCCGATCACCCGCAGCATCTCTCGTCAGCAAGTAAGTTCCTCTCGTCGCCCTTCTGCTAGTACTCGATGACAGACACCTACATTCTGGTCTGGAATGTTCGAGGAATTGGTAACCCCAGGGCTCAACGGGAGGTACATTGGCTTTGTAAGCAACACCGTATCCGCCTTCTCATCATCCTTGAACCCATGGTTCTGGCGGACACTGCTTTCTTCTGCCGGCGGTTTGGTTTCTCTCAGATGCTAACCAACACGGCTAATTCTATCTGGATTCTTGCTGATGATTCTTATACACTGGCGCCTATATCGGAGATCGATCAGTGTCTTCATGTGCAGGTATCATCTCCACAGATTCGCCGGCCTTTTCTTTTATCTGGCATATATGCGAGGTGTTCTATCACCCAGCGCCGCGAGCTTTGGTCTTTCTTACATGACACCGCGATTTCGTCACTGGGATCCCCCTGGCTGATTGGCGGTGATTTTAATGCCATCGCCGATATATCTGAACGGAAGGGCCCGGGTCGGCCTAAATTGCGCTCTATTCAGGATTTCTCGACCGCAATCCTCGATGCGAACCTCATTGATGCTGGTTTCGAGGGCCCCCCGCACACATGGACCAATCGGCGGGTTTGGGAGCGCCTTGATCGCATTCTTTACAGCTCTGCCTGGGAGGATTTTGCGGAGACAACTCGAGTCAGGCACTTACCGCGGATGCATTCGGACCACGCCCCGCTCTTGGTCCGTTTCTCGCATGAACGGCACCGCCTAGCCTCTGCATTCCGGTTTCAGAACATGTGGACTAGACACCACTCTTTTCAGGACCACGTCCGCCAGAGTTGGGCTGTCCCGACGGGCACCACCGGTCTCCTCAACCTGCGATTGAAACTCGGACGCCTCAAGCAGGCTCTGAAGTGGTGGAACAAACAGGTATTTGGTAATGTGTTTCAGGTTCTTGCAGCAGCAGAGAAAGATGCTGAGGAGTGCGAAGCGGATTTCGATCGGGATCCCTCTGACGCCAACCTCCTCCGTCGTCAACGGAGCGCAGCAGCCTTGACACATGCGATTTCTCTTGAGGAGGCCTTCTGGAAACAAAAAGCAGCATGTCGTTGGGCAGTTGAGGGAGAGCGAAACTCCAGAATGTTCCACTCCATGGTGAAGGAACGGCGTCGGCGGGCTACGCTTTTCTCGATGAGGGACGGTGCTCGTACCCTCACTGATCACTCAGCCATTAAGCAGTCAGCTATTACCTACTTCTCCGAGATGTTTGGTCAGCCTGACGATGCAGACACCTCGGGGATGGATGCACTGGCGGACCCTCCGCCTCAGGTTCCTTTGGCTGAATGTGCTCGGTTGCTGGAACCACCAACACTTGCGGAGGTTCGTGCTGTGGTTTTCTCGATTGACAAGGACAGTGTGGCTGGCCCTGATGGCTTTTCCGCCGCTTTCTATCAAACGTGTTGGGATATTATTCACGAGGATGTTTTCGATGCTGTTCTGGATTTCTTCTCGGGAGCTCCTCTTCTGAAGTTCTATACGGCAACGACACTTGTGCTTATCCCCAAGACGGACGGGCCAGTCGCTTGGGCTGATTTTCGGCCTATCAGCCTCTGTAATGTGAGTTCTAAGATCTTCACGAAGTTACTCACTGTGCGACTTGGTCCGCTACTGCCGCAGCTTCTGTCGCCACACCAGAGTGGTTTTGTCAAAGGTCGGGCAATTGCAGACAATATTTTGCTGGCATCGGAAATGGTACATGATCTCAATTTGAGGGGGGACTCGCACAATTTGCTGCTGAAACTGGATTTGAATAAGGCATACGATCGGGTATCGTGGCGGTTCTTGCGACATGCCCTTACCAGGTTCGGTTTCCCGCCTCATTTTATCACCTTGATTATGAATTGTGTCGAGCATGCTTGGTACTCGATTCTTGTGAATGGGGACTTGGGCGGTTTCTTCCCCTCCTCGCGAGGCCTCAGGCAGGGAGACCCCCTGTCCCCGACTCTCTTTGTTTTGGCTGCAGATCTCTTATCTCGCGGCTTGGAGCGCCTATACAATCGGTACCCGGACCTGTACTATCGGTGTCGTGGTCGGTTCCGATTGACGCACCTAGCCTATGCGGATGATGTTCTCATATTTGCCAATACCCGTGGTGATCGAATCAGCCTCTTGACGGATTTTCTGACGACGTATGCGCGAACTACTGGCCAGATGGTGAACTGTCAGAAAAGTCAGCTGGTATTTAGCCGCCGATGCCCGGAGAGGGTCCAGCGACAGCTTCAGTCCGTCACTGGTTTCGGCAGGTTTGGACTTCCCCTTACGTACCTCGGCGCCCCGCTCTATGTGGGCAATCGGCGTAATATCCTCTACGAAGACCTACTTGGGAAACTGCGGCGATATCTGCAGCGTTGGGACCGCTCCGTTCTCTCTCACGGAGGTCGCTTGCAACTGATCAGAAGCACGCTCTTCTCGCTTCCCCTTTACCTCCTACAGGTCCTTAACCCCCCCCAGGCTGTCCTACACTCAGTGGAGCAGCTCTGTGCTCGTTTCTTCTGGGGCTCCTATCATGGCCACCGTCGCCGCCATTGGATTTCCTGGATGGATGCGGCGAGGCCCCAGGACGAGGGCGGGCTTGGTATTCGCCGCCTGTCCGACATGGTTCGCGCCTTCTCGCTTAAATTGTGGTGGCGTCTCAGAGATGGTTCCTCTCTTTGGGCTCGCGCGCTCCAGCATAAATATTTCCGCAGCTCCTTCCCGGGTATCGCCCCCTGCCGGAACTACGACAGCCCGGTCTGGAAACGTCTTTGCCAGATCCGCGATGAGGCACAGACGCAGATCACTTGGAACTTGGGGCGTGGGGACTGTTTCTTCTGGTATGATACTTGGTGCGGCGATCGCCCTCTCTGCACTGACCGCCGGGACCGCCCTCCGCCGATTCGGGTGAAAGAGATGTGGGTTAACGGGTCGTGGGATTTGACGCGCCTTCAGGCCTACCTTCCGGCATCCCTTGTTCAGCGGGTCTCTGCGATTCCGTTTGACCCCCTGATAGCGGATCAGCCGATATGGAAGGCTTCGGACACAGGTACTTTTACTACTACCTCAGCCTGGGAGATGAGCCGGACAGCCGGGGCTCGGAGTTGGCTTTCCTGCTGCCTCTGGTCGCCACTACTTACGCCTACGATGTCGGTATTCCTATGGCGTTTATTTCGCCGTCGGATACCTGTTGACGAGGCCCTTTGGAGGCTGGGTCTCCCTATTGTTTCTCGCTGCCAGTGCTGCAGTGAATCCGAGACTTTTGCACACTTATTCTTCTCGTCGGCGGTTGCCCAGCGCGTGTGGCGCCATCTTGCCGACCTATTCCGTATCCGAACCCCGCGGACACATGTGCCCCACCTGATGGTCTCTGCTTGGCGTCTGTCCTCCCCACATGCGCGGAGCATCCGTACCTATATCCCACTTCTGGCCTTCTGGTTTCTTTGGACGGCACGGAATGACGCCAAACACCGAGGTATCCAGATTTCCTCTCACAGGATTATTTGGCGTATTCACTCTCATTTGCAGGTGTTGGGCCGTGCTGGCCTCCTTCAGCGACAGCACTGGCCTGGGGAGGTGCACTTAGCCTCCACTCTCGGCCTTCGCCTCCCGCCTCCGGTTCTTCGGCCGCCGGTCATGGTACGCTGGGAAGCCCCGTCTCCAGGCTGGTTCAAACTCAACACTGATGGGGCATCGCTCGGGAATCCAGGCGCCGCTGGAGCCGCGGGCGTCATTCGGGATGCCACCGGCGCCCCAATTGTGGCATTCCAAGTTCCCCTTTTGAATACGACGAACACTTTGGCCGAACTGCAGGCGATTCGATCTGGAGTGGACCTGGCGGTTGCCCGCGGCCTCCTCCCTCTCTGGATCGAGACGGACTCGGCCAGCAGTATCTCTCTCATCTCCTCCTCGACGGGACACTGGACTCTCCAGCCTTGTCTCCACCACCTGCGCCTACAGCTTCGCAGCATCGAGTGGAGGATCTCTCATATTTTCCGCGAGGGCAATAAAGTGGCGGACAACTTGGCGAACACCTCTGTTGCCCTTCCTCATATGCGGATCCTTGAGCCGGCGGACATCCCAGCGAGGACCCGTGGCCTCATCCATGCTGACGCGGCGGGCCTTCCGTGCTTTCGCTTCCGTTAGCTTTTATTTGCTTACACTCTTTATTTACATTTGCAGCACTTGTACCGAACTTTGCAGAACTACGTATGGCTTGATCCCGTTGGGGTACGTAGGCAGCTCTTTGAGCCCAGCCAAAAAAAAAAAAAAAAAACCCTAAACCCTAAAAAAAAAAAAAAAAAAAAAAAAAAAAAACCCTAACCCCTAACCCCTAAACCCTAACCCCTAAACCCTAACCCCTAAACCCTAACCCCTAAACCCTAAACCCTAAACCCTAAACCCTAACCCCTAAACCCTAACCCCTAAACCCTAAACCCTAACCCCTAAACCCTAAACCCTAATACCCTAAACCCTAATACCCTAATCCCTAAACCCTAAACCCTAACCCCTAAAACCCTAAACCCTAAACCCTAAACCCTAAACCCGAAACCCTAAACCCTAAACCCGAAGTTGATGGTTCGATACGCCCTGTCACTGCTGATAACCATCTCCATTCACACAAGTCTTTCGCCACTGCCGTGACCTCCGGACTCAATTCCGATGCTCCTGAGGACAGTCCCTACTCCTTTCTGGCGGAGCCTCGTCCGACTGCTATTGGACAATGGATTTCCACTGCCGGACAGCCGCGCCTTGCTTTTACTGCCGACGAAACAACAAGGTACACAGCCTCGCATCCGTACATTCTTATCGGTAAATTCTCTCACGGGTACTCTTCTTGGAAAGATCTTACCGACGGTTTTGCGAGTTTCTGTTTGGCGGGGAAGTTTGTTTTGCAGCATCTTAATCACCGCCATATTGTGATTCGCCTCACTACCGAGGCTGACTATATGCGACTTTGGATTCGGGGAACTTGGTTCATCAAAGGATTCCCGATGAGAGTTCTCAAATGGACCCCCGATTTCAAAACTACCGAGGAACCTCCACATGTTCCGGTGTGGGTTACGCTCCCACTACTTCCTCTCCACATGTATCACAGAGATCTTTTATTTACAGTTGCTGCTGGCATTGGGACCCCTCTGAAGGTTGATACCCCTACGGCGACTCGGAGTCGGTGCTCCCACGCCAGAGTCTGTGTGGAACTTGACCTTACGAAGCCCCTTCTGCATGCCTTTGAGATTGATGTTGGCACTGGCGTGCTCGAATAGAAGGTCATCTACGAGCGGCTCCCTAGCTTCTGCTCACTCTGCCGCCATCTTGGGCACAAAGCGGAGGCTTGTTTACGCAGACCTTCTTCGCAGCCGGTACCAGCAACCGTATCAGCTGCGCAGGATCCTCCTGCTGCGCCTTCTGGTCGCCATGACTCGGTGCATCGCCCTTCTGAGATCTCTGCAGCCCCTGCCTCTGGTGATATCATGGAATCCCGGCCCCCCACTGCTCGACGCCGTCGTCGGCGCCGCAATCGAAATAGGGGTACGCCTTCTACTGGTATTACTAATGATTCTGGCTCCTTGCAGGCTTCTTCTTAGCTCCTCCGACGGGACCCCCAGCCTTCTACCCGGCGACCTTCCGATGACATCCCGGAGTTGAATGGCTCCAGACGTCTTCGCTCTGGTGTGCGGGTGACCTTTGGGGAGACACAGGTGGCCCCAAATCCATCACAGCCGGCCGAGAAGTCACTGCAGCTCACACCGGCGCATCTCAGCGGCCCTGCGGAGGCTCATCGCCCCCACGCTCCTCCTCGGGTGACCTTTGCCCACTCACGGGGGGATGCCTCTGCGATGCTGCTTACTTCTGGTGTTCGAGTTACCTTTGGGGACTTTCTGGCGCCTTCGGAAACCTCTCCGGCCCGCCCTCTGGCCGGACAGACTACAGCTGAGCCTCCGATTGACAGTCCTGCCTCCCCTCTGGATGACTGTCGGCTGAGTCCCACTCCAGCGACTCCTGCCACCGCCTCAGCCCTTGGTCTCCTTCCGCAGCCCCTATTGGCCACTCAGGTACCCTCGTCGCCTTTGCCACTGCTTGCTGATGATATGCAGGTGCCTCCGGAGCCTGTGTCGCTTCCTCCTGCTCAATCTTTGGCAATTTGGGGACTCCCCTCTGGTCATGGCCTGGATAAGAGGAAGGCAGTGCTGCTCTCTGAACCTTCTGCATCCCCTATCCGCGATCGACGCGATCTTTCAGTGGACACATGCCTATCGGCTACTGGTTCTCCTTCTTCGGACACCCAGCGGGAGGAGGACTCTGCACTACAAGCCACTTTCGCCGAGGATTCGGATGGTGACTCGCCCCTTATTAAGGATGGCCAACCGCCCCTCATCGATTCACTATCCCTTTCCCCGAGAGGTACCACTGATTTTCACTCTGGTGATCTACCTGTTGATGTAACTACAGAGACAGAGCTCCTCCCTGAATCTGGTCCGAACCTACCCCTCCTGCGGACTTCATCGGAACCGCTCCCTGTTGTCGCTCTGTCGACGGAGTCGCATCCGAGCAGGGGGGTGTGCATTTTGAACCAGGCCGCTGAACCTCCGTCTCTCAGCGGATCTTTGGAGACAGTATCGGATGACCGGCCACAGGCTCTGTTGCCGACCTTCTCCAGACTGATTACCCGCAGCATCTCTCGTCAGCAAGTAAGTTCCTCTCGTCGCCCTTCTGCCAGTTCTCGATCACAGACACCTCCCTCTTGGTTTGGAATGTGCGCGGAATTGGCAACCCCCGAGCTCAACGAGAGGTACATTGGCTCTGCAAGCAACACCGTATCCGCATTCTTATTCTTCTGGAGCCTATGGTTATTGCGGATGTTGCTTTCTTTTGCCGGAGTTTTGGCTTCTCCCAGATGCTTACCAACGCGGTCAATTCTATCTGGATTCTTGCTGATGACTCCTATAAACTGGAGCCTATTTCGGAGATCGATCAGTGTCTTCATGTGCAGGTTTCGTCTCCGCAGCACCGCCGGCCCTTTTTACTATCTGGGATCTATGCGCGATGTTCTATCACCCAGCGCCGTGCCCTCTGGTCTTTCCTACAGGACACAGCGGCCTCGTCATTGGGGTCTCCTTGGCTGATTGGTGGCGACTTTAATGCTATCGCCGACATATCTGAACGGAAGGGACCAGGTCGCCCTAAGTTGCGCTCTATTCAGGATTTCTCAGCGGCTATCCTTGATGCGAATCTTATTGATGCCGGTTTTGAAGGCTCCCCCCATACATGGACAAATCGGCGAGTTTGGGAGCGCCTCGACCGCATCCTCTACAATACTGCCTGGGAGGATTTCGCTGAGACGACTCGTGTCAGACACCTCCCGCGGCTGCATTCGGATCACGCCCCGCTCTTGGTCCAGTTCTCGCATGAACGTCACCGCCTTGCATCTGCATTCCGGGTTCAGAACATGTGGACTAGACACCACACTTTTCAGGACCACGTCCGCCAGAGTTGGGATGTCCCGACGGGCACCACCGGTCTCCTCAACCTGCGACTGAAACTTGGACGACTCAAGCAGGCTCTGAAGTGGTGGAACAAACAGGTATTTGGGAATGTTTTTCAGGTACTGGCAGCAGCAGAAAAAGACGCAGAGGAGTGTGAAGCGGAGTTCGATCGGGATCCCTCTGACGCCAACCTCCTCCGCCGTCAGCGTAGCGCTGCGGCTTTGACGCATGCGATTGCGCTGGAGGAGGCTTTCTGGAAACAAAAAGCAGCCTGTCGGTGGGCGGTCGAGAGAGAACGGAACTCCCGTATGTTCCATTCCATGGTGAAGGAACGACGCCGGCGGGCGACAATCTTCTCGATGGCTGACGGTGCTCGTACCCTCACTGATCACTCAGATATTAAGCAGTCAGCCATTACCTATTTCTCTGGGATGTTGGGACAGCCTGATGATGCCGACACATCGGAAATGGATGCCTTGGCAGATCCACCGCCCCAGGTTCCGCCGGCCGAGTGCACTCGGTTGCTCGAACCGCCTACACTTGCGGAGATTCGTACTGTGGTCTTCTCGATTGATCAAGATAGCGCGGCTGGCCCCGATGGCTTCTCTGCCGCCTTCTACCAGAAATGTTGGGAGATCATCCGGGAGGATGTGTTTGATGCCGTACTGGATTTCTTCTCGGGAGCCCCCCTCCTGAAGTTTTATACAGCGACGACTCTTGTGCTTATCCCCAAGAAGGAGGGGCCACTTGCATGGGCTGATTATCGGCCTATCAGCCTCTGTAATGTCAGCAGTAAGATCTTCACAAAGCTCCTCACCACGCGCCTTAGCCCTCTACTGCCGCAGCTTCTATCACCGCATCAGAGCGGCTTTGTCAAAGGCCGCGCGATTGCGGACAATATCCTGTTAGCATCGGAGATGGTCCATGATCTTAATCTGAGAGGGGACTCGCACAACTTATTGCTGAAATTGGACCTTAACAAGGCGTATGATCGGGTTTCATGGCGGTTCTTGCGGCACGCCCTTTCCAGGTTCGGTTTCCCGGCTCACTTCATCACTTTGATTATGAACTGTGTTGAGCATGCTTGGTACTCGATCCTTGTGAATGGGGACTTGGGTGGCTTCTTCCCCTCCTCGCGAGGCCTTAGGCAGGGAGACCCCTTGTCCCCGACCCTTTTTGTCTTGGCTGCAGATCTCTTATCACGAGGCTTGGAGCGCCTCTACAGCCGTTTTCCGGATCTGTACTATCGATGTCGTGGTCGGTTCCGGCTGACGCACCTTGCTTATGTGGATGATGTCCTCATATTCGCTAATACCTGTGGCAATCGCATCAGCCTTCTGACCGACTTTCTGACGACTTACGCACGGATTACTGGCCAGAAGGTGAACTGTCAGAAAAGCCAACTTGTTTTCAGCCGCCAGTGCCCGGAGAGTGTTCAACGACAGCTCCAATCGGTGACTGGTTTTGGCGCAGCTGAACTCCCTATTACATATCTTGGCGCGCCCCTCTATATGGGCAATCGGCGCAATATTCTTTATGAGGAACTCCTTGGAAAACTCCGTCGTTATCTGCAGCGTTGGGATCGATCGGTTCTATCTCACGGGGGTCGATTACAGTTAATCAGGAGCACCTTGTTCTCGCTCCCCCTCTATCTGCTGCAGGTACTTTGCCCCCCCCAGGCGGTACTTCACTCTGTGGAGCAACTTTTTGCTCGTTTTTTCTGGGGTTCTTATCACGGGCACCGCCGCCGCCATTGGATCTCCTGGGCGGATATTACACGGCCACAGGAGGAGGGTGGGCTTGGCATTCGTCGCCTGGCCGATACGGTTCGGGCCTTCTCGTTTAAACTGTGGTGGCGACTCAGAGATGGCTCCTCCCTTTGGGCTCGCGCGCTTCAACAGAAATATTTTCGGAATTCCTTTCCAGGACTTGCACCCTGCAGGAGCTACGACAGCCCGGTTTGGAAGCGCCTCTGCCAGGTTCGAGACGAGGCACAGACTCAGATCACTTGGAACTTGGGGCGTGGGGACTGCTTCTTCTGGTATGATACTTGGTGTGGAGATCGTCCTCTCTGCACTGACCGCCAGGACCGCCCTCCGCCGATACGGGTGAAAGAGATGTGGGTTAACGGGACGTGGGACTTGACGCGCCTCCGAGCTTACCTCCCTGAAACCCTTGTTCAGCAGGTCTCGGCGATTCCTTCTGATCTCCAGATTGCGGATCAGCCGATTTGGAAGGCCTCGACCACAGGTACTTTCTCTACAACCTCAGCATGGGAGATGAGCCGAACAGCTGGAGCACGGAGCTGGCTCTCTTGCAGCTTGTGGTCGCCGCTTCTTACTCCTACAATGTCGGTATTCCTATGGCGTTTATTTCGCCGTCGGATACCCGTCGATGAGGCCTTACGGAAGATGGGCCTCCCTATTGTCTCTTGCTGCCAGTGCTGTCGGGAGTCTGAGACGATCGAGCACTTATTCTTCTCGTCGGCGGTTGCCCAGCGCGTGTGGCCCCGTCTTGCCGACCTATTTCGTATCCAAATCCCGCGGACACATGCGCCCCACCTGATGGTTTCTGCTTGGCGTCTGTCCTCCCCACATGCGCGGAGTATCCGTACTTATATACCGCTTCTGGCCTTCTGGTTTCTTTGGACGGCACGGAATGACGCCAAACACCGAGGTATCCAGATTTCATCTGACAGGATTATTTGGCGTATTCACTCTCATTTGCAGGTCTTAGGCCGTGCTGGCCTCCTTCAGCGTCAGCACTGGCCTGGGGAGGTGCACCTAGCCTCTAGTCTCGGCCTTCGCCTCCCACCTCCGGTTCTTCGGCCGCCGGTCATGGTACGCTGGGAAGCCCCGTCTCCAGGCTGGTTCAAACTCAATACTGATGGGGCATCGCTCGGGAATCCAGGCGCCGCTGGAGCCGCGGGCGTCATTCGGGATGCCACCGGCGCCCCACTTGTGGCATTCCAAGTTCCCCTTTTGAATACGACGAACACTTTGGCCGAACTGCAGGCGATTCGATCTGGAGTGGACCTGGCGGTTGCACGCAGCCTCCTCCCTCTCTGGATCGAGACGGACTCGGCCAGCAGTATCTCTCTCATCTCCTCCTCGACGGGACACTGGACTCTCCAGCCTTGTCTCCACCACCTGCGCCTACAGCTTCGCAGCATCGAGTGGAGGATCTCTCATATTTTCCGCGAGGGCAATAAAGTGGCGGACAACTTGGCGAACACCTCTGTTGCCCTTCCTCACATGCGGATCCTTGAGCCGGCGGACATCCCTGCGAGGACCCGTGGCCTCATCCATGCTGACGCGGCGGGCCTCCCGTGTTTTCGCTTCCGTTAGCTTTTATTTGCTTACAATCTTTATTTACATTCGCAGCACTTGTACCGAACTTTGCAGAACTACGTATGGCTTGATCCCGTTGGGGTACGTAGGCAGCTCTTTGAGCCCAGCCCAAAAAAAAAAAAAAAAAAAAAAAAAAAAAAACCCTAAACCCTAAACCCTAAACCCTTGGGGAGCTCCGTTTAAACTGTGGTGGCGACTCAGAGATGGTTCCTCTCTTTGGGTTCGCGCCCTTCAACAAAAGTATTTTCACAGCTGTTTCCCAGGCCTTGCACCCTGCCGGAGCTATGACAGTCCGATATGGAAGCGTCTCTGCTAGGTTCGAGATGAGGCACAGACTCAGATCACTTGGAACTTGGGGCGTGGGGAGTGTTTCTTTTGGTATAATACTTGGTGTGGCGATCGCCCTCTCTGCACTGACCGCCAGGACCACCCTCCGCCGATACGGCTGAAAGAGATGTGGACAAACGGGTCGTGGGATTTCACGCGCCTTCAGGCCTACCTTCCGGGAACACTTGTTCAACAGGTCTCTGCGATTCCTTTTGATCCCCTGACTACGGATAAGCCAATATGGAAGGCCTCGACCACAGGTACTTTCTCTACGACTTCAGCCTGGGAGATGAGCCGAACAGTTGGGGTACGGAGCTAGCTTTCTTGCAGCTTATGGTCGCCGCTCCTTACTCCTACAATGTCGGTATTCCTATGGCGTTTATTTCACCGTCGGATACCCGTCGATAAGGTCTTAAGAAAGATGGGCCTTTCTATTGTTTTTTGCTGCCAGTGCTGTCGGGAATCTGAGACGATCGAGCACTTATTACTCTCGTCGGCGGTTGCCCAGCGTGTGTGGCACTTTTTCGCCGACTTATTTCGCATCCAGCTCATAGGGACACATGCGCCCCACCTCATGGTTTCTGCTTGGCGCTTGTCCTCCCCTCATGTGCAGAGCCTCTGCGCCTATATCCCTCTTCTGGTTCTTTGGTTTCTTTGGACGGCACGGAACGATGCCAAACATCGAGGTATCCAAATTTCGTCTGATCGGATTATTTGGCGCGTTCACTCTCATTTGCAGGTCCTTTGGCGTGCTGGCCTACTTCACCGCCAGCATTGTTCAGGGGTTTTTCACCTTGCTTCCCGTCTCGGCCTTCGGCTCCCGCCCCCGGTCCCTCGGCCGCCGGTCTTAGTGCGTTGGGATGCTCCTACTCCGGGATGGTTCAAACTCAACGCCGATAGGGCATCACTTCGAAATCCAGGTGCTGCTGGGGCTGCGGGCATTATTCGCGATGCCACTGGCGCTCCCCTTGTGGCCTTCCAGGTCCCACTCCCGCACGCGACAAATACTCTTGCTGAGTTACAGGCGATTAGATTTGGCGTGGACTTAGCAGTGGCGCGAGGCCTCCTCCCCCTATGGATTGAGAGGGACTCCGCCAGCAGTATCTCTTTACTCTCCTCCTCGACGGGACATTGGACCCTCCAACCTTGCCTCCATCACCTGCGTATACAACTACGCACCGTCGAGTGGAGGATCTCTCATATCTACCGCGAGGGCAATCAAGTGGCGGACAACCTTGCGGCCACATTAGTCTCTTTTCCTCAGATGCGGATCCTGGAGCCAACGGACATCCCTGCGAGGGCTCGTGGCTTCATCTATGCTGACGCAGCGGGCCTTCCGTGCTTTCGCTTTTGTTAGCTTTTACTTGCTTTTATAAGTTTCTTTTTACCGCTTTATCCTTTTTTAGACCTTGTACGTACAAATTTTTAGAACTACGTATGGCTTGATCCCGTTGGGGTACGTAGGCAGCTCTTTGAGCCCAGCCAAAAAATTAATTAAAAAAACAAAAACAAAAAAAACCCTAAACCCTAAACCCTAAACCACTAAACCCTAAACCCTAAACCCTAAACCTTAACCACTAACCCCTAAACCCTAAACCCAAAACCCTAAACAAAATTAAGTTCACAGCAGTCACACAAAGAATTACACCACACATGTTCCATGCACAGTCTATCCATTTAGAACATAGGATAAAACTTTCCGGTAACAGTCCGGTTCGTACTGCATGCTATGATTTATTAGTTGACGTGCCCTTTCCTATACAGAGAGAGTTGAATGCTTTGTTAGCCAATACTGAAAAGACAAAGGAGATTGATTCCTGCGATGAAGCAATTTGCCTTGCAATAAGAAAGATCCGTGAGCACCGCCGTAGAAGGGCATTCTTTCTTGGATTTAGCCAGTCACCAGTAGAGTTTATTAATGCCCTGATTGAATATCAGAACAAGGATATGAAGCTTGTCACTGGAGAAGCAAGCCACAGTGCAGAAAAAGAGCGTCATTCCGAGTTCTTCAACCAGCCTTGGGTTAAAGATGCTGTCATTCGCTACCTTAACCGAAAGTTGCCGGGGGATACTCTTGGAAACACATGAATTTGACACGAGCAATGTAACTGAGAGGTAAATAGGAAAATAACAGCGTCAACGTATCTACAAGTGTATCCTTTGCAAGGAGCAATGTTGTTTGTATTCACACGAGCCGAAGAACATAAAGCAGTTGTTGTGTGCAGATTCTTTCAGTTTTGGCTGTTCCACAATGCCAATGCAATTTTATTACCTACTTAAGGGACTCCATTAGGGTTGGTAGTTGTAGTGTATGTAGTGTGCTGTTGTGTTGTTTTTTTTGTGTCATGAAATTTGTACAATCAGCCTGGTTTTGGTTGGTCATGTATGAAATTAATGTTGCTGCAAAAAAAAACCCTAAATCCTAAACCCTAAACCCTAACAGCCTCTGTAACGTGAGTTGTAAGATCCTAACGAAGCTACTCACCATGCGTCTTAGCCCGCTCCTGCCGCAGCTCCTATCACCACATCAGAGTGGCTTTGTCAAAGGCCGGGCAATAGCTGTCAATATCCTGCTGGCATCGGAAATGGTCCATGATCTCAATATGAGGGGGGACTCGCATAACTTACTGCTGAAACTGGACCTTAACAAGGCATATGATCGGGTGTCGTGGCGGTTCTTGCGACATGCCCTTACCAGGTTCGGTTTTTCGGCTCATTTCATCACCTTGATTATAAACTGTCTTGAGCATGCTTGGTACTCGATCCTTGTGAATGGGGACTTGGGTGGTTTCTTCCCCTCCTCGCGAGGCCTCAGGCAGGGTGACCCTCTGTCCCCGACCCTCTTTCTTTTGGCTGCAGATCTCTTATCACGTGGCTTGGAGCGACTATACAGTCGATACCCGGACCTATACTACCGGTGTCGTGGGCGATTCCGTTTGACGCACCTAGCTTATGCGGATGATGTAGTCATATTTTCCAATACCTGTGGCGATCGAATTAGCCTCTTGACGGACTTTCTGACAACTTGCGCACGGATTACCGGTCAGATGGTGAACTATCAGAAAAATCAGCTTGTCTTTAGCCACCGATGCCCGGAGAATGTACAACGGCAGCTTCAATCTATGACTGGTTTCGGCACGGCTGGACTTCCCCTCACGTACCTCGGCGCACCGGTCTATATGGGCAATCGGCGTAATATCCTCTATGAGGAACTCCTCGGGAAGCTCTGTCGCTATCTGCAGCGCTGGGACCACTTAGTTCTCTCACATGGGGGTCGTTTACAGTTGATCAGAAACACACTCTTCTCGCTCCCCCTATACCTACTGCAGGTACTTAGCCTCCCCAGGCTGTCCTACACTCCGTGGAGCAGCTATTTGCTCGATTTTTTTGGGGCTCTTATCACAGTCACCGCCGCCGCCATTGGATCTCCTGGATGGATGTTGCACGGCCGCAGGAGGAGGGTGGCCTTGGCATTCGCCGACTGTCAGATATGGTTAAAGCCTTATCGTTTAAATTGTGGTGGTGTCTCAGAGATGGTTCCTCTCTTTGGGCTCGCGCGCTCCAACACAAATATTTTCGCAGCTCTTTCCCGGGCCTTGCCCCCTGCTAGAGCTATGACAGTCCGGTATGGAAGCGTCTTTGCCAGATTCGAGATGAGGCACAGAATCAGATCATTTGGAATTTGGGGCGTGGGGAATGCTCCTTCTGGTATGACACCTGGTGTGGGGACCGCCCCCTCTACACCTACCGCCAGGACCGCCCCCCACCGATTCGGGTGAGAGAGATGTGGACGGACAGTTCGTGGGACTTGTTGCGTCTTCAGGCCTATCTCCCAACAACCCTCGTTCAGCAGGTCTCCGCGACTCCCTTTGATCCCCTGACTACTGACCAGCCAATATGGAAGGCCTCGGCCACAAGTATTTTTTCTACTACTTCAGCCTGGGAGATAAGCCAAACAAGTGGAGGCACGGAGCTGGCTTTCCTGCAGCATATGGTCGCCACTCCTTACGCCTACGATGTCCGTATTCCTATGGTGTTATTTCGCCGTCGGATACCCGTCGATGAGGCCCTAAGGAAGATGGGTCTCCCTATTGTCTCTCGCTACCAGTGCTGCCGGGAGTCCGAGACGATCGAGCACTTTTTCCTCTCGTCGGCGGTTGCCCAGCGCGTGTGGCGCCACTTCGCCGACTTACTTCGCATCCAACTCCCAGGGACACAAGCGCCCCATCTCATGGTTTCTACTTGGCGCCTGTCCTCCCCTCATGCGCGGAGCATCCGTGCCTACATCCCACTTCTGGTTCTCTGGTTTCCTTGGACGGCACGAAATGACGCCAAACACCAAGGTATCCAGATTTCATTTAACCGGATTATTTGGCGCGTTCACTCTCATTTGCAGGTCTTATGGCGTGCTGGCATCCTTCAGCGACAGCATTGGCCAGGGGATGTACACCTAGCTTTTAGTCTCGGCCTTCGTCTCCCGCCTCCGATTCTTCGGCCGCCGGTTTTGGTGCGCTGGAAAGCTCCGACTCCAGGTTGGTTCAAGCTTAACACTGATGGAGCATCACTTGAAAATTCAGGCATTGCTGGGGCCGCGGGCATTACTCGGGATGCCACCGGCGCTCCCCTTGTGGCTTTCCAGGTTCAACTCCCGCATACGACAAACACTTTGGCTGAATTACAAGCGATTCGAGCCGGCGTGGACTTGGCAGTGGCGCGAGGCCTCCTCCCTCTATGGATCGAGATGGACTCTGCCAACAGTATCTCTCTAATCTCCTCCTCGACGGGACATTGGACCCTCCAACCTTGTCTCCACCACCTGCGCCTTCAACTACACACCATCGAGTGGAGGATCTCCCATATTTACCGCGAGGGCAATCAAGTGGCGGATAACCTGGCGAACACATCAGTCTCCCTTCCTCACACGCGGTTTCTGGAGCCTGCAGACATACCTGCGAGGGCTCGTGGTTTCATCCATGCTGATGCAGCGGGCCTCCCGAGCTTTCGCTTTCCTTAGCTTTTATAAGTTTCTTTTTACTGCTTCTTTATCCTTTTCTAGACCTTGTATGCAAGACTTTTCAAAACTACGTGTGGCTTGATCCTGTTTGGGTATGTAGGCAGCTCCCTGAGCTCAACCATAAAAAAAAAACCCTAAACCCTAAACCCTAAGTATCAATCCTTAAAGCTATCAATACCAACCAACACTAGGCTGGTCATGTGTGTCTTTTACTTTGACTATGTACCGCTACTAAGAACTATGTATGGCTTGATCCTGTTCGGGTACGTAGGCAGCCAACTCGGGTGCAGCCATTGCTATATAGTTTTTTAAAAAAAACCCTAAACCCTAAACCCTAAACCCTAAATCCGGCCGGATGGGCAAATTTCCGACGATGCAATTTTGGACTAATTTTGATCGGAGGTATTTTCGGCGCCTCCATCGGCGATACAGCAATGCGAGTAACAAGATTAGGGGTTTTGGGCTGATGAAGACGATGGTGATAATGTGGAGGTCGGAAAATAGCTAGATCAACGGGTAATTTAATGGCAAGTTTGATGGAAAAATGGCGAAGTGGTGAAACAATAGTAGCGAGGTTGGGGTTACAGTTTCCGGTGGCTAGGAAGTTGGTGGATGGGTTTAGGGTTTAGTGTTTATGCTTTTTTTTAGTAAAAACTATATAGAAATAGCTGCACCCAAAGTGGGGCTGCCTACGTACCCAAATTGGATCAAGCCATACGTAGTTCTTCTGATAAGCCTAGGTAGTCTAAGTATCAAAGGTCAAAGACAATATGCCTAAGGCATTAACACCAACCAAACAATATTATGTCTATCAAGTGAAAGTAATACCCACACTAAATGTCCCAAAAAACAAATAAGAGAGTGAAACCTGCTACCTAAAACGGAAAGTCGGGAGACCATGTGCATCCGCTTGAATGAGACTTTTGATCTATAAAACGATATATATCATGAAAAGTATCCGCTCAATCGAAGGAGAAACCGCTAGAGTTGCTAAGACATCCGTGATATGGTTCCCTTCCCTATATATATTAAATATCCACCAAGTCGAATCTCTAAACCCTAAACCCGATTTGAGGGGCAATTTTTTGGTGATGCAGTTTTAAACCGATTTTGATCGGGGGTATTTCCAGCGCCTCCAGCGGCAATACGGTGGTACGAGTAATGAGGTTGGAGTTTTTTGGGGCTGATGAAGATGATGATAGTAGTGCGGTGGCCGGAAAATGGCTGAATCAACGGGTAGCTTAATGGCAGCTTTGATCGGAAAATGGCAAAGTGGTGGAACGCAGTGGCGAGGTTGGGGTTATAGTTTCCGGTGGCTGGAAAGTCGGTGGACGGTTTAGGGTTTAGGGTGTTTTGGTAAAAACTATATAGCAATGGTTGCACTCAAATTCGGCTGCCTACGTCCCAAACGGGATCAAGTCATTTGTAGTTCTGCTGATACAGACTATACAGTCCAAGTCAAACAAAACAGACCAAACAAGCCTAGGTAGTCTAAGTATCAAAGGCTAAAGACAAAATGCCTAAGACATCAACACCAACCAAGCAATACTAAGCCTATCAAGTCTACGTAATATCAACACTAAGTATCTCAAAAAACAAGGAAGAGGATGAAGCGTGCTACCTGAAATGGAAAGTCGGTAGACCATCTGCATCCGCTCGAATGAGACTTTAGATCAACGAACGGATATCTGTTGGGAGAAGTGTCTGCTCAATCGAAAGAGAAACCGCCAGAGTCGCTAATCCCTTCCCTATATATATGAGATATATGCAAAGTCGTATCTCTAAACCCTAAACCCTAAGCCCGACTGGAGGGGCAGTTTTCCGGCGATGCAGTTTTAGACTGATTATGATCGGGGGTCTTTCCGGCGCATCCGGTGGCGATACGGCGGTGCGAGTAATCAGTTTGGGGGTTTTGGGAGCTCATAAAGAAGATGACGGTAGTGTGGTGGCCGGAAAATGGCTGGATCAATGGGTATCTAGATGGCAGTTTTGATCGGAAAATGGCGAAGTGGTGGAACAGCAGTAGCGAGGTCGGGGTTAGGGTTTCTGGTGGCTGGGAAGTCGGTGGATGGTTTAGAGTTTAGTGTTTAGGATTTTTTAGTAAAAACTATATAGCAATAGCTGCACCCAAAGTAGGCTGCCTACGTACCCAAACGGGATCAAGCAATACGTAGTTCTGCTTATATAAGCTATACAATCCAAGTCAAACAAAAAAGATCAGACAAGCCTAGGTAGTGTAAGTATCAAAGGCCAAAGGCAACATGCCTAAGGCATCAAAACCAACCAAGCAATCAAGCTTATCAAGTCTAAGTAATATCAACAGTAAGTATCCCAAAAGAAAAAGAAGAGGGTGAAGCTTGCTATCTAAAATGGAAATTTGGGAGACCATCTGCATCTGCTCGAAGGAGACTTTTGATTGACGAAGAGATATCTGTCATGAGAACTGTCCGCTCAATCGAAAGAAAAGCTGCCAAAGTCGCTAAGGGATTCACGACACGGTTCCCTTCCCTATATATATGAGATATTTGCCAAGTCGCATATCTAAACTCTAAACCCTAAATCCGGCAGGATGGGCAATTTTCCGATGATGCAATTTTGGACGAATTTTGATCGGGTTATTTCCGATGGCGATACGGCGGTGTGAGTAACCAGGTTGAAGGTTTTTGGGGCTGATGAAGATGATGGCGGTAGTACGGAGGCCAAAAAATGGCTGGATTAATGATAGCTTAATGGCAGTTTTGATTGGAAAATGGTGAAGTAGTGGAACAGTAGTGGCGAAGTCGGGGTTAAGATTTCTAGTGGCTGGGCAGTCGATGGATGGTTTAGGGTTTAGGGTTTTTTGGTAAAAATTATATAGCAATGGCTGCACCCAAAGTGGGCTGCCTACGTACCCAAATAGGATCAAGCTATACGTAGTTCTGCTGATACAAGCTATACAGTCCAAGTTAAACAAAAAAGACCAGAGAAGCCTAGGTAGTTTAAGTATCAAAGGCCAAAGGCAACATGCCTAAGTTATCAACACCAACCAAGCAATACTAAGCCTATCAATTCTAAGTAATATCAACACTAAATATCCCAAAAAATATGTAAGGGGGTGAAGTCTGCTACCTAAAATGGTAAGTCGGTAGATCATCTACATCCGCTCAAAGGAGATTTTTGATCGACGAAGGGATATCTCTCGAAAGAAGTGTCCACTCAATCGAAGGAGAAATTGGCAGAGTCGCTAAGGCATCCGCGACACGGTTTCCTTTCCTATATGTAATATTTTCCAAGTTGCATCTCTAAACCCTAAACCCTAAACCCGGCCGGAGAGGCAACTGGCGATGCAGTTTTGGACAGATTTTGTTCGGGGATATTTCCGGCGCCTCCGGCGGTGATATGGCGGTGCGAGTAATTAGGTTGGAGGTTTTTAGGGCTAATAAAGACGATGGCGGTAGTGTGGTGGCCAGAAAAAAGGCTATATTAACGGTTATCTTAATGAAAGTTTTGCTCGAAAAATGGCGAAGTGATGGAACAGCAGTAGCGAGGTCGGGGTTAGGGTTTCTGGTGGCTGAGAAGTCGATGGATGGTTTAGGGTTTAGTGTTTAGGGGTTTTTTTAGTAAAAACTATATAGCAATGGCTGCACCCAAAGTGGGCTGCCTACGTACCCAAATGGGATCAAGCCATACGTAGTTCTACTGATACAGACTATAAAGTCCAAGTCAAACAAAACAGACTAGACGAGCCTAGGTAGTCTAAGTATCAAAGGTCAAAGGCAATACACCTAAGGCATCAACACAAACCAAGCAATACTAAGCCTATCAAGTCTAAGTAATATCAACAATAAGTGTCCAAAAAAACAAGTAAGAGGGTAAAGTCTGCTACCTGAAACAGAAAGTCGGGAGACCATCTGCATTTGCTCGAATGTGACTTTTGATCTACGAAGGAATATCTATCGGGAGAAGTGTCCGCTCAATCGAAAGAGAAACCGCCAGAGTCACTAAGGCATCCGTGACAAGGTTCCCTTTCCTATATATATGAGATATCCGCCAAGTCGAATATCTAAACCTTAAACCCTAAACCCGGTCGGAAGGGCAGTTTTCCGACGGCAATACGACAGTGCGAATAACCAAGTTGGAGGTTTTTTGGGCTGATGAAGACGTTGGCGGTAGTGTGGTGGCCGGAAAATGGCTAGATCAATGGGTAGCTTAATGGCAGTTTTGATCGGAAAATGACAAAGTGGTAGAACAGCAATGGCGAGGTCGGAGTTAGGGTTTCCGGTGGCTGGGAAGTGGGTGGATGGTTTAGGGTGTAGGGTTTATTTGGTAAAAACTATATAGCAATGGCTGCACCCAAAGTGGACTGCCTACATACCCAAACGGGATCAAGCCATATGTAGTTCTGCTGATATAGGCTATACAGTCCAAGTCAAACAAAACAGACTAGACAAGCCTAAGTAGTCTAAGTATCAAAGGTCAAAGGCAATATGCCTAAGTCATCAACACCAACCAAGCAATATTAAGTCTATCAAGTCTAAGTAATCAAACTAAGTATCCCAAAAAATAAGTAAGATAGTGAGGCTTGATACTAGAAATGAAAAGTCGAGAGACCATCTGCATCCGCTCGAATGAGACTTTTGATCGACGAATGATATATATCGCGAGAAGTGTCCGCTTAATCCAGGATTTCTCAACTGCGATCCTTGATGTATAAACTATTTTTTTATATATGTAGTTTATATATTATTAATATATTATTCCAAACATGACCCGGATCCAGACCCAATACTCAAATAATAGACTCAACTTCAAATAAATAAATTAGATATAAGTCGGGCCTCGAGTTTACGCGAACCTATTGTCATTCCTATTAAATTATTGATATTTTTTAATTTATATTAATAATAAATTATATGTTTAATTTAGCAATAAAATTCATATAATAACAATTATATAATTTAGAATATAAAAAATTTAAATTTTATAACTCATATAGAAACAAATGAAATGTAAAAAATATAAATATATAAATCTGAATCCCATAAAAGTTAAAAAACAAAGCGCTTCATATATATATATATTTGAACTCATTAAGCTACCCATTGATCTAGCCATTTTCCGGCCACCACACTACCGCCAACGTCTTCATCAGCCAAAAAACCTCCAACTTGGTTATTCGCACTGTCGTATTGCCGTCGGAAAACTGCCCTTCCGACCGGGTTTAGGGTTTAAGGTTTAGATATTCGACTTGGAGGATATCTCATATATATAGGAAAGGGAACCTTGTCACGGATGCCTTAGCGACTCTGGCGGTTTCTCTTTCGATTGAGCGGACACTTCTCCCGATAGATATTCCTTCGTAGATCAAAAGTCACATTCGAGCAAATGCAGATGGTCTCCCGACTTTCTGTTTCAGGTAGCAGACTTTACCCTCTTACTTGTTTTTTTGGACACTTATTGTTGATATTACTTAGACTTGATAGGCTTAGTATTGCTTGGTTTGTGTTGATGTCTTAGGTGTATTGCCTTTGACCTTTGATACTTAGACTACCTAGGCTTGTCTAGTCTGTTTTGTTTGACTTGGACTTTATAGTTTGTATCAGTAGAACTACGTATGGCTTGATCCCATTTGGGTACGTAGGCAGCCCACTTTGGGTGCAGCCATTGCTATATAGTTTTTACTAAAAAAACTCCTAAACACTAAACCCTAAACCATCCATCGACTTCTCAGCCACCAGAAACCCTAACCCCGACCTCGCCATTGCTGTTCTACCACTTTGTCATTTTCCGATCAAAACTGCCATTCTAATTTTTTTTTATCTATTTATTTTTTAATATATAAAAGAATTAGTGGCAATAATTTAAATTATAAAAAGTATTGTTTATAAAGAAAGATATTTTGCAAAATATAATTTATTTTTAAGGTTTTATAAATTCTATAATAATAAATTTGTTTTTATTTATTTGTTGTTATTTATATTTATGTGTATATATATATATTAAATTTTATACAATTCAGTGTTTTTAATATAATAATTTTATTAATATATTTTTTAAATATCATATATGTATATATTTGAATCGCTTTATGTTAAATTTGAATTTTAAACAATTTTTTAAATTTTTTTCTTTTTTGCTTTTTTGAATATGTTGATTGCTTAAAGTAGTTCAACATATATTTTTGTTTTTTTATATATATTATATATTTGTTTGAGAGCTTGAATGTTGAGTTGGGATTTGAATAGTAAAAATTTTGAATTTGAATAGTTGTATGATGTGATATAAATAGGTGTTGATTGATATTTTGAATGTAAAATTGATTTTTAGTATAATATAAAAAATGAAAAATAAGTATTTGATTTGATGTTTTTTGAAGAAAAATTAGGATGAATAGTGAAAATCTAATCCAATCCCTCAAACAAATACACCCAATTTGTGTTATTAAAGTAAAATAATAATAATCATAATAATAATAATAGTAATTATTATTTGATAGTATGTTTTGATAAACAATTATATATTAGAAAAAATAACTTTTCTATTTTTATTAGTTTTTATATAATGTATATATGGATAGAAAATTAATAATTAAGATATTTTTTAATATTTTATATTAAATACTATTATATATTGAAATATTGGTATATACAATATGTTATAATTAAGAAGTTGCAGGGGTTTATATTTAGGCTGACGATGATGTGAAAAAAATTTTGGGAATCTTGAAAGTTTTTTTAGAAAAATAAAAAGGTTTTTTTCATTCTTATTTTATAATAAATATGCATGTATTTTTGTGTATATATATATTATGATTTTCAGCCATTTTTGTTTGTAACACAAAAGTTCAGTTAGGCTCCTTCATTCCCGCTTGCTTCTCTATCTTCGACTGCACTGCCCTCCGGCTGGCTGTCTGCCCTGGGACGGCGATTACAACAACACCTGGAATTTTTTATTTGTTAGGCAAAGTATTTGAGGATGATGATGTGGTCGCTTGTGTGTGTGTTTTTTTTTTATTTTCTTTTTTCTGTTCTTAAATGGTATTGAACTTGCAATTTATTGTGTTGTATTTTCTCCCTTCTTAATATTCTATTGTGTTGTATTTCGTAGTTTATTGTTTCATGTTTTATCCCTTCTTAATACTTTATTGTGTTGTATTTCATATAATTTTAAGTGAAATGAAAGTGAAGTAAATGAGAACTTATTTACATATATTTATTTTTAAATTAATGTTATGCTGTAACGAAAAAATAAAATTCTTTTCCCAGTTTATATTTTTTTTATTTTTTAATGCTCTATTCCACCGTGCACAAATAATGTATACATATTGTATAAATGAAAAATAAGAGTTGTGTAAGTTGAGTTGTTTGAACTCTCAATCTACACTAAGCTAATTAAATTTACTGTTTTGCTTTAAGAAATTTCATGTAAAACTCTTTTATTTACTGTTATAATTATTTGAGAATGTAATATTAATAAATTGTATCTATTTATTTCAACAAAAATTAATAATTTTAAAAAATTTGTTTTTTATTCCCTTATTCTAAAGTTTGTTACTATTTATGTGTATCATGTTAATTATCTTTTGAACTTTAAAGTAAATATTTAATATTTTCAATTGAATTTATTGTATATATTTTAATTAACTTCAATTAATAATAAATTTCTTTAGTTTTTAAAATTTATTAATTAAAATATTATCTTTCTTTTATGTAATTAAAAATTAAATTTAGAATCTTGAAACTTCATCTAGATATAGAGTATTTTAATTTTAAAAAATTCTTAATATAATAAACTATTAATTATTTCATATGATATAATAATTATTATAGCTTTAATATAAAATTATTTTATAACATAACATATAAAATAAAAATTATGCATTTATTTGAATATATAAAGAAAACTCATATAATAATAATAAAAAAAAGGTGTGTTTGTTTTGTGTTTTGATATTTTTTTATGTGAAGTATAAAAAATTTTAAAAGAATAATTTTTAGTTTTTTGAAAATAAAAAGTGATGTGTAATATATTAATTCTTGAAAAAATATGTTAAAATTTTTGTTAAAAGAATAAAGCTATTCAGTATATTTAAAAATATAATTGTAAATCTAACTAAAACAATTATTCCATTTTTAATTTTTTTTATAATTATTTTTTTTAATAAAATCGAATATCAAATAAACAATGTAATAAACTATTAATTTATATTTTTGGATATATTTTATAGCATTTGATTTGTTTATGAAAGAATATGTTGCAAGATAAAATATTGGAGTATAATTTTATTTTTAAAGAAGATATTAAGAAATTTATGTTAATTTTTTTAGAATGTAAGTTATTTTGCATTTATAATTATTTAAATATATAGAAGTATTAAATTATAACATTATATTCAATCAAGAATTAAAAATTTATACTTTGATCTTTCAATAAAAATTTTTAACATATTTCCCCAAAAAATTAATATATTACATACACATTTTATTTTTATATTACATAAGTAATTTTTCATACCTCAAATAAAAAAATATCAAAATACAAGACAAACACACCCGTTACAAAATAATAAAATTATCTATAAATAGTAATTAACATATTTATTTCTCATATTTTAAAAGTAAGCTTCATTAGTGTGTGAAAAAATCATACTTAACTATGAATTTGTATATTTATGTTATAAATACTAAATTATTATTTGACTAAATATTTTGGTAATAAATTCTTAAAAAAATTTTAAATTTAAAAATATGTTTCATCGTGCCTTTTAATTTAAATTGTAGATATTAAAAATTTTAATTTATATAATATTTGCGACATTAATATTAAATTTTAATATAATAAATAAATAAATATTTGATTTAAAGATTTTTATAAAAAAATTGTAAAAATAGTAAAAAGTCTATAAAAATTTACAACCAAACACAACATAAGATTATTTCTTTCTTATATAACATATATAGTTTATTCACATTATTTTTAAAATTAATTAAAAATATATTTAATATATAAAAAATTATAATACAATAAATACAGTGAAATTTAACTGTGCGTAGCCCACGCATCCGGTAATTTAAATAAGTTTTGGAATAGACCATTTGATGCCCGGCCCAGCCCAGGCAGCCATGGTGTCAGCGCTTCACGGTGTGAACACATCCCACAACGCGATTCTTCGCCTGCAGTTTCTTTTTTTCCCTTTGACCATTGTCTCTCCCACTCAACAGATACTTTCTGTTTCTTTCAAGCCAGTCTACGCTCGCTGCACTTAAGCTCCTTTTAGAATAAACAATTCAAAGCATCCTTCTCCATCCGTCCATCTAACTCTGATCCAAGTTATGTCAAGCTTTCGTTCTCTGCGCATCTCCATCTTCACCACTATTTTACTCGTTTCTTCTCCGTCGTCTACGTTCTCATTTCGGGACGAGATTCTTGTCCACCGTACATCGGGTAGTGATTCTAGTTTAATATATCTTTCCAATTTGTTGTTGTTGTTGGACGATCTAATGCTCATCGTGTTAGAAATATGTCCAGGAAAATTATTTGGGGGAGATTGTGCGGCAGTTGTACCTTGGAGCAGAGCAGAACGGTTGTTAATTGACGATATCAGTGAGCAACAGGTAAACTCCTCATTTTCGTTGGCCGCAAAACGGACATATAGGAAAGATCCTCTCAATGATTTCAAAAAGTACACGGGTGGCTGGAATATCAGCAATCGCCATTATTGGGCTGTAAAGTTTCTCTTTCTCTCTCATTTTTTATTATACTGTTCATGTTTAACAAGGTGTTTGAGATATCCAACATGAATTTAAAGAGAGAAAAAAAATAAACCGAAAATTTGCTGCTATAATGTTTGTTTACTTGAGGTTTTATGTCGTTGTGTTGTTTGATTTTGATGCAACAAACCTGTATTCTTCTAACATTTGGCGTAATGTTGATCGAAGAAAGATAAATCATGTGTACAAATTATTATTTTCGTTTTAATTTCTGGTGTAGTTATAATAATATTATTGACCCTTCATGTCCATCCGCATTCATTGCAGTCGGTGGCTTACACTGCTGTTCCTTTTTTCGTTATCGCGGCAATCTGGTTTGTGATATTTGGGCTCTGCTTAACTCTTATCTGCTTCTACTACTGCTGTTGCCGAAGGGAGCCTTATGGATATTCTCGCCTCGCTTATGCACTCTCTCTAGTTTCCCTAATTCTCTTCACCGTTGCCTCGATGTACTCTCTCTCTCTCTCTCATAAATACACTTGTGGGGAGTCATTTTTATATGAAACTCATTACTAAATTTGTGTTTTCAGCATTGGGTGCGTGGTCTTATACACTGGTCAGGGGAAATATCACAGCAGTACTATAAATACTTTGGAGTATGTCGTACAGCAAGCGGATGCTACCTCTGAGAGTCTGAACAATGTGTCGGGATATCTTTCTTCGGCCAGGCAAATCAATGTGGATCAAATGTTTTTGCCTTCTAATGTTCAAACAGACATTGATCAAATTCAAAACAAGATTAACTCTTCAGCTAGCACCCTTTCCAGTAAAACAGAAGGCAATTCCAAAAAAATCAAGAGTCTGATTGAAAGCGTGTAAGTAAATGCCATGAAGAATTCTTCTTTGAGTTTACTTTTTTTTAAGGCAAAACAGCAAAAAAAACACATGTGGTTGCTAAAAACCCCATGTGCTTCTAAAATTCCAAAAAATCTATTTGTGGTTTTCAAAATATTGCAAAAAATCCCCAAAATCCCCCATAGCACGCGCCTGAAATGCGTTTTTTTTCATAGAAGTGATATATTTCTGTATAAAATTACTAAAATACCCTAATAATTACTTTTTACAACATCTTCTTCTTCCTTGTTCTTCTTCTTTGTTCTTCTTCTTTTTTATTCTTCCTCATTCATTCTTCTTTCTTATTCTTCTTTCTTCCTCGTCCTTCTTCTTCTATCTTGTTCTTCTTCTTTTTTACCAAACCCAGAATTACTTTCTCTTGTTTTTTTTTTTTTTATCAAACCCAGAATTACTTTCTTATGTTTTCATCAAACCCAAAAATCTAAAAATTCAATTTGACATCAATATTTGAAATCAATCTAAGAAGAAAAAAAGAACTTGCTGCTCGTTGCAACCGTGTACGAAAGAATTAGGGAGAAAAAATAAAGAAGAAAGAAAATTGGGGAAAAATAGATAGAGAAAAAAAAAAAAAATTGGAGAAACCTGATGCCTTTTTCTCATCTTCTTCTTTCTTTATTCTCTTTCTTTCTTATTCTTGTCCAATTCTTCATTCTTCAAAGAACAATTGGAGATGAAGAATAAGAAAAAAAAATTGGGGGAAAAAGAAGAAAAGAAAGAAGCGGAAAGAACTACAGAAGAATAAGAGAAAAATTGAGGAAAAATACTGTTATGGCTTCAAAAGGAATTGGAGAAGAAGAAGAGTTGGAGAAGAAGAAGAGAAAAATTAAGGAAAAAAAATGTGTGAAGAAGAATTTGGGGAAGAAAAGAAGATGGAAGAAAGAAGTTGGGGAGAATAGAAGAAGAAAGAACGGAAGGGGAGAAACACAGGGGCATAATGGTCTGATAAGGTTAAAATTTAATGCCGTCAGTGTGATTTAAAGGGGGCGAGTGTGCAACGTTTTGCAAACTACGAGTAGGTTTTTTGGAGTTTTAGAACCACGGGGATTTTCAGCAGATTCGGTAAACCACGGGGTTTTTTGCTGTTTTGCCTTTTTTTTAATAGGAAATAAAAATAGCATTAAATAATGTATTCTTGCAGGAGGCTGGCCCTTATCATTCTCTCTGCGGGGATGCTTCTTTTAACATTTCTCGGGTTTGGTATTACTCATCTTAATTTATTTTTGGCAACATTAATTCTTTGGCTTCTATTCATCTTATGTTGAGATTTTGTCTTTCAGTGTTTTCAATATTTGGAATGCAGTTTCTAGTGTACATGTGAGTTTTATTCTTATTGTCTGATTTTCTTGTGCTAGCTCCAGCTTCATGTGTGCACCTGCATAAAAATAACTAATTTCATGTAATCTAATTTGTGCCTAATGTATTCAATTCTAAATGCAGCTTGGTGATTACTGGATGGATTCTTGTAACTGGGACATTGGTACTATGTGGCATTTTTCTTCTACTTCACAAGTATGTTCACCACCAGAATATTCAATCCAATTGTTTTTGTCTTTCCTTCCATTGTCTTTAGTTTTGCCTGGTTCCCATTTTGAATGTTTACTTTGTTTCTTAGGCATTATGGTTATACGTAAAAAGAAGTAGTTACCTACCTTAGCTATTTTATGTCATGGTTTTTAGAATTTATAAAGATTTATTATGCATGGGAACTCAGATATGTACATGGAATAGTGAGGACTGAGGAGAGGTATAGAGATTTTCCCTATCTCTTACCATGTAATATATATATATATATATATCTATCTTTTTTTCATTTTTGGGCGTGGTATTCGTGTGAAAGTAGATTTTCCCTATCTCTTACCATGTAATATATATATATATATCTTTTTTCATTTTTGGGTGTGGTATTCGTGTGAAATTAGATTGGGAAATAAAATCAATAAATAATGAAGAAAAGCATGTGTCATCATATTCTGGTTATGCATGCTTGTACTTGTTAGCCTTATCTTTCTTATCATTTCATGTAACTTAATTCTTTCTAACCTTTTAAGCTTGTTGTAGTGTAACTGGAGATACCTGTGTGGCAATGGATCAATGGGTTCAAAATCCAACGGCTCATACAGCACTAGATGATATATTGCCTTGTGTGGATAATGCTACTGCCCAAGAAACCTTAACAAAAAGCAAGGAAGTAACATCCCAGTTGGTCACATTAATGAATACAATTGTCACTAATGTCTCAAACAACAATTTTCCCCCAAATAGTGGACCATTCTATTTCAATCAGTCTGGCCCGCTTGTGCCAACCCTCTGCAATCCATTCAATTCTGATCTGACAAATAGAATCTGTGCTCCAGGTGAAGTGACCCTGAGCAATGCGACACAGGTATTCAATATGTTGCTTCAGTCTCTGCATTCATATATGTAAGGAAATATTGTTTGGAAAGATTGAGGAGCAGAGATACTTTGTTCATAATTCTTGGATTTTATGAATGTTTGATGGTGATACTAGTTACACCAGCCTTTTTGTCGATTGAGATAACAGGTATGGAGCCGCTTTGTCTGTGAAACATCGGGAAGCAGCATCTGTGAAACAATAGGTCGCCTGACGCCAGCCATTTATGGCCAGATGGCTGCTGGTGTGAATGTGAGCTATGGTCTGTATCGTTATGGTCCATTCCTTGTCAGTCTTGAAGATTGTAGTTTTGTGAGAGAAACATTCTCACAGATAGATGGAGCTTACTGTCCTGGGCTGAGAAGATATAGCAGATGGATTTACATCGGACTGATGATGGTGGGTTCAGCAGTTATGTTGTCACTGGTTTTCTGGGTGATATATGGAAGAGAGAGGAGACACCGCGTGTACACAAAGGCCCACATGCCACGAGGGGAGCATGGTTTCGGAGCTTGCTTAAGCTTTGTCAATGTTGATAATATATATTATTTTATTATTTTTTATATAATTCGGGATCATTTTAAAATAAATTTAATATATATAATTAAAAAATAGAATATATATTTCAATATTTTTAAAATTATATATCAATAAATATATTCAATATGGATATTATTTTGGAGATAAATTTTTTATAATGTAAATAAAAAAAAAAAAATTATTTATTTATAATTGATATAAATTAATTAGGGAAAATTGTAAAAATTGTCTTTTATTTGGGTCAAATTATCGTTTTTAGTCACTTTTTTAATACAAAATAGGACATAATGTTTTTTCTCAGTCTTATTTTTGTCCTCCGGCATAAAAAAATGTTACGTGTCGATCACGTGCTCATACGTGGACATGACATTGCGGATGTGGACTTTTCGGACATGGACCTTTCGGTGCTGACATAATGTGTCGGTTGCTCATACGTGGACATGACATTGCGGATGTGGACTTTTCGAACATGGACCTTTCGGTGCTGACATAATGTGTCGGTTGGCTTTAAGTGACGAAGACATTATTATAATTATTTTTTGGCTAAATTGCATAAAATTCACTCGTGGTTTCATGAAATTGCACCAAATCCCCATACTTTTAAAATTGCGTCAAACTTACTCGTGGTTTCATAAACTTTGCGTAACTGTTAGAATCTCAATTTCTAAACCCCTAAAATTACAAAAATATTTATTTTTTTATATATTTAGCCTTAAAAAATAGTAAAAATAAACTCAAAAATAAACTTTTGACAAAAATAATTATTTTGAGTATATTTACTATTTTTTTAAGGTAAATATAAAAAAAATAAATATATTTGTAATTTTACGGGTTTAGAAATTGATATTCTAAAATTTATTCGTAGTTTAAGCGCATTTAGGTCAAATACCGTTAAATAAATACGCAAAGTTTATAAAACGAAGAAGTTTGACGCAGTTTTAGAAGTACGGGGATTTGGTGCAACTTCATGAAACCATTTAGCTTTATTTTTTTAATAAAACTAAGTTAATTTTTTATTTAATTATAATTTGGCCAAATCAATTAAACACAAAAAATAATACTCAGGACGCCATCACCATTGAGATCGAAGGAAGCTATCATTCCTTGGCAGCCTTCGATGGTGATGGTGACCTTCTATTCCACCCTCAGATTACTTAGCATTCTCTGCCGGGGATGATTTAGGCGTGAAGCACTCGTCGCTGCCTCCGATCTCCTCGTACATCCCGAACGTCGCCTTCAAATCTCTAGTCTTCTCTTCCTTTCCGGCCCCCTTAACTATCTGTAGAAAAATCTTTCAGACACAACAGGCTATCCCCGTCAGAGTCCATGGCCGTCACGGCCACAACTACCTCTTCCGGCGTCATCTCCATTCCAAAGGATCCCAAGTAGGGGTGGAAATAGGCCAGGCCAGGCCAGGCTTTGGTTAAATAGGCTTGGCCTGTCTTAAAAAGATATGGCCTGAGCCTGGCCTACCAGCCTGAAAAAAAATATTTTTAAAGCCTGAGCCTGGCCTTTTTAAAAGTCTGGCCTGGCCTACGAGCCTGTTTAAAAGGCTACATAATAATTTATTATTATTATTATTTTTTTTTTTTGTAAATTTCGTACTATAAATAAAAAATAAAACAGATACAATTATTTATATTATATATAAAAAAATAAAAAATTCTGTTTTTTAATGACAAAAATAATCATTTTTATTGCCATATAAAAATACAATATATTATACTAATAATTTGCAAAAAAACGTATATTACAATTCATTCAAATATATATATAATTATTGGGAATAAGTCTTGCAAACTCCAGACAAAAGCTGATAGAAATTACTGCATAATGACATTAAAAAAAAAAAACAGTTTACATCAATCTATTGTCATTAAGCTGATTGTTCTAACAAAGAAATAAGCAACGCTAACTCAAAAGCAATATTAAAAAATTCGACAAAAATATTTAGAAATTAATAACATAGTTTTTCAAGTTCACGTCACCCACAGGCCACAAGCCACAAGAATTGCAAATTCCCCCAAAGTTTCTGAAACCATTAAATTTGTTCAAGTACAAAAGTTGATCAAATTAGTATTATATCTGAAATTTCTTCCTTCTATATATAAATTACGCAAAGCATCAAAAAATTATATTAGAACAAAAAGAAAAAAGGAATATCTTACTTACCAATACAATAAAAGTTTCAAGAGAAAAATAGCAAATAGATCAATAATATCTTCTGGACATTAGCATTTCCACTCCTGAAATCAAAATTTAAAATTTCAGCACCTGCAAACCTATCCAAATATTTTAAAATAAATAAATAAATAATTGTAATATCAAAACAACCACCTGCAAACCTATCTAAATATTTCAAACAATACATCCTGCAACAAATTTCAGAAAATCAAAGTTGAATCCTCCCAAAATACATCATGCAACAACAATATCTTACTAAAAAAATCAGATTTTCAAACAATTAATCTGTATAAAAAATTTCAGAAAATATTATAAATTTAAAACGTACCGCAACCAAAGTATTAAAGAACTTCTTTAATCTATAAGCTTATCTCCTTCAAAGACTCATTCACCTTCAAATGAGAGAAATATTTTTATTAGAAAAAAATATATTGTGGGTGATGAATAAGATAAAGAAAAGACAGTTAATAATAAAATTTACCTTCTTTTTTTTCAAGTTGTATTTATGTCGAAGCCAATCTCCTCCACAAATTAGTGTCTCAATAGATTCTTCATTCAATCTTGAACGATATTCATCTATAATTCTACCTCCAGCACTAAATGTAGACTCTGAAGCTACCGTTGATATTGGAATCGCAAGTACATCAGCAGCCATCTTCGATAAAACTTTATATTTCATGCTGTTGTTCCTCCACCACTCCAAGGCACAAAATGAAGACATATTTCCATCATGAATATAAACACTGTCCTCGAGATAGGCATCCAATTCAGATTTTGATACAGGAATTGCTTCTTTTGCTCTTACAAGACTCATAATTTGATCAAACCCAGTAACTATCGCAGATTCAGATTGGGTGGTGGCAGAGGAGATGTTAGCCATATTGCACTGACTTGAGGATGATTCTTCAACACTTAAGGCCACATAATCATTATATAGTTGTTGCAGTGAAGCACGCACTTTGTTCACATACTCGGCAGCAACTTCTTCAGACTTGTATATCATTGGAAAACATATTTCAACACCATGAAATTTAACTCTCGGATCCAATACATTTGCAACAGCCATCAATAGATTGCACTCACCCCAATATTTATCAAACTTTTCTTTCATTTGCGTTGCCATTTGTATCATAAAAAGATCATCATCATTTGTCGCATCATCAATTACTTGCTTCACTTTCCAGACCTCTGAAAGATACAAGTTGGCAGTAGGATATTCACTTCCAGATATTAAATTGGTAGCTAAGTTGAAAACCTCTAAAAGTTTACAAACTTTCTCGACTTTCTCCCAATCTTCATTTGAAGGTGCAAATGTATAATGAGGTTCTCTTTCTTGGTATTCTGAGAAGACAATCTTGAATTTTAAAGCAGCGGCTAACATGTGATATGTAGAATTCCACCTTGTTGGACAATCAATTATCAACTTCCTTTCTTTTAGATGCTTTTGTTCAACTACTTCACCAAAACTCTTCAATCTTGAATCATTGAAGTTTACATACTTCACACTTTCACGAACATTATGGATGATATCTTTGATTCGACTAAGCCCATCTTGCACCAAAAGATTCAATATGTGTGCACAACATCTAACATGAAATAGAGCTCCATCGAGGACAAGCTTGGTGCTGCGTGATATGTAGTCTTTTAGATACCTCAAGCACGAGTCATTATATGAAGCATTGTCAACTGATACTGAGAACACTTTATCTTCGATCCCCCAAGCCTTCAAACATTTGAAAATGGCATTGGCTACATCAATTCCTCGCCTTGGAGCAGGCACCTTGACAAAGCTTAAAATCCTTTTCTGAAGCTTCCACCCAGAATCTATAAAATGACCAGTGATTACCATATATTCAATCACTTGATGACTGGATTTCCACATATCTGTTGTCAAGCTAATCTTGCTCACACTCTTTAATAATTCCTTCAATGCTTTTCTTTCTGCTTCATATATTGCTATGCAATCACTTCGTATCGTCTTACGAGAAACTTTCTGAAATTCAGGGTTCGCATACTGAAATGACCATATAAAAGCATCGTCTTCTACAATGCTAAAAGGATACTCATGTACCATAATAGAAGTGGCAATGACTTCCCTCATCTTTTCATTAGAAAATCTAAACCCCGGACTTATAAACGGATTACTTGAATTGGATGGCTTAAAAGGAATGACACATTGTTTCTTTTGTGAAGCCATTTGTACTGACCTCTGCAAACACCCTTCTGAATGTCTCTTTAGATGGCTTGTGCTCGCACCTCTTCCCCCAGTAGCAAATGCATTTTTACAGTATTTGCAAATAGCTTTCTTAACACCTTCAGCAACTTGAATTTCATCAAAGTCATTCCACACAATTGAAGTTTTTTTCCTTTTTTTCCTATTGGCACCTTCATTTGCTTGATTTGAATTCCTTTCGTCTTCATTTCTGTTATCATCCACAGGTTGGCTTGAAAGGGAATCCACTGATATACTATTGTGTGTATCAGATGGAAGATCAAAAATATTTGTTTCATCCATCGAAGCCATATCCTGCTTCAAAATAAATAAAAAAATTTATTTAATTAATGATATACATTATAAACGAAAATATCAGAAACTGTTCATTCTTGTAAATATATATCTTATATTTTTCTACAAAAATATAAAATTTTCATTTTAATCTAAATAATATAAAACACAAAAATAAAAATAACAAAACTATTTTAAAAAAATGACGTTATAAAAAAAAAAAAAAAACGTCATAAAAAAATATATAAGATAAATAAAATATAACAAAAAAACAAAAAATATATATATTGAAATTCATATCTAAATAAAAATAACGAAAAAAAATATATAAAAACGATATTTACCTTATTTTTCCAAATTCCACCGGTAGCAATAAAAAAGAAGAGGCGATGAAGACAGAAGAAGGAAAAAGAAAAGTAGTGGGTCTCTGTGAAGAAGATTGCAAAACCCTGGACGGCGTGGAGGTCTGGCAGCAGTTGCAGGCTTGCAGCGGTGGAAAAGGAATATGGACAGTTGTTGTTCAGTTTACAGCGGGATAATATTTGAATTATGATAAAAGAAACAAAAAAAGGAACATGTGTGCAGTAGTTGTTCATATTTGAAATTTTTTATTGGGATAAAAATTATTTTTATTTTTGTTTTTTTTTAATAAATTTATAATTAAAATTTTTTTTTTATATATCATTATTATATATAAAACTATTCTTATTTTATAATAATAAAAAATAATTTTATATAATAATAATATTATTATTAAACAGGCCGGCCTGTTTAGTAAATAGGCTTTTTCATAAGCCTAAGCCTATTCTGTATATATAAACAGGCTTTAACAAAAATCTGAACCTGGCCTTTCTAATAAATAGAACAGGCCAGGCCAGGCTTGATGTAGGCCAGGTCATAGGCCCCTGACAGGCCTCCTGGCCTATTTCCACCCCTAATCCCAAGCACTGAAGCAGCTCCATCGGGCATATCTTTTTGTCCTTATTCGCATCGAAGTGGCTGAATATTTATTCGTACAATTGATTTTTCATTAATTTATTTATGTATAAAGCTGCAAAAAATTATTTAAATGATTAAATAATTAGATGGATGGGGAAGACAAAGATGAATGATAGTATTGTAAATTGAAGTGTGTTGTTGGAGAAAGACGACATGTTTTGTGAGGCTATTCATTGTCCACTCCAAGGTTGTGACGACGCCATTTTGCGGCGCGGTCCCTGTGAACCGCCATACCAACAAAATAGCGAACACTACACACATATATAAGAAAAACTTATATATATTATATATTATAAGAAACTAATGCTTATAATTATTAATTTTATAGTAACACGTCAATGAAATACCAAATAACTAACAAATAAAAATAAATAATTAATCTGAAATTTTAAAATAAATAATAATGTAATAGCACTTCCAAAGTAATAAAGTAAATAACAAATTTAAAAATATAAGAAATAGTGGAAAAGAACTCTATGATGGGATGATGCCATTATTAGCGACTAGACCAGAGGAGAGGGGAGAGATATGTGAAAGGGAGGGGCTCCACAAAGCAGCGGACATTAGCAACTAGACCAGAGAGCACGGGAGAGAGATCACATGGGGAGAGGGAGGATGAGAAGTTAAGGGTTCAATTTCAAATTTGATGTCGATGCAGTTTTGGGGCTTGGGTTGGGCTTCGAAGGCTCTGGCCTAGCCTTCCCAGTGCCATGGCATCGCCGTGGCGGCGTTGAAACGTCCCACGACGTTGTTAAAGCATCTCCAAAAAACATTCTTTGATAAGGCGAGGCGAAGAGTTGCAGCGTTCCTTAAAAGCCGCCAGGATGCCATGGTATCGCCATGACGCCCGCCATAACAACAATGGTCCATTCAGTCCGTCAGCAAAGGCCGCGGAGGTGGACGAAATCGGGAATCGATTGGGAGATTATAGGTTTTAGGGTTCTTGGGGGAAGGGATAATTTTCGTGGTTGAGAAAAATAGATAGATAGAGTGAGTACGTTGTGGAGATTACTTAATGTGTGTTTATTTGCAATTTGGTTTAATTGGTTCAAATTAAAATTTTAAAAAAATTAATCTAGTTTATTTTGCAAAAAGTAATTATAATAATTTCGACATCATTTGTTGCCGACGGCCACGTCATGTTACATGTCAGCACCGGAAAATCCATGTCTACAACGGCATGTTCACGTATGAGCACGTGAGGTTAGTAGTCTTCTTTTCAATGTCGGAGGACAAAAATAATGAAAAAAAATTATCTAAAAATAATAATTTAACCCATATAAGGGACATTTTTTGCAAATTTTCCAAAAATTTATATAAAATACATGAAATTTTAAATGTAAATAAAAATATTTATTTTTTAGAAGAGAAATATAAATAAATGAGTTTGAATAGATCTACATGATGTATGATACTTTCTTTGTTCCACTTTTTTTGTTTACTATTTCTATTTTCGTTCGTTTCACCTTATTTGTCTTTTTCTTTTCTAGGAAATACAATTATACACTTTAATCATATTTTAAATTTTAAATTTTTATAATTTTAATTATACTATTTAATTATCTTAATTATTTATTAATTATATTTTATCTAAATCTCCATATTTACGGTAAATTGGACATAAAAGATGGAACAAATGAAGTATTACTTATTATGTAGTTGATTTATATTTTTTAATTTAATAAATTTTATCTAAAATAAAAATTTGTCCATTGTTATGAGATAGATAAAAAATAAATAATGTATCAATTAAAATGAAACGGAAGGAATATTAAAACACACGTTGTTGTATGGATAGACGCAAAAATATATTATTATACCCTCTTATTATTATTATTATTATTATTATTATTATTTAAATAAAAAAAAATGTGTTTGTCCTCTTCTTAAACAAAGTCCTCGTTCGTTTCTCTTCGAATAACACACCTTCCTATTTGTTTGGTTTCTTTGACTGCGTTGCTCGTGCATGTCGTTGTCGCTTTCAGCATTGACGATTTCCGTTGATTTTGTCTCTTCCCTTCTGACATCATTTGAAAGTAGTTTTTCATATTTTTCTTCAATAATTTATATTTTATGGTGTTTTAGTGAAATCTGCTTATTATATTTTGGCTATTTTATGACGTGGGACAAAAACAACCGTTATTCTTAGTACTTTTGTAAATTAAGTTTGACAAGATAATTATATTAAGTGTGTTTTCTTGTGGGGACATGTGATCTATATAGTTTCTTTTCATTTTCTTTTCTACATAGTAAAACAAAAGCTTGCTGATTATGATGATTCTAGATTGGTTTATGATTCACAACAACGACTAACAAAAAGCATTATGACTCATCACCTATTTTCATAATAGATGATGAAGTATAACATAGAAGAATATTTTCTTATGACTCAAGAGATTTATCAATCTCATAAATTTACAAGGATTTCAGCGATTTATTGGGCATCATTTATTTTGGGATTGGATAATGTATAATTAGGCGGACTACATTTTGATTTCCTTTTAGGTGACCAATACCATTGAAACATGAATGTCTTCTAGTTTGTCATAGTTTAATGGATATTAAGGAAGTTAAGTTTTGTCATAGATCAATTGACCGACTATGCAAGATACGGAATAAACTACTAAACAAAATTAATTACTAAAAACAAGAAATAACAAACAACTAAATAGAACTAATTAAGTAAGAAAAGAAACAAACTAATTAAAGCAAGGAAAAAGATAAGTGAAAGATATTCAAACTTAAGTCAATACTATCGTAAGCATGACCTGATACATTTCTAGCATTAAATCATACTTTACGAAGGCACCACCTCGGCTAATACTTTGAAGAACTCTTTTATCTTCTCCAAATGCGATAAACTTAAGGCTCAGGGTCGTCTCGGACTTTTTTTGAGTCCCCACTGAAAATAAATTATAAGCCCTATAAACACACGATTAAAATATATTTTCAAAATAATATTTCTTATTGGCGTCAATTGGACAAAAGGTTTGACGTGACTGTCTGGACAAGGTCAATTTGAGAAAAGAAGATAAAAAAACGGTCTGTTCGGAAGTTCAAAAAGCGAGAATGAGTGAAAGAGAGTGAAAGAGATAGGAGAGAAGGTGAGGCGGATTTGGTCTGAATCGGTGGACGCAATACGACAGGGTGTGGGTAAAGAAGTGTAAACAACGATTAAATTTGGAAAGATAAGGTGAGGTGTGGTTATGAAGAAAGAGATAAGAAAAAATATATGATTAGAATTTAAAATTTAATTTTAAAATTAAATTGGATAATATGAAAAAAAATATAAACTAAAAGTTAAAATTTAATTTTAAAATTTAATAATAATAATGATAATATTTTAAAAATATACTATATTATTAATTAGAGGCATAAGCAGTTGTTCACTCTACTCCTCCTATGAGCCGCCTCTCTATACTTGTTATATCTTACAAAACATCCAAAACTACTTATTTATATGAATGAAACAAGATAATAGTGACATGTGAGATTCTTTATTATATATAACTGGTCCTAATTGATAGTCTCCCACTAGTGCATGTGTGACACCCCGGCCAGTAGATTTTTTACAATGCGCTTTTATTTTCACTCACGTGTATTTTGAGAGATTTTTCGGGAGTCACCAATTCTCAAATTATTTTAAAGCAAACACGCTTGACTTTAGGATTCTTTCAATATGACTCAAGAGAAGGAAAGTGCACAACTAGTCTATTCAATCCAACAAAATATTAAAAATTCAAATAATATAAAATTTAAAAGTCCAAAAAAAAAATCAAATAATAACTGAATACACTTTAATGTCAAAAGAAACACCTAACTTATTTTCGTTATACTATTAAAAATATTATTCTAAAATAATAAAAAAAAATTCTAATAAAGCATCCATGTCTCAATTAAATACGGGCTGTGCAGGCCGGACGGTTTTGCGAAATGCAACGGGGTGCGGAATGCAGTAGCCAGTAGAAAGTGCCTTTTCTATCGCATCTGCGAAATGCAATGGGGTGCGGAATGCAGTAGCCAGTAGAAAGTGCCTTTTCTATCGCATCGCATAGCTATGTCGTTGTATGCTTTCCGACGACCTCCCTCCCCCTCCCTTTCCCTTTCCCTTCCCCTTTCCACCCACTGCCTTCCCTGCGTTCCGCGTTTCCACTGCCGATACTTCTCCATCGCTTCTCGACCTCCTCAATATTCTGATTTTCCCGATACATCCAATCACTCCGTGAATACCACTGCACTCAAATGGATTTCCGCGGGAATCTTTACCTGCTCTACCCTTGCCCTTTCCTTCTACACTTCTCTCGGTACCGCCCCATTTCCATCTCATGCGGACTCATGTGAGCCAGCTCCGCCCGCCTCCACAACTGCTTCTCTTTCGCAACCCTCGCCGCCTAATCAAAACAATGGATCTAAATTTCTCCTTGGAGGTAGAGGGGAAGCGGCCCACCGCCACCGCAAACGCAAATTTCTTTGCCCCGATGATTACTACTTCTCTATAATTATATGATGCAAATACGTGCTTCTTCGATCATTGCAGATGCATATAGAAGAAGGGTCTTCTTTAATTACGAGAAACGCATTAGGATGCGAAGCCCTCCGGAGAAGGTATGCTCTTGAACTGTGTTCAAATTTCATTTCAACAGATTAATCATCTTCAATTCAAGGCATAAAGGCCATTTAATGCTTGTTCTGACTAATTTATCGTTTAGGCTGAACTTTCTGTTTTCTGGATTTTACCTTTTTTTAGAGGTGGGATTGTTTATTTTTAACCATTCCTTGATATACTTGCATTCAGAAGTATAAAAGATGTAACAGTGGGTGCTCTGGTATGGAGCTGTGCTGTGCTGGCAGCCTGGAGCCAATGCCGGAGCACCATCACCTGCAACAGTTACTGTAATGTAATGAGTTAAAAATAATTGACCAAAAATTAAATTTAGAATTTCTAGGAATCTATTAATCTGTGAATAAAAATGCCATGGAGAAACAAATTAATTAATTTGGGCTTTTAATGGGCTAATTAAGGGCTAACTTGGGTGATTAAGGGGATAATTAACTAAATCAATAGTTAATCATCTCAAATTGAAAAAATAAACACTATCATTATGTGTTTATATACAATATAATTGTATAAGATAGCATAAGAGTGTGGCTAGGGGATATGTATGTCAGTGGAGCCGGAGGTGCCTATAAAAGACACTCCCCATTCCTCACCTGTAACATTCCCTCTAAAGTCTTGTTTTATTTTTGTTTATACTGTATATTTTTGTGCCTGATTCATCTAAAGTCTAGCTGTCTGTTCAGCATTTGTAAAAACCTTTGATTATTTTGTGTGATATGTTCTCTACGCTATGCTTATGGAAATAGGCCTCTGACCTACTTGTACCTTCCAAAGGTGTTTGAGTATTTTGCATCCATTCGTAACGATGAAGGAGAAATTTTTATGACACCAGCTGATCTCATGCGAGCAGTGGTTCCGGTATTCCCTCCATCGGAATCACTCCTTGTAAGAGATGGATATCTCAGAGGTGAAAGGAGTCCTGGTGAATTGCAATGTTCTCCTTCGCAGTTTTTTATGCTGTTTGACACAAATGGCGATGGTTTGATATCATTTAAAGAGTAAGTTATCATTTGTAGCTTTGTTGTAAGAATGTAACTACACTGTTTATTATTTTGTTTTTACAATAAATTCACCCCAGTTTGTTTTATCCCTCATTATGAGTTTTCCCTTGTTACACTATTTTCTGGATTTCATCTATGTATATGTGAGGGAATTCTCCCTAAAATTGACTATATTTTTATTTCAACAGGTATTTATTCTTTGTCACACTTCTCAGTATACCAGAATCAAGTTTTTCTGTGGCATTCAAGATGTTTGACCTTGACTGCAATGGGTGGGTTCAATTTAACATTAGTCATCAACATACATACCTGGAATTCCTTTTAATTAACTTGTCATCATAGACGCCTGTGATAGTGCTATTGGAGGCTTATATCTTAGCACTTAATGAATCAGTTGAAGAGTTAGAATTGATAGTAGGCTTTGGTAAAATATCTTATTAAGTTATTATAATAGATCTAGTTGTCGTGAAGGGAGAATTATAACATGCAAAAATTCTATCATGATCGCTGATCAGATTAACTTCGATCAGCGATATATGCATAACTAAATTTACGGAAAGGGGTCTTTGTTTTTCTGTGAACTGTCTCATTAACTATCAAAATGCACTCAGTTTAATCCTTGCTGATGAAAATTTGTTTTTGGAAATAGCCAAATTGACAGAGAAGAATTTATGAAGGTGATGACTTTGATGCGAACTCATAATAGGCAAGGGGCAGTTCACAGTGATGGACTTCGAGCTGGGCACAAGTTACAGAGTTCTGTAGAAAATGAAGGCCTATTGGAGTACTTCTTTGGTAGAGATGGCGAGAAACTTCTCCAACATGATAAATTTGTCCACTTCTTGAGAGATCTGCATGATGAAGTATGTTGATATTTTTCAAGTTGATATTTTCAATCTGTGATATTTTCCATAGAATTTGTGCCTTTTTTCTACAGCTGTTGAAGTTTGTTTTAGTTAGCATCTACAACATACCTGTCTCCTTAATTTATTTAGATTTGATATGTTTCGTTTTACTTACTAATTACTATATATATATGTGTGTGTGTGTGTGTGTAACTTTTCAATTCTGAAAATAGATCATATGTATTTGTATAAATATTCATCATGATATATGAAATAATATACCTTCTCAGGCCTCAGCCAATCCCTAATTTGGTATAATAGCTAAATGCTGCTGTCTCCCTTTAGCTGAAACCCTAGCTGTCGCCCATCCTTCCCCTTACACTCCCCCAGTTCTTGTTTTTTCTATAAGGTCTGGGAAAGCAGAGGTTAGTAGTCCTGATACAAAAAGTAATCCATGGTAACTGCTAATGATATTTCTTTCCCAATATATATTTTTTTTCAAGCTGGATGGCGCAAAGTATGGTGTTTGGTCTCAAAATTTGAAGATGCTTATTGCTAGTGAAAGGAAAAAAGGACATGTTAAAAAATTTGTCTCGAGTCTTCATGTAGAAGATTAAAATAAGGGATGCTTTTTCCGTGATCATAGAGCATCCGATCAGTGTGGGTTTTGAAGTCATTCTCAAACATTGTCCATCACATTTCTAATTTTATATTGCAACAGAGTCTATCTAAAATTCATTTTGCCGTTGCTTTTCATTTATTTATTGTGTTTATTCCTAGTCATTTTCAGGGAGCCCTTGATGCTTCTAAGTAGAAATATGCTATGGTAGACAATGAGGGTCTTTTAAAAGAACAATACTTGTAAGTTAGTTGAGCTTATTGGGGATAAAAAGGCAATAGGATGTTATTTTATTTTATTTTAGTAAAATACAAATCAGATGGAACAATTGGCATTATACAAAACTAGATTGGTGGGCAATGAATACACTAAAACCTATGGAAGCGACTATCATAAGACTGTCCTTGTTGCAAAAATGAACATTGTTAAGGTTATATTAACCCTTGCACTTAATCATGATTAGCCTCTAAGCTAGCTTAGCGTGAACTGTTGTATTCTTACATGTGACCTTCTTGAAGAGATGTATGTGTAGGATCAGGATTAACTCTCACACTCACATAAACAAGAAAGTGGAACACAAAGGATTACGTAGTTCGACCGATAAAGGTTATCGACCTACGTTTACAGGGGCAACCAAGAAGCTTTCCTTATTACTTCAGTATGAGGCGGCACGGAGTTTACAAATACAAGAGGGGTATTTAAAGACTAAGTTTAGGGTTAATCACAATTGGGTCCGAACTCCTAAGCCCATTAGGGTTAACTATCCTAAAGAAGCCTACACTTAACAATCTCTCACTTGGAGGCTTTGAAACATCTGCGCTCCATTGTACTTCCGTAAATCCTCAGCTTCACTTGATTGTCCCGGTCTTCTCATCATTTCTCATGAAGACAAGCTGAAGTCATGCATAACTTCACTTGTCTAATGTCACAGTCTTTGTGAACATATCTGTTGGATTCATAGCGCCTGAGATTTTCTTCAACTTCATTGTTCCTTCACTTATTTATCTTCTGATAAAGTGATATCTCATCTCAATATGCTTTGTTTTCCCATGATAGACCGGATTCTTGACAAGTTTGACTGCAATTTCATTGTCACAGTGGAATGAATAATTTGTTTGCCTTTTATCCAACTCTAGGAGGAACTTCTTTAGCCAAACTAACTCTTTGCTAGTCTCAGCAACTACGATATTCTCAGTTCTGTCGTCGAAAGCGCCACACTTTTCTGAAGTTTAGACATCCAGCTGACTGCAGTTCCTTCTACTGTGAAGATGTACCCTGTAGTGCTCTTAGGCGTCTTTTTGCATTTAGCTAGATCAGCATCAAAATACCCTGTGAGAATCACATCTTTGCCTCTGAAACATAACTTCATCTTGGAAGTACCTTTCAAATACCTTAGTATCCACTTGACGATTTCCCAATGTTCTCTCCTCGAATTTGACATGTAGCGACTAACAACCCCGACTGCATGAGCAATGTCTGGTCTCGTGCACACCATTGCATATATGAGGCTACCACCTGCAGATGCATAAGGGACTAGCTTTTGTTTGTTTCTCGGAGACTGATCTTTGGTAAGCTTGAAGTGGCTTCCCAAAGGTGTGTTTCTCGGCTTAGTCTTCTTAGGGTGTGTTTGTTTGGGGGTTTGAATTTTGAGTTGGGATTTGAATAGTAAAAATTTTGAATTTGAATAGTTGTATGATGTGATATAAATAGGTGTTGATGTGATGTTTTGAATGTAAAATTGATTTTTAGTATAATATAAAAAATGAAAAATAGGGATTTGATTTGATGTTTTGGGAGGAAAATTTTGGATGAATAGTAGAATTTGGATGAAATCCTACAAACGAACACACCCTTACTATTCATGTTGAACTTCTTTTTAACACTTTCCCGATATACTTCTCCTGAGATAGTGTTAGAGTGCCATTCTTGTTTCTGACTATACTCATCCCAAGTATCTGTTTGGCTGGACCTAAGTCTTTCATCTCGAATGCCTCAGCCATCTGTTGCTTTAACTTATTGATTTCTCTCATGTCTACATCGGCTATCAATAACTTCTTCACATAACAGCAATGGTCCATTTGGCATCTCTTGTACCCTATTCTCATCATGAAATTTTCTAACTTCATGTTCGATTGCCTGGGGGCTTGTTTTAGACCATATAAGCTCTTCTTCAGCTTGCAGACCCAATTCTCCTTGCCAGCAACCTGAAACCCCTCAAGTTGTACCATGTAGATATTCTCATTGAGATTACCATGTAGAAATGCTAGTTGCTCTAGATGTAAGCCCCCTGCAGCTACAATATTGAGAACCAATCTGATAATGGTCATCCTTACGGAGAATCTAGTGTAGTCTACTTTTTTTTTTTTTTTTTTTTTTTTTTTTTTTTTTTTTCTGAAATCCTTTAACCGCTAAGCGAGCTTTGTACCTTTTCGACCCACCTGGTTCATCATTGATTTTGTATACTCATTTATTTTGAAGCGCTCTTGTCAGAAGGAAGTTTAGTCAAAATTCATGTCTTGTTTTTGTGCAAGGAACTCATCTCTTCTTTCATGGTCTGCTCCCACCGAATCGAATCATTTTGCTTGATTGCTTCATGATAACTTTCTGGTTCATCATTTTCAGTCAGGGGGAGATAGTTTACGCTAGGATCATATCTAACTGGAGGTTTGGTGACTTTAGTGGATCTTTTGACCCACTGTGACTCGGCTGGCTACGGCTGCACCGGTGAAGGGGGAGGTCTTTCATTCTCCTTGATTGCCTTCAAACTTGTCAGTATTGGATTCATTCTCCTGACTCTCACTGTCTTGAAGACCCACTGACTTTCTGGTTGTGATAACATCATTGTCAAACTAACCTGTTCTTTCGCAACCGTCGAACTTTTTGTGCTTTTGTCTTTGAAAAGTTTAGCCTCACTGAATGTAGCATGCTTGCTTCTGACAACTTTTTTACTTTCAAAGTCTCATAGCCGATAGCCCATCTTGTCTCCTCTTTATCCAATGAAGGTGTATATTCTGACTTTAGCATCTAACTTGTCACTATCTCTTGTCAGTTTTATAAGCACTGCATTCGAACACTCTAAGTGTTCATACTTCACTGATTCCCCTTTCCACTCTTTTTCGGGTATCTTGAAATCCAATGGCACTGATGGTCCTCAGTTGATAAGACAGGCAACCGTGTTAACTACATCGGCCCAGAACGCCTTTGAAAGTCCAACATTCAGTCTCATGCTTTTGGCCCTCTCATTCAGTGTTATGTTCATTCTTTCTGCAACTCCGTTATGCTGATGAGTGCCTGGGACAGTCTTGATCATCCGGATCCCGTGTTCAGCACAATACTTGGTGAACTCTGTGCTGATGTATTCACCTCCATTATCTGATTTCAAGCACTTCACATTCAAGTTAGTTTCTAGTTCAACAACAGTCTTCCATTTCTTCAAAAGTATTGAAAACTTCAGACTTGTTTTTAAGAAAATAGACCCATACCTATTGAATCATCGATGAACGTTACATGGTAGTTTGATCCGCCAAAGGAAGAGACTGGTGTTGGTCTATACTCCATAGACATCAGAGTGAACCAATTCTAGCTTATGAGCTTTCAGTGTCCTCCCATCTTTACAAAAGAGACTTTCTTCTTCTTGCCAAGCACACAGGGCTCACAAAACTCAAAATCCACCCTCATGTAGAAGCTTTCCTCTTGCGACATGCATCTTCATTCCTTTTATACTCATGTGGCTAAGTCCTTGGTGCCACAAAACAGATGGACTTTGCTTGCTAGTTACTGCATTCGCTTCATTTTCAGAGACATCGGCCATGTATAGAGTACCCCTCTTTTTGCCTTTGGCAATTACGAGATTGCCTTTGACGACTCTCCAAACGTGATGTTGTATCCCTAATCATCTAGTTGCCTAATGGAGATGAGCATTTTCTTAAGATTAGGGATTACCCTAACGTCTTTCAACGTCCAGATAGTGTCCGAAGAGATCTTTAGATCTATGTCACCTATCCCTGCGATGTCAAGAGAGTCGTTATTAGCCAAACGAACTTTACCAAAGTTACATGTCCATAGATTCTTTATCATCTTTGTGCTAAAAGTAGCATGGAATCCATAATCCACGACTCAGTTGAATTCTCAACTCAACAAATTAGTGCATTGTCTGAGCTGTCTGTAATGGCATTCACCTCCTTTTGCTCTGGTGGTTTTGAGCATTGTTTTCTAAAGTGCCTATACCCTTTGCAATTCCAACATTGAAAGTCCTTCATTGGGTTTGATTGATCTCTCTTTTTGGATTTTGATCATCCTCTCCCATTTCTTTCTTTCTGCCTCTTCTCCGTGCTCAACAGGGCGCTTGAAGTTTCATCAGAGTTTCGCCTTTGTATATCCTTTCCGATGATTAAATCACAAATGCTTTCAAAAGTGAGTTTAGAATAACTACTAATGGTTGTGACTGTTCCTGACCAACTTTCAGGTAATGAGGATAACAAGAGCCAAGCTTGAACCTCATCGATAACAACCGAGATATTATAGTATTGAATTCGTTTATATGCGAAGTAACACGCACCTTCTTTCATTCTCGTATTCACCAACTGTCTTATAAGAAATATCTTGTTGGAAGCAGACGGCTTCTCGTACATGTTTGTCAATGTCTTCATCAACCCACCCTGTTTTTTGCTACCATAGATCTGATAACTGACAGGGCTTTTCTGTTAAGGATTGTCCACTCATCATCGCTCATCAGGTTTTCTTCCTATCAAAGGCAAATCCTTGATTTGCACCTTCCACCAACCGAAATATTTTCCGTCGAACTTATCAATCTTGGTCTTTTCGTCCTTTGACATGATTTACATGCAAATACAAATTCTACATTTTTCGGGGTACATCGGATTGGATATGCAGCGTGCTGTCAGCGAGTAGGGCTACCGTGTAGAGTGGGTGACGCTGCTGTGGGATCTGACGCACTTACGGGTTTGACGCTGACGAGTTCTGTTCTCGTTCTTTGCTGTCTGTTCTGCTCATTTGCTCTGTTTTGCAGACTGTTCTGCTGTTCTTGAACAAGTGTGACTTGTGTGAATAATCTGGCTTTGATACCGCTGGTTAAGATTAACTCTCACACACTCACACAAACAAGAAAGTAGAACACAAAGGATTATGTGGTTCGACCGATAATGGTTATCGACCTACGTCTACGGGGGCAACCAAAAAGCTTTTTTTATTACTTCAGTGTGAGGTAGCACAGATTTTACAAATACAAGAGAGGTATTTAAAGACTAAGTTTAGGATTAATCACAATTGGGCCCGAACTCCTAAGCCCATTAGGGTTAACTACCCTAAAGAAGCCTACACTTAACAATTAGGATCATCCTAGGTTTATACCAAAAATTGTAAAATGGATAAGGCCTTACGTATATATATATAGACTTATACAAATTCCAAAAGCATGGTTGGGAGACTTAGCTACTCTATAAAAAATAATGGTTCCAAGCAATCTATGAAAAGCCAAACGTAGTTTTATAAGAAGGATGATATTACTATGTTATTATTCATGTTGATGATATGATTGTCATGGGTGGTTAGTTTTATAAGAAGGTTGATGATGTTATTCCTATGTTATTATTTATGTTGATGATATGATTGTCATGGTTGGTTGGTTGGTTTTATAAGATGGTTGATGATGTTATTACTTTGTTATTAATGTTGCTGATATGGTTGTCATGGGTGGTAAATGGTTATAACAATAAGCCATGGAAGCTTCAAAACTATTTCTCCAGGGAATTTTAAATAATGAAATTAGGAGCTCTAAGATACATCTTGGGCATTGATGTATCTTAAAGCATAAACTTCTCTATTGAAAGAAGTTTCTCTTTGCCGAAACTAGGAACTATGTTTACCAACCTATGGATATTCCTGTTCAGTGGAATCATGGTTTAAGTATCTATTTAGATCAAATTACAACCTGTGTTTGGTTAGGGGTTTGGATTTTTCATTGGAATTTGAATAGTAAAAATTTTGAATTGGAATAGTTGTATAATGTAATATAAATAAATGTTATATGATATTTTGAATGTAAATTTGATTTTTAATTTAAGATAAAAAATAAAAATTAGATGTTTGATTTGATATTTTTGGAAGAAATTTTATTGATGAATAGTAAAAATTTGAGGAAATATGATAAAAGAACACTCTTAGTATAGTGATCAGGTCATGCACTATCCTAATGACCAACACATGAATGCTGTGGATTGAATTTTGGCTTTCTTAAGCCATCTCCTGCCAAAGGAGTAATATTCTCTAAGCACGACAATTTAGACGTGTTTTGGTTATACAAATTCAAATTTTGTCGAATCCAAGTTGGACATGAAGTCCATTTAGGTTATATATCATTTGTTGGGGAAAAACTAGTGACTTGGAGAAACAAGAACCAAAATATGGTGTCATTGTCTAGTGCGGAAGCTAAGTACCTGGCCTTTAATCATGCAATTATAGAGTTTACTTGGTTAAAATTCCTTTTAGGTGAACTAGGTTTGGTTCATAAAAACCTATGCTGCTTTTCATAGATAAAAATGTAGCTATTGCAAATAGAATAATCATCTACAAAATTGATCGGACTAAGCATGTTGAACTCGATATAAACTAGATCAAAGATAAATGTGATTGGTAAAATAAAGATTTCTTACATCAAAAGTGTTGATCAACTAGTCGACGTAATAGAGTATAACTTAGGGTTATCAAAGAGGTTTATGTTTCTAGTGGTTTATGTTATAACTTAGGGTTATCAAAGAGAGAATTTATTCGAATCAATGGAAATAGAGTACCACAGAGGAAAAACAATTCGCTATCTAACCAAAACCAAAATAATGACTAGCTACCCTAACATGACCTAGATGAGCCCTATATATAGGCGGACTTATGGGCCAAACCCAAGACTCATAATTTACAATTAAATAGTAAATAAATTAATAAGAGAAATAATAAGAAATAAAATAATAATTATCGTAAGTGAGTACGGTGCTACTCCCTTTTCTAATATAGACCTTGACTTTACCCAACTCCATAGTAATTCCATCCCTCTTGAAAACCGCTTTGTCCTCAAGGCGGAAGACAGGAAACTAGAAGCGCAATTACTCTTCATCAACCCAAGTCGAGTCCTTGCACATTAGTCCGCGCCAATGTATCAAAGCTTGAGGAATGAGCTTGTCGTCTCTACCGCCATATGCTCGAGCTCCGTGGATCTGATCTCATATTTTGTCCACCCTTCGACCTCATCCATCTCTTTGAGCTCGGCCACCCAATTCGTGTTTGGGTCCATCACACAAGTTCGAAGGGACTTGCTCGCACACTGATGCAATGGTGTATAAGGCTCCTTACAACGGTAACAAAGTTGCTTAGACTAACACTCGTGATACTCTTCACGACTCAGTTTCCGGAAAGGAACTCGCACCGAGGACTGGTCCGAAGCCACCAAGTGTCCGCCAGTGGAGTTTTCCGTGCTTGGTCTACTGCTCCCGATGCCATTTCCAAGACTAGAGGGACCTACCGGAGGTCCAATCTGATCTGGATAGATGAGTCCAAATCTTTGGGCTCTAGTGTCCTCAGACGATTGCGGATGTTCTGGTACAATCCCCCCATAAAGTATCCAAGGTAATGCTCATCAGATAAGCCTGGCACCTGTGTCGCCAGTTGGATAAACTCGTTGATATACTGATCAACTCCCTTTTTCTCCGAAGTGTGGCAAGGCGCTTGTAGGAACTCCCTATGTAACGATCATCAAAACGAAGTACTAGGGCTCGGAAAAACTCCGCCCAAGTAGCGGTTGGATGGCGAAACTGTTGCCATCGAGACTAGTGCAACGTTGTACCCCCAATGGTGATGCGCGCTAATGCTACCTTGAGTTCTGTTTGCACCTGGTGAAGTTCAAATTGTTGCTCAACACGAGCGATCCAACCAATAGGCTCCGTCCCGTCAAACGGTGGTAGTCTGACTTCTGAAAGGAGCGGGGTGGCGAAGCTACGTGGCGGGGGGTCAACCCCCCCAACGGTTGAGAATCCGGTGCGAGTGGATGCTGCGCCATGGGCGGCGGCGCTGAGAGCGTCGGGAAATGAGTCGGTGGCTAAGCCACTGACGCAGTGGCGTCAGCGGCGGCGCTGACGCTGCCGAGCGTTGTTTTGATCGCTGCAAGCAACTCCTACCGTAGTGAAACCATCTGATTCGTGTTTTGTTCTCCCAAAGTCTTGAGCTTGGTGGAAAGATCCTGGCGGATCTGGTTTAACTCTTGTATTTCTCCAACGATTGCTTCCAATAGCTCGAATCGTTGTTGATTGGAGATGGGCATGATTCCGTCAGCAGAAGATCCGACAGATCGGACCAATTGTTTTGACTTATAGTTATCAAAGAGAGAATTTATTCGAATAAATGGAAATCGAGTATCACAGAAAAAAACCAATTCGCTCAAATAATGACCGCCTACCCTAACATGAACTAGATGCGTCCTATATATAGACGGACTTATGGGCCAAGCCCAAGACTTGTAATTAACAATTAAACAGTAAATAAATTAATAAAAGAAATAATAAAAAATAAAATAATAATTATCCTAACTGAGTACGGTGCTTCTCCATTTACTAATATAGTTCTTACTTTAACCAACTCCATAACAGTTTATTCCATAAAATATTGTCAGGTTGGGTTTGGCAAATCTGATTTTTTTTTAAAAAAATTCAATCCAAATTGAACCGAATTACCCCAATTAGAAAATTCAAACCAAACCAAAAACTCTTAAAAAAATCTAATATTTTTTTTCAAAATTCTATATTTTATTTTTATTTTATATTTTTATTATAATATTAAATATATAAAATAATAAAATATATTAGTATATTATATTTCGAATTTTGGATTGGTTCGGAATTTTAATATATCGATTTGAACTGATTTAAAATCCAAAATTTATTAAATATCCGATCCGAACTGATCGGAAAATTCAAACCAAAATTTTTCGGATCAAATATTCAAATTTCGGATACTTTACTCACCCTTAATCTATGCGCTTCTGGAGAGTTAGCATATATAAATATTTTGGCTTTGTTTACATACGTTTTGGAAGTTTTGTCACTATTTAATTATCAATTTTTTAAAAAAGAAAAAATCAAATCAAATACTCACTCCGTCCATCAAATATATATGCTCATTCGAGTTAAACACGAGTTTTAACGAATATGGTACTATATTGGTTGATTGTGCATATAGTAAAGAATATTTTGAAAAGTATAAGCGAGTCAATGAAATGAGAATTTTTTTTATAAATTGAGTGTGCAAATAGTTGTGTCATATTTGTAAATAAGTCTAATATTGAATGGTATAGATTAAGTAATATATAAGAGTTATTTACTTATAAATAGAAAGTGCATATTTTTTTGTAGACAAAACAAAAAATAAAAACATGTATAGAGTTGGTGCAAGAGGGAGTATTTATTTCCTCTCACAAACTATCACATCAAATACTTATTTAATATCATAAAACATCACATCAAATATAACTTTTTACTTTTTACAAAGTTCTCCAAAACTTCAAAATTTTCAAAACTCTTATCTAAACAAAGCCTTTGTTTTCTTTTTATTTATTTATTTATTTATTTTTTATAATTTGATACGGTATGATTTGATATACTTGCTATATAGTTAACCTTTTAATTTCTAGAAAAGGCCATATGTACTCTATATAAAGATTCCTCGTGATATATGTAAATATATACTTTTTCAGCCAATCTTTAATTGTTTTTTACGAGATACATGCATGGTTGCTTTCTCATTCTCTCATGTTACTTCATTATCCTTTGATCTGCTCAGTAGTCTATCTTGATTTTATTTTGAATGTGTGTTCAAGTCCTACCAGGCATTGAACAGAAAAGTTCATAGATCATGAGAAGATTACCCAGTACTTATGTAAGAGTGCGGTCTTCATCTGTATTCATTTTGGCAATTGAGTTTTTATTTTTCCAAAGCAAATGTTGCAAGTATGTGTGGTCTTATTGTTACTGCAATTTTATATTTGCCATTGGTGCTATTCATCTTTGTAGCTATGGTAATGTCATGAAAAAAATTGAATTACATTGTGGCAGTTCTGTGAGCGTAAAATTACTTAATTCAATTCTGTTAAGTTGTACTGATTATTTATCTTTTGATGCATTGCAGATGGTGAAGTTGGAGTTTGCTCATTATGATTATAAATCACAAGGAAGCATATCTGTGAAAGATTTTGCACTATCGATGGTTGCCTCTGCCGATCTGAAACACTTGAATAGGCTGCTTGATCGGGTTGATGATTTAGATATGGAGCCAAGCCTTGCTAGCATTCGTATTTCACCTGAAGAATTCAAGAATTTTGCTGAGGTTCGAATAAAACTGCAGCCCTTCTCTCTGGCAATTTTCAGTTTTGGAGAAATAAACGGACTGCTGACAAGAAATGATCTTCAACGAGCTGCTCACCAAGTACGAGATTGTGTGCTGTTTTCACTTCACATTATTTCTTCTCTCTGTGCAATTATAGTAGACCTTAATTGTTTCTTGATAAGTTGTGCTGGCCTACAGGTGTGCGGAATATCTCTGACTGACAATGTGGTTGATGTTATCTTCCATGTATTTGATGTAAATAAAGATGGAAGTTTAAGTTCAGATGAGTTTGTTAGAGTTCTGTACAAGCGGGAAAGAGATCTTGCTCAACCCATGGAGGAAGGTATCTTTAGCTTTTTGTCATGCTATTGGCATTGTTCAAGTGCCAACAGCATCACTAGGTTCTCTTGATCACTGTTCATGGCACTTATATGGTCCTGGTTCCAGAGAATAGTCTAGGAACCCCCTCCTTAGAGTACTAAGCCTTGTTATTATATTTGATGGACTAGCAAGCCCTCATTGTAAAAGTAGTTCTTTTATGCGAAAGTGACATTTATTTCTAACTGATTTTGTATTCATTGATGTTGCTTGCTCTCTAGTTGAAATGCAATGAAATCATATAAGTAGTACTTGAAATTGAAATGCATTTCATTGTATTGCGAAGTAGAGATGTTACCCATTGCATTAGGTTCAAATACGTGGCCCGTTTCTGTTTCACGTCTTTGTGTGTATATATTATATAATATATAAATATATATTTTTTCAATTTCTGACAAGTAAGTTAGTGCATGGATATGCTCTACTTGGTGGGATTGTCCTGCGCTGCATTCCTTGTTTGTTCACGGGAGTGTGGGTGTGGTCCTAGAAATGAATTTCCGTTGGTTCGGCTGTCTAGTTTGACATTCAAAATACTGCCATTTTGAGTGATTTACTTGGTCATCTCATTCCAATGCATACAGCCTCAAACATGAGTGGTTTGCAGTTGACAGGATTAGTTTTTTGAAGTTTTGATTCCTTCTGCAGCTCTGGTTGTGCACTGAGTTAACTTCTTGGTATAAAAATGCACGGATGAAGTTTGGAATTGGGAGGGGTTTTGACTTTTGATTGCTTCTCTCCGTATTACATATGCACTGAGTTGGTAGTATATCTTAAAAGGAAAAATAAGTTGCAAAGATTTTGTGCTGTTATGCGGGGACAAAGTCCAGTATTACTCTTGGAAGGATTTTTTTTAGGATATTTCGAGAGCGGTTATTTTGTGTTTTTGTATTGATATATATATATATATACATATTATGTTAGAGATATAAAAAAAGGTAGGATAAACCTTTTTTTTTTTTGGAAATTGTCTTCAAATAGTCATGAAAAATTTGTGTACTTTAAGTTTTTCAGCTTCATGGCACACCACCTAACGGACACGTGAAAAATTTATTTATCTTTTATTTTTTAAAATTTATGTATTTTTTTTAAAAATAAAATATTATATTGATGTATTTTATTTTATTTTTTAAAAATAAAAATAATATATAGATTTTTAAAATACATAATAATTATTTTTTATACATCAATTTTTTAAGAAAATAAAATTATAAGTAGATTTTTCACATGTTATCTGGCAAGCACTGCATTCTGGGGCCGAAAGACTAAAAAACGTTAATTTTTTTCTTACGAAATTATTTTTAAAACAATATTTCAGTTGCGGGTCAAATGATAAAAGGGTCCAATTACAATTTGATTTAGTTGTTAAGAATTTGTTCGTTAAACTAAACAAACTAAATTGAACACGAATAAAAAATTTACTAAACAAACCAAGTTAAAAAAAAATTCAGTCTGTATCTTTTAACGAACGAATAACCGAGCTTAAGTCCTTAAAAAAGTGAAGTCAAACATGAAAAGCTCCGCTCATTTGCATAGTTTGTGTTGGTCCTAAACGCTTTAAATATTTAATAGCACAAAATTGCACCAGATTTTCACGGAAGAAATTTGAGCATCACAAAGTTATATTGTTCGTGAAAAATTCAAACCACTCATATATACTGTAATTGAAAAATAAATGATTTTTAAGTCAGCTCGGCCATCAAAGACCTACGTCTGGGAGTACCAACTCAGACAATATCACTATTCATCAAGAACAAATCAAACTTACAATAGAGTTGTACTAAATGTTACCTCTAGAGCACTCACATCCTCTTCCTAAGGTTGTTCAACTAGCTATCTATACCCTCAATCTTGCCTACTCTCTTTTTCTCATGTCGAGATGATCGTTACCCCAAGATTTTTCTATGTGATCATTCTCCCCAAATCTTCCCGCTATATATATTCTGATTAACCGATTCATCACCTCATCAGCATACAAGATAAGAACAACATATATGAAAAATATCATTCTAAATAAATCTATATCTCTCAATCAAATCCCATAAAATCTACTAATTCAACTAAATGAAATCCTCGAAAAATGATATTCCTTTCTGGGATACGCCGGATTGATCAACATGAGTGCAACAAATAGATCACTTGTTTCATAATAAATAGGCTACAAATACAACCAGAATTCATACATTGATGGACCACCTGTGGACAACATCAGCCAAAACTCAAATATAAATATAGTCCATTATCAACACGTACCGTTTGGCTATCATAATTCTACATATATATATATATATATATATATATTAAAGTGTAATAGACCAAAACAATAGAGGGTTCTGAGTTTTGCACTATAATCTGTTGAGGCCTCATTCATTATCAAACTCAATCCATAAATGAAACTAGACATGCAACCCAACCCGAGCCATCATCTGCGAGATTAAATTATGTCTGTCATGGAAGATTTTAATTGTGACTGATGGTCTTTAATTATGCACTGTTGCTGTATTCGTCCATTCATTCTACCACACCTTCCTCTTCTCAGTGGTTTGTGAGGATTTTAATGGTTCTTCTCAGTCGATTTCGTTTTAGGTCCAACTATTCTTGTTGGTGGTTAGTTACATTATTAGATCCGTTGTAGATGAGCAGTGAGATTGTCTATTCTAATTGCAAATATCGATTTTGCGAGTTTGTGTGATGAACATTTCGGTTTGGATGAATCTTGGGGTCTTTGCTGTCGTTGGGTCATTTTTACCTATTTTTCAATCCGTGTAGAATTTAGAAATAGTATAATTAATAAATAATTAAAAATATATTATTAAAAATATTTATCAATTGGTTTAGGATTATATCATTTGATTAATTTAAAACTGCACCAACAAGATATGATGTTTTTTTTTTAATTATTGATGAATATATAATGTCCATTATTTTATTAATATATTTCTCTTTAGTTTTTCGTTTAGTCTTTACTGTTTAAATACCATCAATATTGATAGAATAAATATAAAATTTCTCTCAAGTACAAAATCAAATGTTCTTTTATTGAACACTTCCATGGACCGGTTAAACAAAGGTAAAACCAAGCTACAGCAACACACACACACATCGAAAACATAAACAAAATAAACCTGTAATTGTTGCCCAAGCCAAAAGATATCCACACTTCTTAAAAAAGGACAGAAAAATAAATAACCATTGCTAAGGAAGGAGGGAAGTGGCATAACGGATACCACACTCAGCTGATACCTTTTCTTTTTAATGGAAGTAGGCAGGTAGCATCAACTCACAGTCTTGGGCGGCAGATGCATAACTTACACTGCTGTCCCTCATTGATGTGCACTGGCTAGACTGCTCATATTGAAGGAATCCTATTTTTATCTTGGTCGAGCAATTCTTCAACATCTGGAGCAATTTGGCAAAAACACGGGGCGCAGTTAGTAAAACTCAAAAGATGCACACAACCACAACCATCCCTCCAATCCCTAGAGAGTGAGTATTATAATGTTTAAGTGAAGATATCCCCCAGTAGTCCCAGACACCAGCCTACCCAATTATTGTATAAATAACATCGACATTCTCAGAAAGCTCATGTAGATATCTATTATTGGCAGCAGCAGCAGCAGGGGTGCCTACAATATAAGTATACCTTTTCCAGTAATGCTGCAGGCAGACTATAGTGTTACAATATAGAAAACAATGGCATTTCCCTACACCTAAATGAATTTATTTGAAAATGGAAATAAGTTGATAACAAATGGCCTATCAATCAAAACAACAAGATCTTAATGAGAGTATTTAAAAATAATAGGAAAAATTGATTTTGAGCGGAGTTTCAAGTTTCCAAATGAAGCACACCAGGAAGGCGGAATTTCATCAATTTAACAATTTGTTCTTTGTATTACTGAGTCATTTCAAAGCAAGGATACTTCTTCTCAACCAAAATAATAAATAAATAAATAAAATGATAGTAATAATATAATAAATGAATACACGCACAAATAGTGGAGAGAGCAAAATATTTACATGGAGGAAAACACTGATAGGATGTCGCCCACAAATAGTATTTTGTGTCTCTGTAAGGTACTGCTTAAATGCATCTGGATCTCCTGTTTCTATTAATTTCATTCCCATCTTATCCATTTCCTCAATGGCCTCATAGATGGCTCCATGCTTTCTATCAAAGCTCGTGTACTTGAACCTGGAGAACAAATAAGATTTTTCAATAAAACATTGTTATACACATATCCAACTAACCAAATACATCACCAGGAGTTCCTGCTGAGAGTAATTTATAATTCTCATAATGAGTTCACCTTCACAGCAACAATTGCATGAATATGCATAAAGAAAAAAGCAGGAAAAAATGCTTCGAACAACACCAATGTAGCTGAGCTCTTTGACATGCTTACTGATAACACATTACTCCCTTTGCTACCCGACATTTAAGCATGACACATATTATATTCTGCTCAGAAATCTAATTGTATGTTTCCTTTTCCCTCTTTTCTTTTGTGGTAGTAGATCTTACTTATAGCATATGAACATTAAATCAGAAACATGTGATAAGTAGTGATATCACTTGCCATTAAACTTGAATTAACAACAATAAGCATGGACACACATGAAACTTTCCAGTAGAAAAAATTGCAAAAATGGAAGCATTTATAATGAAGTAAAATGTAACAGAAAATCAATGGATATTAAGTTTAAGCAAGTAATGGCACTGAATACAAAATAATCATAATAATGATAACACAACCAATGGTGATTACTGTCATAACAATAATCAAGAAAACTACATACCGTGCACCCCAGTGACAAAAATCTGAAGACAAAGAAAAGAAATTGGTAGGATAATCCACATATTTAGCTAATAATTGACCATAAGTAGCTTCACTTTCAGCGCTAAGTGAGCAAACCAAAATAGGCACAATCTTCACAGTATATCTGCATCAACTTCTCTAACATAAGAGTAATTAAAAAAAAAAAAATTAGAATAAAATGAAACAATTGTTCACTCATACGGTCATACCCATTAAATACTTTAACAAGGTATGGTAGATGCATTTCCATGCTGTGTTCAGCCTCATCAACCTGAAGATCCATTAATTCAAACTTCCCAGTAGCTTTAAGCTCCTCATTTACCGGAAAAAGGTCAAAGAAAAGTCAGAAAACCTATTACTTGCTCATACAAAATGCTCCACCCCATTATATATTCCTGCTTACCAAGAGACAATTTAACCTTTTCAAATCATCCAACTCATTCGGGCTGTAATGTAACATTTAGAAACCACTTAAAGCAGTTCATCTACCTTCCCAAAGTAGTACACAGTGATACATTTTAGTCAAATCTAAAAACTGAAGCCATGTGCAACATTATCATAATAAATTATAGATAACATAGGGTGTGTTTACCTGTGATGTTTTGATTTTGATTTTTGATTTTGAATAGTAAAATTCTGAATTGAAATAGTTGTTTGATGTTATATAAATATGTATTGATGTGATGTTTTGAATGTAAAATTAGATTTTAGTATAATAAAATAAATAAAAATTGAATGTTTGATTTGATGTTTTTGAAAAGAAAAGAAAGTTGAAATAGTAAATTCGTAATAAAATCTTATAAGTAAACACACCTATAGAGATTTACTAATACTATGTTATAAGACAAAGATAATACTTCAAGAAAACTGAATTCAAGGAGATGAAAGTAAGAGGACATTTGATTTGATCTAGTGCAAACAAAAAGGTATTGCCGAAATATCCAAAGAGCGCAATTATACCTTCTTGATCAATAGGTAGATCACCTAGTGGCGTCTTGTACATTGTGGCTTTTGAAAGTCCACATCTTGGACTGTAATGGTGATGTGATGGGCCAAGGAGGAAAACCCTTGAGCTGCAAAATGACCTCTTTATACAACAAGGGTAAAGAAAAAACTTGAAAAATGCACATACGAGTCACTATAAAACCAGGCAAAATCTGAGTATGTTAGGTAAAACCCACATGTTTGCTGGGTCGATGTTCCCAAATGCGTAGGCTGCAGCTCGTCCGGAATATGAATAACCTGCATGACTAAAGAGTAGCAAACCACCAGACACAAGTAATGTGTTACGGCCTTTCAACATTTACTTTATTTTCAAGAGTTATAGTGTATGTAAGGACTCACGGTGCAATTACACCTCTCACTTCGGGAGATTTAGCAATGCCCGATGCTCTAAGCCACCCATCAAGCTCCTCTGATAGTTTTAGCTAAAATTTCACAAAGCTAATATCATAGTCTCTCAGAGTATAGTAATATTGTTAGTAAGCTGCCGGTCTGTACAAATTAAATTTGTTTCATATTTTCCTGTACATACAGGAAGGAGATACTCCATCTACCAATAACAGTGCATTCTAAACCAAATGGAAGGTAAACGTTATAAAACATGAGCCAGCAAACCACGTTGCTGGAAAAGAAATAAGAAGGGATCACATCTTCCGAATCGCAACCATAGGAATCCAAAACAAGGTACGCATTTTAGGACAAATAATATTTAAAGGCCTAAATTTCACCAATGATTTCCTCTCAGTAACCCAGCTAGATTCATGGTCAGCATAAAGAGAATACCCTCGCTTTTTCTTTTCGTCATCCGAAAAATGGACAGATGTTTGATCCCACATCTTAAGCAGATAGACGGAATGAATTACTAGAACGTGTCGGAAGCGTAGATAGCATGAATGCTGTTTTTTGGACTTTCAAATCTATTTCATTATGTGATTTTTTTTTTTTGAAATTTGAAATTAAAAGCCTCACACGATAAAGAAGACCTCTAAATTTTGTTTATTGTACATGCTCTAAAAAACAATGAAATAGCGGCGCCGTCTACCACCTGTGGGAGAAACTGCAATATAAAAAAATGCAAAAAGGGAGAACAAAAATGTTAAAATTAAATTCGATTTCCTTGATATACGTTGGAAGTACCGAGCAGAGAAAGAATCAGAGAGGGAAAAAATTAGAAGAAGAAAAAAAAAAAGCAAACTCACCAGAAGGCGGCAGCGGAATTCGTCTCCATGAGTAAGGCAGCTGCGCAACGTAAAAGTAGAAGAACCACGTAAGAAGCCAAAGAGCGGCGGCGGCAGTGTGGATTATGCCAATCCACGTGGATTTGGGCTTTATAATAATAATTATTATTATAAATTAAAATGTATTTAATAAATATAAATTAATTTAATTAATTATATATTACATATTATAATAGTATTATTATTTTTTAAAAAGAATTAAATTTAATTATTTTTTTATAAAATTAATTTATATTAATTATAACTATTATAGTAAATATTATTTTTCTAAAATAATATCAATATTATATACTCTCCCTGTCCATTCCAAAACAAAGTTACCATTTTGTTAATTTAGTAATTGTACTGCATAGTTCACATAATTGTACTGCATAGTTCACATAATAAATACTATTTGTCATTACTTTTATATTATACCATATTAATAAGAGTATTTTTGTCTTTTTTACTGTAATCCAGCAAACGCCACCCTTGCGGGACGGAGGGAGTATATTATTTATTATGATATAATTTTTAAAACATATTTTAAATTTTTAATTATATATAAAATTTATTTTAATATTAACAATACTTTTAATACAATTGAAAAATACTATTATACTTTATTATTATTAATTAATTAATTATTATTATTATTTTATTTTGAGTTTAGATTTAGAAAATTACAAATTTGAATTTAATTAATAGTTTAATGTGAAAGAGACAATGTGATTTTTAATGTAAATAAAATTTTAATATAAAAAATTAAAAAAATATATAGTATTTAATTTGATATTTTTGAAAAAAATTAAAATTTTACAAACAAATGATTATTTTCTAATAATAAAATATTATTATTAAAATTATTTATATTATAAATTAAAAATAACATTTATACAAACATCATATTAATTCAATATTATTCTATTAAAATTTAATTATTACATTCAATATACTCCATCCGTTCCATTTCTCATATTCACTTTCTTATTTCCGTCCGTCATACTTATTTTGTCTTGGAAAAAAAAGTATGCACTTTAATCTCATTTCTAAAAATTTAATTTATATATTTTTTTAATTTCAATTATAATAATTAGTTATCTTAATTCTAATATATAATTATTTTTATTATACAATATTTATTTTTACTATTATATTTTAAATTATTTACTAATTATATTCCTCATAAATTCTCGTGTCTACAGTAAAACGAACAAAATATCTGGTATTGAGAGTAATATTTAAAATCCAATTTTTACAAATAAACATAATTTAAACACATTCAATAATTTAACACAAAATATTATTTTTTTTTTATATTATTGACACAATTTTTCATATATAATATGAAAATACATTCATCCACTCTATCTCAAATACTCTGTAATTTTTTTAACATTTTTTTTAATATATCTCAAACACGTGCAATGTTTTTTTATTGTATGTTTTAAACACTCTTCAATATTTATAAAATAGAAAATAATTAATTAGGTCCGGCCGGGGGTTTGCCCAATGCGCACTTTCGGACAGCGGTTGCGGGTTTCTATGTCATAAAAAAATAATAATAATAATTAATTATACATAATATCTACCCTACGATTCATCTCATAACATCACTCCAATAATATATATATGCACTTTTGTATCCTATGACATAATTTTAAAATTATCATATTTAAATCTCTCACTTAAAATTTCTTGCTGAACTCAAATGTTATTCTTGATTTGAAACGGAGAGAGGATAGAGTATTTTTTATATTATTTATATAAATTTTTATATTTAGTATAAAAAAATATATCCATAAAAAATAAAAATTCTTATATATAAAAAATTCAAATAAATATTCGAAATAAAATTGAATATACTGAAATTGAAAATCAAATAAACCTTTTAAATTATTATATATTGAAAATATTTAAATAAAAAAATAAAAAAGCATATTCACCTCCGTCTTATATTTATTTATCAATTTGTTTTTTCATGAAAATTTAAAAATATTAATATTATATTATGATATATTATAAATAAATGTAAAATGACTCAACTAACCTGTATATTTGTGTAAATATATTATAAATGAGAAGGGTATTTGTAATGTTAGATTAAAAATTAACGTATTGAAAAAATTTAATAGATTATTAAAGAAGAGAGTATTATTAGTAGTCCAATCTAAATGACATTAATCAATTGTAGTCTTAAATGAAATTTTTTAATCCATTTTGATTCTATTCTAAGATTAATCAATTATAATTTTTCTGTTATTTTTTAACTATCAATCAAATCATGTTTAAATATATCAACATATTTTTAACAGGTGCATATTTGAATAACCATCACACGATTAATACATATAAATAATAATTTTTACAATTATTTAAAAATATAAGAAATTATAAAATTTCGAAAAAATATTAATAACAAATTAAACTATATTTTGAATGATAGAATATATATTAATATTTTTTTAAAGTCTAAGTAATACTTATTAAAATAGTAATACATTAAATTATCATTTTAAAAATTAAAAATTTATAATGAAATAATATCAATTATATACTAACATCTATTTTTTAAAATCATAAAATTTTAATAGTTTATATATATAGATATTTATATATTATCAATGACGAGAAATCCAACGTAACATTGTATTTTTAATGTACTTACTTTTTTTTATAAAATATTATCTTTAAGTATTTACTACTTTTTATATTAATAGTTATTTTTATTTTAATAATATTAAAAATACAAAATAAAAATTAAAAAATATTTCAAATAACTATGTTCTTTTAACAAATATATATAGACATGTTTTTTTAAAAAAATATTAATAAGGGAAAAAATTATTTTTGGTTCCAATATAACCAAAATTCATTAATTTTGGTCTCAATATAGAAATTTTATCAATTTTGGTTTCAATATAACCAAAACTCATCAATTTTTTGTCTCAATATAACCAAAACTATCATCTTTGGTTTCAATATAAACTTTTTATCAATTTTAGTCCCAATATAATCAAAACTTATAATTTTTTGTCGCAATATAATCAAACTTTATTTTTTTTGGTTCCACCGTCAACAAATCTACGGAAAATGCTGACGTGGACTTGCAAGATTGTGTAATTTCTTCAAATAGAAATATAAGGTTTGATTTCTTTTCACGTCAGCATTTTTCGTCGGTTTGTTAACTGTGAGACCAAAAAAGATAAGGTTTAATTATATTGAGACAAAAAAAATGATGAGTTTTTGTTATATTGAGACTAAATTGATAAAAATTTTATATTGGGATAAAAAATGATGAGTTTTGGTTATATTGAGACGAAAAATAATAAGTTTTGATTATATTGAGACCAAAATTAATAAAATTTTTATATTGAGACCAAAATCAAAATCGATGAATTTTAGTTATATTTGGACTAAAAATAATTTTTTTCCTATTAATAAATTACATATATTAATTATTTTTATATTATTTATATAATTTTTCATATTTAAAAAAAAATTATTAAAATTATCTGACAAAAAAAACATTTTAAATCTAAATTGATTTGCTTTCCAAATAAAAAAATATAAAAAAATTACAGCTCATTGATTACATTTTACTTGCCAAAACTAGCGCTAAAAAACCATTAACAGCAGGCACGCACGCACGCAGAGGGGGCAGGGCAAGAGGATCTATCCATCCATCTATCCTGGCGGAATCTTTATATATATAGGTATATGTATGTATATATATACAGAAGAACAGCACACGGACAGACACAGGTTGGGAGGGAGAGGGAGGGACGGTATGAAGTATGAAACTCTTACGATACGATACAATACAATACAATACAAATACAGTAGTAATAGCAGTATAAGTTGAGACTGAAGGAGTATCCACCAGCAGCAGCAGGAGGAGGAGAAGGAGGTCCAAAGCGTAATTAAATCCCCCATTCCCCCGGCCCGGCCCGCCACGCCACCCATATTCTCTTTTTAATTCCCCCGCCTTCCATATAACCGCCTCTCCTCCTCCTCCTCCTCATCATAACTTTAACTTGTTGTTGTAGCTAATTTTGTGAAGATCCGATCCGATCCTATCCTATCCTATCCTGCCCAGAATTAAGGTGATGATGAAGAGCGGCGCCGAATTAACACGTTCCATCTTTCTCATCTCTGCCATTTTCGCAGCTTCCATTGCCGTCGTTTCACTTCTCGGATATTTCTCCCATAAAGCTAATGGATCCCAAACCCAACTCAATATACCAAGTTTCCAATTTCTCTCTGCTCCACATGATTCCAAAGCTGCACCTGCTGCTGCTTCGCAATTCTCCTCCAAATTCATGCCCACCGCCCGTGTAAGTACCGCTATCTCACACACGGCCTATATATATAGATATATATTTGAATTAGGACTTAATTAATTAATGATCGATGTAATCTACGTATCTGTGCTGTGATGCTCGCCCCCTTCTTTATATTCAATCCACTAATGATATTTACTGAAGCTTGTATATACATACGTGTTGAAGTCTTCTGTTCATCGGCTGCTAGGCAAATCTACTGAGTCTGTTTGATTCAATAAATACAACAACTACACAGGTGATATTAATTCATAAATTAAGACTAAGGATCTTTAACCTTTTAATTCATGCGGTCCTGAACATTTATTGAATAGAACGTAAGTAGTTATCAGTTATCTCTGGGTGTCTGCATTAGAGTTATAAGGTCTCTGTTAAGTGTGGCACAATTTTTACCTGCCAATTTTGGGTTCATCATCAGAAGAGGCTCAAGTTGCATGTGAATTTGTTGTAACTGTCCTGTAAACAAGCTGTTGATTGACAGCATGGTCTATTGATTACATGATGATGTTTGATTAAACATGAAAATTGCAGAGGAGAACAGATAATAAACTGCTGGAGCAGGGATTAGCTCGAGCAAGAGCAGCAATTAGGAAAGCAGCTACCAACCGAAGCATATCAGTGATAGGAAGTAATGGCATTTTATCGTGGTCGGCAATATATGGCAACCCCGGCGAATTTCTTCAGTAAGCAACCTCGCTTATAATTGGATCTAAGATTCTGATATAATAGCTAATTTTATAGTGAGAAGAGAAGGAAGAGGGGGTAACTTGGGCTGATCAAATAAATATGTCAATTAGGTTGTTTTCTCAATGATTGCCTGGAAGTTTGTAAAACACTCGTACGCACAAGTCATATACTCGATCGTTTTAAGTGGCTTGAACATTGCACGCACGCAGGCACTCTTTTTTTTTTTTTTTTATATAAGTAATGAAGCTGGCTGCCCATCGATCAATGGATTAGGAAACTAACTAATTTATTAATTTATCTTCTTAGCTTAATTAATAGTTAAAGCGCTATTCGAAGAGAGAGCACATGTGACATTTTTACTGAATGGGTGTTGGATATCTTAAAGATCTAGCTAGGTGGGCGAGTCTTACACCTAAAGCATGGGGTTCCTAGCTAGTGCGCACACTCATTGTTTCCTCCACTCTCTAGTTTTCCCTTTTTTTTTTTTTTTTTCAATCTTCCAAAGCACTGAAATCGATCGATGCTTCTATTACTCATTACTTTTTTTGCATCGGGCATTGCTCGTGAATTGCTCTATCTCCTTTTTACAATATATATTAGTTGCCCCTTCTATTTACTTCTCGAGAAAGTTTCCCTAGAAAGAGTGCTAGCCGATGAAATTTCGACTTGACAATTTATATATATATATTGAAATTAGAGAAGCATAAACCATTGCCATAGCTGCATGTGATGCTAACAAAATAGAATTCTTCCCCCCCTATTCTTGGAGCATTAATTTCCCATACTTGTGTAGAAACAAAGTTCCTTATTATTATTATTATTATTAAAGCGTGACTTAATATAAAATCTCGAGTTATGCATGTTCGCTCCTATAATAAGAATTCAGTATATTTCTTGCTTAGGGATTAGGAATAGTTTATGTTAATTTCCTCGTCTGGGATTTGCTAAAAGTATATATATGTATATATATATCTGTGTGTGTGTGTTTGCGCGCGCAAGAGAGAGATAATGCTACCTAGTTTAGACGGCATTTTACTCTTAGATACTGCCTGTGTAACATGTACAGTGAAACCATCTCTTATCTTGTAATCTTGCAATCATTGTCTCATAATAATCTACATATAAGAGCATCTTTAATGAAGAAGTCTTGCCTGCGTTTAATGTATGAGATGATGCATCCCAATCCCATTAATATCCTTTTGCATGCTTCCTTGTTCTAGTAGAAGATTAAAGAACCTCCATGGATGATCTCCCATCCTCCAGCACTCCCTAGCTAGCTAATTAGAAGCTGATGTATCTTCCGAATGTTTATTCTTATGAAGAGATGATGAATACTAAAAATTAATCTGCATTGATCGGGCATTATATTCATCGATCATGCATATTTTAACAAATTACATTAACAATCACATATGTTCCACAGGAGTTACAGGGAAATGGAAAGAAATTTCAAAGTTTATGTATATCAAGAAGGGGAACCACCAATAGTGCATGATGGGCCATGCAAAGACATCTATAGTAGTGAAGGAAGGTTCATACATGAGATGGAGCATGGAAATACTAGGTTTAAGACAACCAATGCACAATACGCTCACGTTTACTTCATGCCATATAGCATAACATGGATGGTCAAGTATCTCTTAACCCCCCATGTGTATAATGTTACCAGACTCCAGGAATTGGTATCCGATTATGTACAGCTCATCTCCACAAAACATCCCTTCTGGAATAGAACTCAAGGGGCTGACCACTTCATGCTTTCTTGTCACGACTGGGTGAGCATACTACAGATATATATCTATATATATATTTGTGTGTGTATTATATATATGTTTCGCTTTTGTCCTTTTAATAGATACAAGTAATTGTTTATAGGGGACAACAGTATATGTTATGTTTATTATTTATATATAAGAAGCCATTGATTGATGGCTCTCCTATACTTAATTTGATGCTGAGCTAGCTGATCAGTGTAGTTACGTTATAAGTTCGTCTGCTTTAATTAATTGATTGATTAATTAATTAATTGTTCCAGGGACCTCATGCAACACAAGGAAACGCGTTCCTGTACAACACTTCCATCCGTGTCTTGTGCAATGCTAATTCCTCAGAAGGATTCAACCCACAGAAGGATGTTAGCCTGCCAGAGATACATCTTTACGGCGGCGTTGTAAACCCCAAGCTGGCCTCTCCTCCGCCGCCGTCCAATATGTCCTCCAGGCCCTACCTGGCGTTCTTCTCCGGTGGGATGCACGGCCCCATCAGGCCAATCCTTCTCCAGTACTGGAAGGGAAAAGACCCCGACATCCGGGTTTATGAATACGACCTGCCCGCGGGCGAGGATTACTATAACTGGATGCTGCGGTCCAAGTTCTGTTTGTGCCCGAGCGGATACGAAGTGGCCAGCCCCAGAATTGTGGAGGCAGTCTATGCGGAGTGCGTCCCCGTGGTGCTGTCAAGCCACTACGTGCTGCCGTTCAGCGACGTGCTGCGGTGGGAGGCATTCTCGCTGCGGGTTGATGTGTGGGATATCCCGCGGCTGAGGGAGATACTGGTGGCGGTGTCGGAGGACGAGTACCTGAGGCTGAGAGAAGGCTTGAGAGCGGTGAGGCGGCATTTTGTTCTGAACCAGCCGGCCAAGAGATTTGACATGTTTCACATGATTTTGCACTCGGTGTGGCTTAGACGATTGAATCTCAATCTCAACGCCAACGCCAATGCTTGATTGATTGATTATAATATTGAGATACCCACCCCCTACACAGCACGCGTGCACGTGCGTACATACATGGATCGACGAAATTAAGAAAGAAATCAAGTTTCGCACTCTGTACAATTGGTACGTACGTGAGAGAACTGAAGCAGTAGTTTCGTCCCCTCTGCTGTACGGATGGGCGGTAAGCATGGTGAACTCGTGACAGCCAAGTCATGGTTCAATCCCATCCCCGCTTCCAAATCTTATCTAGAGAAATTAGACGAGCGAGTCAAATACAGAGACATGCAAAAATTTAAAGAAAGCATTAATGGTGGAACGGACGAGCTGTGCAGTAATTTAAAGAAAGCAGTAACGGTGGAATAGAATGGGCGATGATGAATGGTGAACGTATGATGAAGTATAACAATGGAACATGTATTCATACTCCCAAATGACAGAAATAATCATCGGAACATATATTCATAATAAGAAATGACATAAATAAAATGTGTAATGGGCAAGCGGCAGCTGTTAGTGATAATGAATGTAATAATGGAATATATATTTATGATCATATTTGTCCATTATATTTGTCCATTTAAATTAAATTGTACTTGATTTAAGGGAGTTACAAAGCTATTTTCAACTTATTATCTATAGTAATTTTATTTTAATCATAAATTTTAGTAATAATTTTACTCAAATTATAATTTTTAATTTTTACTTTAAAAAGTATATTTTCTTTATATTCTCTTTTATATAACTTTTCATATTTGCATGGCTTCTTCGGAAGACTCGGAGGGATTTGCCATTTAATTTGACTTTGCCAAATTTTTAAGGAATTTGATCTTTATAAAAATAAATTTGATCGTCGATTTTAAATTTGATGTTTTTTTTGATAAATTTGACGATTTAATCTTCGTAGAGACGGATTTGGTAATCCATAATATTTTTTCATCGCGTATCCTTTTAATTTTTAAATCAAAGAAGGTCGGGTTAATGCTTTTGACGAAGAACATCTTGAAGCGTTATGATGAACTCGGATGACTTCTTCTTTTTTTCTTTTTTTTTATATTTTATTTCGTCGGATCATTCAATGGGATTTGAAGCTTTGATCTTTTATTCGGCTTGGACATACAACAAAAAAATATTAATTAATTGATTTGTCAATCAATATTTGATCATTTGTTAAAATTGAAGACTTTTCGACGAAAAAGAATTCGAATGACACAAAGAACATAAAGTTATATTTAAAAGAGAATTCAAAAACTTATCCATTTGGTTGAGTCTTTGAAAGAATTTCTGTGTGTCCAATGGTTTGACAGTGACCCTATTTATTAAGGATGGGTAGACTTGGTTTTCTTTTCGGGCAAAGCCACGTGGCTTTTCGATTGGTCAAGAAATATTTTTTTATTAAATTTTCTTTTTTGTCAGATGTTTTCCATTATTACAATGATTTGATTCTGCCATTTTCTTTCATATCAATATTTTTATATCATTTTATTTTTAAAGATATTAATATGACTTTATATATATATACATATCTTCCATTGTACACGAATTTTGCATTAATAATTGATAAATAATACTATTGTATTGAGACGAAGGGAGTAATATATATGTATAATATAATACTATATCTTTATTTTATTAAAATTTTATTGTTTTCAAAAATATATAATATTTAATTGAATTTAAATATTCATTTTTAGTGCCTATTATATATGCAAATAATTATAGATATATCTTGATTTTTGTAGATAATACTTTATCCGTCAAATTACTAATTTTTCTATTTATTTTTAATATTTTAATATTTAAATATTAATTATTATAACAGAAAATAAAATAAAATAAAATAAATTGGTACATGCAATAATAATAATAATAATAATAATAATAATAATAGTAGTAGTAGTAGTGGTCCCGCGGATGGATGGGGATGGATGGGTGATGATTAATCTTGAAAATTAGCAGTGATGGGAATTGATTTTTGTATATTACCAAGTCTAAAGAGGGAAGGAACGACGTCATTCCAGAGAGGAGAGAGAAAGAGAGAGGGGAGGCAGGCAGGCAGGAAGAGAAAGAGATCGATCCCGTGGAGGCGTGGGATGGCGATACTGTACGCCCTAGTGGCGCGTGGCTCGGTGGTCCTGGCGGAATTCAGCGCTACCTCCACCACCGCGAATGCAATCGCCCGACAAATTCTCGAGAAGATCCCTGGAACTAATGACACAAATGCTTCCTACTCCCAGGATCGCTACATTTTCCACGTCAAACGCACCGATGGTCTTACCGTTCTATGTATGGCCGACGACACAGCCGGAAGTATGCTCTTTCCTACTCTTTTACATCCAATTCCCTTCTCCTTGCTTATGCCTTTTCTTTTTTACAATTGTATACCACGAGTAGTTGTTTTTTCAATCGCCATCACTTTTATTTCAACTAATTTTGATTGGTTTTTTGATTTAGTTGTGGATTAAACTCGATATTCGTAATTCAGCATTTTCTATTTTGGAGAATTCAATTTCGTGTGATATCATTCATATGCGTTGATTTACTGATGCGATCTTTTTATCTTGTGGATCTGAAAAGATAACTTCTTTTGCGGATTGGGCTGAGATGGGTTCGGAATTAGGTTTAGTTTGGTTAGGTTGGGATATTATTCGCATTTGAGTTAAGCTTGCTATTTGTGACTTGTGAAGCTATTACGGATATTATATTCCCGGATGCGATGCGATGGAGGCTATCTCGCTATGTTGCCTTGTACATGTACTGATACAAAGACCAGGTTTTGTTCATGTTTTAATGTTATGCTCACCCACTCTTAAAATCATTGGGGAACTCCTTTGACAAGCCTCAACACTGTTGACTCGCTCTTAATAATTTAAACAAGACAATATCATGTTCAGAGTAGCCATTGAAGAAATGTTTTGGAAGTAGTGTTTTGAGTTATGTTTTGCTGGCTTGGCTGATACAATGATTCATTATAACAATATCCCCTAGTAGCATAATTTGTGCTTGACTACATCCTTCCATTTTAATTTGACATGTTGTAGGGAGAATTCCATTTGCATTTCTTGAAGAAATTCATCAAAGATTTGTCAGGACATATGGCAGGGCTGTTTTGTCCGCACAAGCGTATGCCATGAATGATGAATTTTCAAGGGTCCTTAGCCAGCAAATGGAGTATTACTCAAATGATCCAAATGCTGACAGGATAAACCGGCTTAGAGGTGAAATGAGCCAGGTGATTTCTGCCAAATGATTGGCTTCTTTCTGTTGTTGAATCATTTCCCCTTATGTATTATGTAGTAGATATGGTTTCAGAATGTCCCAGTGTTGAGATTCTTTGCAGCTTTTCCTCCAGTTCATACGCCGGCCGTCCGTTTGTGGTGGTCAAATGTATTCATTTCTTTCACTTATTTTACTGATTGGTTTGTTAGAGATAATAAATTAGAGCCTCCATCTTAATTTTGATTCTAAATTGGTTGCACTAATTTTTGTAATGTTGGATCTTTAATTTTTACTGCTTTTGCTATGCCATATATATGTATATATATACAATGCAAAAAACTAATGGGCTGTTACTGTAGGTGCGAAATGTCATGATTGAGAATATTGACAAAGTTTTAGAGAGAGGTGATCGGCTAGAATTGTTGGTTGACAAAACTGCCAATATGCAAGGCAACACTTTTCGCTTCAGAAGGCAAGCTCGGCGTTTCAGAAACACGGTGTGGTGGAGAAACGTAAAACTAATGTAAGTTGGTTTGGAATTGAAAACCACCCTTGAAATTATGGAGCACTCTGGTTTTGAAGGATCAATCTTACATTATAGATCTCTGTTGTGGGATACTGTTGAAATATGTTTCTCTGCACACCTGCATAACTTGGGAGGATCCAGCAGCTCACATTTTTGAGCATTGCAATCTAGATCACAACTACATCTGCATACGTGGCATATTTGTTTCTGAACTAGGATGTGGTTTTTGGCAGGGTTGCGCTGATCTTCCTTCTCCTGGTGATCATTTATGTTGTTGTGGCTTTTGTTTGCCATGGGCCGACACTCCCATCTTGTTTGAAGTGATTGATGTTCTGGATACCATTTTGCGGTCCTCTTCTCTTGTGCCGTGCCCCCAAGAAGAAGAAGTATATACTCGCAGCAACTTCCTCCTAGCATTTTTCCTCAGGTTCTCTCTTTTGTGCTCCGGACTCACTCCCGAGTCGAGTTCCACACACCCTCACACACAGATATATGTTGGTATTCTGGATTGAGAGAAATTTGAGATTTGCATTGCATTGCTTTGAATATTTTTTAAAACCAGAAGTGACTGGGGCATCATTCCCAGCAGTGTGTCGCATCTTCTCTTGTTGGAAAGTAGTGTTGAGAATTTGTGTTTTTAGCTCTCACCCGAACAAACACTTATTGTTGCTTGGGGTGGGGGGGCTGAACGAACTCGATCAAGTGTTGCTTGTTATGAAGGGTCGAACAAGCTGTATGACTGGACTGGTGTTGAAGCAAGTATTAATGTGAAATCGTTTGTTTTTTGGGTGTTATGACTGTGCTCTTCGTAGAGGTTGAAGCGTGTTCGTCCGTCCGTCTGTCCTAGTGAGGGACCGGGGCAGGGGAGGCGCTCTATCCTCCTGACAGGTAGACAGACAGGTGAACGAAGGAAGGCATATATATGTATGCAAGAAATTAAGGAAGGGTAGAGGGAGAGGATATATGCCTCTGTGATAGATGGATATATATATATATATATACATGCCTCCTCCTTGTTGTTTCGATTTGTTTGCAGAAACCAGAGATGATCACATGGAGATCTAAGAAGCATGCATGCAAGTGAGTTAGGATCAGAAATAGATATTTATTTGTTCGTCTATATATATATATATACAGTCCGGTTTAGGTGTTGATTAGATCCGGTTGGTATAAATATACAAAGCTAAGAATACAATAATGATAATACCTAATAATATAATATACAATATATATTCTAGTAACATAAAAAAATATAATATACTTATTTCTATATAGCAGGGTTCCGTGCTGCCAGTCTGTGGTTGGATGCCCGTACATAAAACGTTGCATATGAGATGAGACATCCTAATTTATATACATGCGAGTGTGAGTTGCCTTACATTACATGCCTGTTCAGCTGTCTAGAGTATAAAGATAAAATTGAAGATGTCATTGCCCTTGTCATTGTCAGTGCCAAAAAAGTCGCCACATAACAACCTTCATAGTATTATATGGTTATGGTGCCGACGAAAATTTGCACTTCCACGTGTAAAACGATTCGTCCACCTTTAATGGTTACATTTATTTTTTATACAAATATTTTTAGTTTGTACTACCATGCAAAAATAAAGGTAAAAAATAAACGAGATCATTAGAGTCGGACGGAATAGTATTTACTTTCCTTTCAGTATTAATGTGTTTATAAAAATTTAAATAAAATATAATTAGTAAATAATTAAAAAGTATATTATTAAAAATAATTATAAATTATAAAATTCAAAATGTAATTAAATGTATAATTATATTTTTTTAAAAAATAAAAGAATAAATTATGTAAGACAAAAAAAAATTATGTGAATTGGAAAAAATATACATCCTCCGTCCCATAACTATAGTCTCAATTGGGTTGCGCGTGACATTTAAGGAACATTGATATTATATTGGTAGTTGGTAATTGTGTATTAGTATAAAAAGTAGTGGCAATTGTGTAATAAAAATGAAAAAGTATGGATAGTTTTATGGTGATATGGTTATTTATGGAAATAAGACTATTGTTTTGGGATAGACAAAAATAGTAAACAAGACTATTGTACTGAAACAGACAAAAATGGTAAACAAGACTATTGTATTGAAACGGAAGGAGTATCATATACCACGGTAAATAAATGCATTAGGTGTCCTATATAATATAAGTTTTGTGTTAAAATTAAAGATAGTCTATGTTGTTGTTGGTTCATGTTATACTGTGTATAATTTACCTATTGTATGTCTATATATCTATCATATTATGTGTTGTTTGCAATTATATTATATGAATTATATAATATATTTATAGTTTGTCTGTGTAAATTATATCTTTATTATGCATTTTCTGTATGTATACGTATGTGCTGTTAGCATTTAATACTATTACAAATTTTGGCCTAAGAAGGGGTTTGGAAATAGTTTTTCAATGCCCCCAAGCCAAGCCGAGCATTGATTAATAAATGGATTAATAGCATGAATCTATATATATATATATATATATATGTCTAATAATATAGCCCAAGTAGGCCATTCAATCCGTCCGTGAGCAAGATCAACCAACCATCAACCATGTGGTGTGGGTTCGATCACTGATCATCATATAAAACAAACGAGGGTTGATTTTGCAAATTTCAAGATGGACCTGAAAACTGCGTGGGTCGGGTCAATCTGTGTAATTTGCAGCTTCATTGGAGCGAGCGAGCCAGACCAGATCCATGGGGTGGGGTGCTGTCTATCTGTCGGCGAAATCCACCATGGATCAGACATCAGAAGCCATATATTGCCAATCAATCGCCATCGTCTTAGTTTAACTGGCATGCATGCCAGCCATGCCATTCTTCAACTTGTACAGTGTTGAGTTGGTATGGACACGGATGGACAGCTACAAAATGTTGGAGTAATTAAATTATATCGAAGACAAATCGGTGGAGACGGATGATATGTGGATGGGGGAGAGAGGAGAATGATAGAATTGGAGTATATATACATATATATATATATATATAAATACCGTCTGTATACAGCAGCATATCATGTTCAAGTGTGTGTGATTGTGTGGTTAGAAGTGATGACAGCGTGCGGAGTGAGAGTGAGAGTGAACGCGGTGGGGTGGGGTGGGGTGGGGTGGGAGTGCGGAAATTGAATGGAATGGCCGCCGACAGTGACAAATAAAGAGGATGGATGATGATGATAATGATGATGATGATGATCGATGAGCGTGCTGCACAGACAGACAGACACTAGTATGAGTATGACTCAACTGATCAGAAGCAAGGAGCAGCAGTAGCACTCGTGTCACATACATACGTACCTCTCTAATCCCTCTCTACTACTGTCTGCTCTGTATGGTACTCAGTACTAATGCCAGGACTAATATTATCATCATTATCGTTATCATTATTATTATAGCGAGTCCCCCAGCGCAGCCCCCTCGTCAGGCAGGCCGGCCGGCCCCCCAATGCCATCATCACCATTAGTCTTTACTCATCGCCTGCCTTGCCTTGCCTTGCTTTTTCCGTGTCCCTCCATCTCTCCCTCTTCTCTTCTCTTCTCTTCTCTCTTCTCTTTGTTGTTGAAGCGCACACTACACTCCACTACACTACACTGCAAGGGTCTCCGTGGAGGAGCATTCTTCTATCTACCTCTATATCTATCTTCGTGTGCTATTTATGCGTTGTTGAAGAAGCTAAGCTAAGCTAAGCTAAGCTAAAGATGCCAAGACCAGCAGGCTCAAGGCCTTATGAGTGCGTCAGAAGAGCGTGGCACAGCGATAGACACCAACCCATTAGGGGTTCTCTCATTCAAGAAATTTTCAGGTGAGTGAGCACCCCACTCCTCCTTTCCCCCCCCCCCCCCCCCCCCCTGACTGCTACTACTACTGCTGCTGCTGCTACTACTACTACTACTATACTGCCGCAGTGCCGGTGCACAATAACTGTTGTATTCGGGATGCTTGGTTAGGATTGCCAATGAAGCTCACTGCCCATCCACCAGAAAGAACCGGGAGTGGCAAGAGAAGCTCCCCATTGTTGTCTTGAAAGCTGAGGAAATCATATATTCCAAAGCCAACTCAGAGGTACGTACGTACGTATGTATGTGTGTATGTACGTCGGTTGTGTCATTCCCTTCTTCGACAGGATGAGTATTCAGACCTCAAAACACTTTGGAAGAGAGTAAAGGATGCGATCGACGTGATAATACGAAGGGATGGGAGCACTGAAACTGGGCAACTAATTCTGCTGCAGCCTTGCATTGAAGGTAACCTTTGCTCTTTGCTCTTTGCTCTGACTGACTGGAGAATGAATGGTGCATGGTGGTAGCTTTGGTCATGGAGAAATCAATCAGGCTTTTATTTACTACTGGTATTTTTTTACTTGGCATGGACTGGAAAATTAAAATTCAATTGATTTTGCGGTGGCTGCTGTGCTGTGCTGTGCTGACTGCTGTTACTTACAGCTGCGCTGCATCTGGGATGCACTCCGAGAAGATCATCAAGAAGCCAGCATAACGAGTGTCCAGGACATGGACATAATAATTACCTGATGAGTAGGCAGCCTGAAACCATCAAGATGCAGCAGCAGGCGGCTACCTACGCCTACACCTCAGCTTCTTCTATTCCTGTTCCTGTTCCTGTTCCTGCCAAACCCACTCCCACTCCCACTATCGTCGATGCCCTCCATCATGCAGCATCAATGGACTCCCTCCATCCCTCCTGCTTGAGGACAGGCGGCGACGATTCTAGTGTCAAGGCAAGAAATGCTCCCAACGGCTACTCCTCCCCCTCCCATGGCAACAACTTCTTGATCATGGATTCCAATCCAAGGGACGTACAAATATATCCGCTGCTGCATGACCCAAAACTGCTCGGTAGTTCCTCGGAGCCTAATTGGAACTTTCATTCCCCGCAGCTTACGTCTATGGGCAACCAAAGGCTTTCCTCCAGTAGTAATAATAATCATGTAGCGGCGGCGGCGGCTTGTGCAGCAGGAGGCGGCGGCGGCTTTCACGAACGCAGCAGCACTTCAGACAAGGAGTGTGATTTAACCTTGCGTCTGGGTTCTTCTCCAGCAGCAGTGCCCCTAAAAGATGGGAAAGGATGGTCGCTCATCAAGCAAGCTCCTCCCGGTGGGGAGGGGAGGAATTCGTGGGCTGCTTGGACCCTTTGCCATTCTCAAAAAATGTAGCAGCTAGCTAGCAGGCTAGGTGAAGGAAGGAAGGAAGCAAGCAAGGAAGGAAGGCCGGCCAATTGGATATTGATTGATTGTGCGTGGGGGGTTGTTCTTCCTGGCTACAACTCTGGTAGCTGCTGCCCTGCAGACATTGGCGGGCGGGTGGGTGGGTGGGGCGGTCTGCCAAATTTGAAACCCTCAAGTCACTCAGTCAGTCTGCTGGTCGGCTTCTGTCTGCCTGTCGTGTGTAAGATGAAGGGAAAGCCAGTCCGTCTGCTGCCGGCCAAGCAGTAATGCTTTGGATTGGATGCTACTCCAGTCATAGGTAACTCTGGTGCATAAAATGACCGGAGATTTCATCAAATCCCCAAAAACAGAGGATTGGAAATAACTCGGCACTATAATATACAAATCGTCCTTCACCATTGCAGCCTCAATTTGAGATTTTTGCCAAAAAAAAAAAAACTAGAGAAAGAAAAGAGAAATAAGGGCTTGAACAAGAACAATAATAAAATAGCAAGACTTTGAATTAAAGTGCAACTTGGGGAAAGAAAGTGGATAGTTAATGCAGTGGATAATTTAATGTTTGTTTTTTTTACTCTCTAATTTTACTATTTAAATTTTGTATTTGTCATATATTTTTTTTGATAAAATATTCTATTAAACGTTATTTTTATATCAAATTCAAACCAAATTTTTTTCAAATTCATCGAAAGAAACACACCAACGGCAAAGTAGGTTTTGAGTGCCATCATTGTTTCAATTATGTTTGATATTGATTACAAATAGACGGTCACGAGGTGAGATGTTATACCACAATATGTTGCACCTATATCAATCATGATTATGTGGTATTGATTATAAATAGACGGTCATGAGGTGAGATGTTATACCACAATCTGTTACGTCTATATTAATTATTATTATTATGAGTTCAAATTTTCGATGAATTATTATTATGAACCACAATTTGTTACGTCTATATTAATTATTATTATGGGTTCAAATTTTCGATGAATTATTATTATGAACCACAATTTGTTACGCTTATATTAATTATTATTATGGATTCAAACTTTCGATGAATTATTATGAATTCAAATTTCTGACCCCTTAAGTATAGGAGCATGAGCAGTCTACGGTAAGCATTTCATCAACAGAAGCCGAGTATAGGAGTATGAGCACAACAACAAGCGAGCTCCTTTGGATTTCCTATCTTTTCTGAATTCATTGAAGGTGACTTGTGTCACAACCTATTCCATTGCACTGTGTCAAGAATTGAAGAACAATGGAGCATTAGAAGGTGAATGCTACAGAATGAATTGGAACCGAGGGAAGGAAGAAGGTGAGAAAGAAGATGGAGGTTAGGTAATTGGGTTGTTTCATGGGCTTCTTTTGTATTATATTTCTTTCATTTGTAGTCCATTGTCTATTAATTTAAGCTCAAGTTACAATAGTTTGTTAGGGATTTTAGATTCTGTTTGTTATTTTTGTCCGAACATATGTATATATTGATGTACTGTAAATGAATTCTTTGGTGAAAATACAGAAGATCATATTCCCAAATTCCCTTCATGGTATCAGAGCCTTGAATTATCCTGGCATTACTTCGATCTTATTTCCCTTTCATCCTCTATGTGAGATTGTGATCTCAGTGTTGCAATGGCAACTGATTCCCCCATATCTGGTGCTTCATCAAACTTCATCCCTGGTAACGCTACTGCCTCATCAATGGCATATTTGGAACTTCCTCATTCTGATCATCCAAGGATGAGTCTGGTGACCCCATTACTCAATGACTCAAACTATTTGATTTGGAGCTGTGGCATAATACGGTCACTTGCAGCTAAGGACAAAGAAGGCTTCATTACTGGAGAAATTCAAAAGCCTAATCAGCCATTTGGAGGAGAACTGATAACATGATTCTCCTGCTCAACTTTATTTCTCCACAGCTAACAGATGCTTTTGGTTATGTAAACTCAAGTCATGAACTGTTGAACATACTCAAAGAGAGATATGGGCAGTGTAATGGTCCTCTCATCTATCAACTAAAAAGGGAAATCTCAAGTTTAACCCAAGGTAACACGAGTATAGCCTCTTACTTCACTAAAATTAAGAAACTAAAGGATGAATTGTATTGTTTGGCACCTATTCCTAAAGAAAGGAAGGAAGTGGAGAAGTACATTCATCGGCAGGATATAATGGACTTCCTTATGGGGCTGAATGAAACATTTGATGCAGTTAGGACTCAAGTTCTCATGCAAGATCCACTTCCTTCACTTAACAAAATCTATGGAATGCTCTGTAGTGCTGAAAAACAAAAAGAGATTCATGGCCTTGTTCATGATACCAATCCAACTGTCCTCATCAGCTCCCACAGGCCAACCCTCAAGCCTTTTGACAAGAAGAAAATTGACAAAAGAGGGCTGATGTGTGAGCACTGCAAGAAGACTGGGCACACTAAGGAGACATGCTTTAAATTACATGGAACTCCTGATTGGTTTAAGACAATTCAAGAGAAAAAGAAAATAGAACACGGAGTTGGCTCTTCAAATCAGTATGTTGAGACCACACTCCAAATTGAAGAGGAGAAACTAACTGGAAATGCTGCTTGGAATTCTGGTGCACTCATATAATTAATTCAAAAAGAGATTCAAAAGGCCTTTGACAGAGTGAAATCACCTCTTGATCACCTCAATATGCTAGAGGTTGATCACTCAGGTAAAAGGTGTTTAAATGTGTTTTTTTATACCAATATAACTTATTCTTGGATATTGGACTCTGGGCAACATGTCATATTAGCAACAACCCTATGCACTTTAAGTTCTTGAATATTTTGAAGAAACCTGTGAGGATACACTTGCCTAATGGAACAGTGCAAACTGCAACACATACAGGAAATATTATGTTGAATGATTCCATCATTATTTATAATGCTTATCTCATCCCTGATTTCAAATATTGTCTCATATAAGTGCCTAGATTATATTTGGATTCTAATCTATCTTTGAGTTTAAGAGCTAATGAATGCTTGATTCAGGACCAGAGAAGTAAAACTGATGTTTGAAAGGGAAAACTCAATGGGAACTTATACCATCTACTGCGTGAATCTTCTTTGAAGGTGCTCGCTGCAGAAAAGGAGTTTCCTTGGCATCACAAACTAGGACATCCGTCCAATAAAGTGCTAATACACATGCCTTATGCTTCTAATTTTGTTGCAGTTAATAAACCTTGTGATACATGTCACTTTGCTAAACAAAGGAAGTTGTCTTTTATTGAAAGTAATTCATATGCTTCATGTTGCTTTGACTTGCTTCACTTGAATATTTGGGGGCCGTATAATTTTCCTTTCTGTAATGGAAGTAGATATTTTTTAACTGTGGTGGATGATAATAGCAGAGCAATTTGGACTTACTTAATGAAATCAAAGTCACAAGCACTGAAAATCTTTACTATTTTCCTAAAGCTTGTTGAAAATCAGTTCAAAACTAAGGTAAGAAAGGTGAGGACAGACAATGGTGCAGAATTTCTAAGTCAGTGTTTTCAGAACCTACTGCATGAAAATGGAATTATGCATGAAAAGACCTGACCTTACCATCCACAACAAAATTGAATGGTGGAAAGAAAGCATCAACATCTTTTGACTGTGATGAGATCATTGTTGTTGCATTCCAATTTGCCTACATCTTTTTGGGGGGAAACACTTTTGACAACAACATATCTTATAAATTTTCTTCCTACTCCAGTGATCGAGTGGAAATGTCCCTATCAAGTGTTGCATAGTACTCAACCAAATATAGACCACTTGAGAGTTTTTGGATGTCTTTGTTTTGCCCTGAATACTAATCCTTACAGGTCAAAGCTTGGGAAGAGAGCAGCAAAATGCATATTTGTGGGGTGTGAACAAGGATCAAAGGGTTATAAAGTCTTGGACATCGAAAGAAATAAGGTTCTAATAACTAGGGATGTCATCTTCTATGAGGATGTCTTCCCTGGTTTTGAAGATAGATCCAACTGCAACCTTGAGATGCCACAATGTCATACACTGCCTACTGTGGGAAAGAACCAAAGTGTCCCTCACACACCTAATAATTTGTCACCAGGCATAAATATTGAAAACACAGAGGCAGCACAAGGGAACAACTCGTTGACTGCATCAATTCCCACTGATAGCTCAAATGTGGGGGACTTCCAAAATATTGATGAAAAATACATACCACCAGCATCTCTCAATCCTACACAAACTACTTCAGAGGAGTTTGACAGACCTCATAGAGCCAAAAGAAAGCCATGCTAGATGAAAGATTATGTTTGTGTTCATGACACTCCCGAAGATGCAGGTGAAGAACCTCTTACTTATACTGAAGCTGCAGAAAAACCACATTGGGTTGAGGCAATGAATGAGGAAATTAAGGCCCTTGAAGCTAATGAGACATGGGAATTAACCACTCTACCACACGGAATGAAAGCAATTGGATGCAAATGAATATTTAGAACAAAAAGAAATAAGGATGGAACCATCAACAGGTGTAAGGCTAGGCTTGTTGCAAAGGGATACTTACAAGTTCATGGAGTAGATTTTGACAAATGTTTTGCACCTGTGGCCAAAAGTGTCACTGTAAGATTGGTTTTAGCCGTTGCAGTTGCAAGAGAATGGAGAATTCAACAAATTGATGTGAATAATGCTTTCTTACATGGAGCTTTGGAGGAAGAACTATGTCTTAAGCCACCACCTGGTTACTCTGCTTCAGATCAAGTGTGTAGATTAAAGAAGTCTCTCTATGGACTCAAACAGGCACCACGTGTGTGGTATAAAACTCTTGTTGATAAGGTCTTACAGTTTGGTTTTTTGAAAAATCCCCCATGATCATTGTCTGTTCTTCAAGTATATTGGTGCAGACATTTTGGTTTTAACTGTTTATGTGGATAACATCCTGCTGACATGATCCTCACCAAAACTCATTGATAAAGTCAAATTATATCTTCACTAAGCTTTTACAATCAAGGATTTGGGAGAGGCCAACTACTTTCTTGGATTGGAAATAAAGTTACTACCAAATGTGATGATTTTGACTCAAAGACAGTATATTTTTGATATCCTTGATGATATGAATGTGTTAGAAGCCAAATCCACAGCCACTCCTTTGTCTACTGGTTTGAAGCTCTCTGCTAAAGATGGTGAACCTCTTGCTGATGCATCAAGGTACTGTAGATTAATTGGAAGGTTGTTGTATTTGAACTTCTCTAGACCGGATGTAACTTTTGCCACACAACAGTTGAGTCAATTCATGAGTGAACCTACTATCACTCATTGGAGGGCAGCAACACACTTACTAAGATATCTTAAGGGAACCATGAATCACAGCTTGGCATTTGATTCAACATCTTCATTTCAGTTGGAAGCCTATTGTGATGCAGATTGGAGTACATACCCTGACTCAAGAAAATCGATCACTGGTTATTGTGTGTTCCTTGGATCTAATCTTATCTCTTGGAAAGCTAAGAGGCAGTCTACGGTAAGCATCTCATCAACAGAAGCCGAGTATAGGAGTATGAGCACCAACAAGCGAGCTGCTTTGGATTTTCTATCTTATGAATTCATTGAAGGTGACTGTGTCACAGTCTATTCCATTGCACTGTGACAATTTATCAGCATTGCATATAGCTCGTAATCCGGTGTTCCATGAAAGAACAAAACATATTGAGATTGCATGTCATTTTGTCAGAAGCAAAGAAATTGTCAAATTGAAAGAACAAAACATATTGAGATTGCTCGTAATCCGGTGTTTCATATCTTTGGTTCATATTAGAAGCAAATCTCAAATTGCTAACATATTCACTAAGAACTTATGCAGTCCAATGTTCAAAAATTTGCGCTCCAAATTGTGCATGATCATGCTTGATTTGAAGAAAATGTGTCAAGAATTGAAGAACAATAAAGCATTAAAAGTTGAATGCTACAGAATGAATTGGAACCGAGGGAAGGAAAAAGGTGAGAAAAAAGATGAAGGTTAGGTAATTAGGTTGTTTCATGAGTTGCTTTTGTATTATGTTTCTTTCATTTGTAGCCCATTGTCAAGTTACAATAATTTATTGAAAATTATATTTTTTTGTTATTTCTGTCAGAACATATATATATATATGTATATATAGTGATGTACAGTAATAAATTCTTTGGTAAAAATACAAAAGATCGTCTTCTCAAATTCCCTTTCAGTGAATTATTATGAATTCAAATTTCCTACCCCTGAAGTCATCTGCTATACATTATTTATTTACTGAGATTTGCCGGCCTGGGCTTGTCTGTTTACCCTTTCATTGAAAAACATATCGTGCCACTACGCTTTACTGTTAACTGTTATGTAACGGAAGGGAGGAATGGAAGGAGTATTAGACACCTCTCGCTGGCGCCAAAACCCTACCATAGCCATAGCTTAGGTTGGCAAGGATGAGGAGCGCCACAAGCGCCTGGGATCCCTCCTCCCTTCTGGTTCCGGGTCGTGCACCCTTCTTCTTCAAAGCCGATGCTGCTCCCAACCGTCGAGTCAGAGACTATCCGCCGCCCAATCTCCAAGGAGGAAGGCGCCATTCTGTCATCATCTGCGCTTCTCCTGCCCCTGTTCCGTCTCCGTCTCCCTCTCCATTACTTGGAAGGCGAGCGCTAGTGTCCATAGCCACAGCCTCTTTCCTTGTACCTTTCTCAAGTTTGGCCTCTGCTACTGAGTAAGCCTCCAGCCTCACGCTTTCCACTTTATTCTCCACTGTGATATTGTTTGTGTTGTTCTCCATTTTGACTCTCTTTTCTCTTAGCCCTGAAATCAATAATGACTTTCTCTAATTTTGAAATTAAAGCCACGCAATCATGATTGTTTGAGCGTACAAATTAATTGATGCTAATATTATGGCGCGATTCTCTTCTTATCCAAGTGCTATCATTTGCGGCATTCAGAAATCTACTCAGAGCATTACTAACATCAAACTTTTTTTGGCTAGTGAAAATTCTTTGTTGCGAGAAGAAATCAGGAAGGTATTATCCAAGGGCAAGGCTCCTGGTTTTCTTCGTTTGGTATTTCATGATGCTGGAACTTTTGACATGGATGACAAAACAGGTATCTTGTGAGAGTGAAACCAATCCGTCTTCTGTTTAGTTGTATGATTTGCATCTAAGAAAGAATACTATAATGTTCCAACCTTGCTAGAGTCTTGTAGTTATATTTACAGTATTTACTTTCTTCCTATAAGTCAATGCCTATTTTGCAGTTAAAACACTAGTTCGTTCAGCTCACGGTCATAAGTCATAACACCATGGGTGATAGAGTGAATGCCATGGAGAATTGGATATTAAGGCTTTGAGAGCATATACAATAATGATGATTTAGAAAGCTTCTATTGCTATAGAAGCTTTTGTAACACAAAAATAATATGCAATAACCTTCCTTTAGAGGCTAATAAATGACAGGAACGGTAGCTTTGCTTGGTGCAGTCCAAGCCACTTTCAAGCCATCCCATAATCTCTAATGTTAATTTAACTGTTGGGCTTGTTCAAGCAAGAAAATAAATGTGAACATGTCGGTGCTACATCATGCATTAGAGGCTTTTGGTATAAAAATCATTGCATATGCTCTCGATCACGAATGACCACTGTGTCAGAAAATAGCCTGAAGAAACATTTACGGTAGAATGAAACAATAAATTTTATTGTCCGTTACACAAAATATTAATTGTTCAGACACATCAAATAGTTAAGGCGTTTAGGCATTTCAATGGTGACCAATCCTCTAAAAGCCTAAGGGAGGCTTATGTTACCTGAAAAAGTATTAATTGATTTCCCATAAGATTTTGGTTTCCGAAACATTTCAAAAAATATAAAGGTTCGTTCCGATAAAATTTTTTATTTCAAAGATTATCTTAAAGTCTATCTGAAAGTTGGTTCAAATAAAAATGCAAGAGTTGATTTGAGAAAAATATTTTAATTTTAGTTCCAAAGAAATATTTTGGGTCTGGTCCCAACAAAATATTCTGGTTGCAAATAAATATTTTTGCTTTATTCCAACAAATATGTTCCAGATAAATATTAAGGCCTTGTCCTAATAAAGATTCTTTGTTCCAAATAAATATTTTGGTATTTTGGCTTTGGTTCCAAAAATTATTTTTGTTCTAGAAGAAATATTTTAACTTCGGTTCCCATAATGATTTCGATGTGAGTCCGACAAACGTTTCCATTTTGGTTCAGACAACCGTTCCGAGGTCTAGTCTGACAGCATTTGGTTCCAAGACAGGTGGAAGTACGCGGATATAGGCTCTAGAGAAATATTGGATTTGAATTGGATAACGGCTTATTTTCGAATAAAAAATCTTGATTTTTTAAAATCTTGGATTTTGTTGATAATTTTGTTAAAAACTCACAAAATTGTTCAAATCTAAAATAGCATATTATTAAACTAATTAATTAAATTAAATATTTGCATCACTCCATCAATAGATTAGAAACTTGTCGGTTCAAAGACAACGTTTAGCTTTTGTTGATAGTAGTTGATGTATCATTGTAGATCAGTCACATATCTCAATGAAATTATAATTTTCTTTTATTTTCTATAATTTAGTTTCAATTTGTTGCACTTCTTGTTTGTTCTTAATTTTTTACTATCGTTTGGTTTGATACGTATGAATGATTAATCATTCTAAATCTTTCAAATTCTGTTGGAAAAATAAAAGAATAAAAAATTAAAAAAATAGAAATAATAACATACTATATCGTCAAACTGATTGAGAAGTTTGCTTGAGTTGGGGGCACTACACTGCACTACGGAAATGTGAATACTAACCTTGAGTGCATGCATATATGAGAACTAATGTTGGAAGTTAGTGGAATAAGTGCGACTGAGAAATTGGTGGAGAAAGCAAAAGTCTCCGACTTTATTACTAGGAAGGTGGTCTCTTGAGTACAACTTGGAGAATGAACTCTCGTTAGGAGAACAGATTTCTTGTATGGAAATTGTACACACATTCTAGGTCTACTCTATTTCCAGATCTGCAACCCCTTGACCTAAACTGAAACCTTCATTCTCTTTTCTCTTGATTAAAATCCTATGGGTGTGTTTGTTTGTGGGTTTGAGATTTTGGATTTGGATTTTTAATAGTAAAAAGTTGAATTTGAATAGTTGTTTGATATAAAAAAAAAAAAAAAGTAATGGTACCCTCAACCCACAGAAGAACACAAGCTATGTGATTCACTTGTGCCAGCCATTTACTCTCCTCTCTTTATTTGTTATGATGAGCTCTTTGGTTTTTTGGATAATCCAATGTCATCATTGCAGGAGGTATGAATGGCTCTATTGTTTATGAACTGGAAAGGCCAGAAAACATGGGTCTTGATAAATCACTGAAGGCAAGGTTCTTCCACTCAAGAAACATGGATCATTATAGCTTAAATTTTGTTTCTGGATAGTCAATAAACTCACCCATGTTGCTGTATGGCTCCTAGCTGTTTTATGCTCTATCAAGTTTGGACTTTTGTTGGTACCAACTATCTTGCGCAACCTTGAATTTCAGTAGCTTCGTTGTTGTCAGGTTCTGGAGAAAGCGAAAGGGCAGACAGATACTGTGAACCCCGGTATTTTTCCATAATAGGATCATGCAAACAAACTGGCTCCAGCGGCTACGACCTGCCATTAACTCTTCTGTTGGCGTTTCCTAGTGTCTTGGGCAGACTTGATAGCTGTGGCTGGAGCAGAGGCTGTTGAGATATGCGGGGGTCCAAAGATACCTGTTCAGCTGGGAAGAATAGATGCAAAGTAAATTATTAGATCTTGAATTTTTTTTTTTCCTTTTTTATTTTTTGTACTTCTTTGTAATCTCTTGAGACTATTTAAGTATTTACTTCAAAAGAAATGCAAAAGAAATAATTTTGGAAACCATCTTTTGGCTCTCAGAGTGCCCGATCCTGATGGGAGGCTTCCTCAGGAATCCTTGGATGCTTCTACCATGAAGCAATTTTTCAAAAAGAAAGGGTTCTCGTGAGTATTAATATCTGATTTCAAGTTTCTATTTACCAGTCCATTATCCTCTTGATCATGCATTTTAAATGGATGCATGCTTGCTTTTTTCTTGTTATTATATTCATTGAGAGTGTTCTGGGATGTTTACAATGTTGAATATGCTTACAGCATTGTGCTGACTCTGATGAGATTTTGATCTTGGATGGAACAGAATCCAGGAACTTGTTGCATTATCTGGAGCTCACACTCTAGGTAGCAAAGGCTTCGGAAATCCAACTGTCTTTGATAATTCTTACTACAGGGTGCTTCTAGAGAAGCCATGGTCATCTTCTGGTGATGATAATTCCTTGTGTCAATTTATTTCACTTGTGCAACATAAATCTCTGGGATCGGCTACAAGCATATATCACTTAGCACTCCAAATATCCCAGTTCAGTTAGTTACATGTTACATAAACATTGGACAATCTTGCATCTAATTTATTTTTTTTCATTTGTGTAGGCGGGATGTCTGGCATGATTGGACTGCCTTCAGACAGGGCCCTTGCTGAGGATAGTGAATGCATCAGGTATACGATTTTCCAAAGAACTGTACAGACTGTTGAAACTTACTATGATTAGTTGTGTGTGTGTGTGTGTGTGTATAGGATGATTGTGTGTTGGAAATGAATATGCCAAGTTGAAATTCTCAGCGATAATTTAATCATGATAATTTCCTGAAAAATCCTACTCAAAATGTATTGATTCTGATCTGTTCCCGAGCCACAGATGGATCACAAAATATGCTAATGATGAAGGGCTGTTTTTCAAAGACTTTGCAGAAGCCTATGTCAAACTCGTTAACACAGGTGCAATATGGATGGAGATATGATGAGGATGATGCCTGAGGGGCAACTGTGAAATTTATAGAATGCAGAATTCATATAAAGGTTTTGAAACACTAAAGTTTCCAGCCAGCCAGCCAGCCACCCATCTATCTGCTTCTTAACCAATCCTGTTTAGAGTCTTGTGGATGATGATGGAATTTGACTTCACCGATAGCTGTAATTCTAATGCCTATATATTGTTGGATGACAGGTTGTTTCGATTGAGTTGGATATTCTTGTGATTGTTAGTTAGCTCAGCCAAGACATGTTTTATATAAATCGTCATGAACTAACTGATAGCACAGATGCTAACTGTTTATTCTTGTAAAATTAAACTCAAATTAGGGGGGATATAAATTCATTAATGGGCAATATTTAGAAGATGCATGGACCAAGATGAAGAGACAGGCAGAGAGCCTTTAAGATTATAATTGTTTGTATACATACTGCTGCTGATGTAGTTTTGGAGGGTTGAGTGGCGGAGGACACCAAGTTGTGACTTTCCCGAACTCCTTCCTCAGGGTGCTGCTATACGCAATGCATGCTTCAATCTCTCCCCTTCAACTCCCCCCTTTTTCTTGCCACTATATTTGGATATTGACTATAATTACAAGGTGCCGGTTTTAGTAGTTCAGGTCATTGCCGAGTGTAGTGTAGTGTAGTGTCGAACTCCACCTCCACGGAAGAGCTGTTTGACTTCTCCAGCTGCATATTCCATGGGATACCAACTTCTCTTGCTTGGGGGAATGAGATTGTCATCCCAAGTAACAAAACAAGGTCACTCCCAGAAGCTTCATTCTATCACACCCTTCTGAGGAAAGACAAGACAGAGACGCACAATCATAGAGATGATGCAGCTCAGCTGTGGGACATCAATTGCCTCCAAAATCCGAACATCACCAGGGTGAAGTTCTTAGCAACTGCTACAAGGCCTTCCATAAATTGGAAGGTTTTTCTTTAAATCAGAAAACTGTGATCCTTGCTTCACTGAACAATATAATCTTCCAAACAAAGGTTCTAAGCATTGGCCTTGTTAATTATATAAATAATTTTTTTATTTAATTGTATGATATAAAATTTTACTTAATTTTTATAAATAATATACATATGTATGGGAATCGTGAACATAATTTAAAATACGATAATATAAATAGTAAATGATTGTGTTGACAATACTGTGTGGAGTATTGACTGTCTGAATTGTTAGTCACTCTTTTAAATCCTTCGACACAGTCATATTTAAGCTAATATACACGTATTTAGTTCCCGTCAGGGCTGAAATTGGTAAATTTGGTTTTAATTGGATCAAAATTAATAGAATTTTTTTGATGAACCAGAAGCGATAATAATTGTGATATAAGGACTGAAAACTGATTGTGTTTTTACCCTCCCGGAAGCGGCTCCTCTCGCTCTTCGTCTCGTCCCGTCCCGTTGGAAACCCTATCCCTATCCCTGTCGCAAATCCCGATCCCTGCCACAACTCTCCCCTCCCCAACTTTCTTCATTCTTATTTCACCTAACCAGCAGCCGAACCCTAATCCGTTACAGACTTCCAATTATTCAGGATCGTAAAATTCAACGCCTCCAACTTTTTAACGCCTTAATTTGTCAGCCACTCCGAGGCTGGCTTGACTCTTGTTCGCGGATCCATTCCAGCAGTAAACAAATGGCTGAGGTGAAGGACAGTGATGCGTATGAAGAGGAGCTTCTTGACTACGAGGAAGAAGACGAGAAAGCCCCCGATTCAGTCGGTGCCAAGGTTAACAGCGAGGCTGTCGAGAAGTAATAAATTTTCCATTTATTTCTCCAATTTGCTCCTTACACTGGTTACTCACCTGGGAACAGTGTGGCATATGCATCACGTTTTTTCGTCGTTCTAAGTAGATCCACTAGTTCTAACTACCTTTTAATTCTATTTTGTGACCTGCATATGTTTAAACACAGTATTGAAGCCGCCCGTCGACTGAGATGTTCAATTGTGATGCTTATTATAGTTAACTGTTTGTTACTTTAATATTCATGAATCGTGCTTGCATATAAAAAAACTGTACTGATACGGAGAGTAGGGAGAGTAGTTCTTTGTGGCAGGCAATAACTAAACGGATTGATATCATTTGGGTGCAGGGGTTATGTTGGGATCCACAGTTCAGGATTCAGAGACTTCCGTTTAAAGCCAGAGCTTCTTCGAGCTATTGTGGACTCTGGATTTGAACATCCATCTGAAAGCAAGACAATTGCAGTTATTTTATGAGCTCAATTCGTTATCATGTCTTATAGCTCATTCCATGGTTCATTTACTGGATGAAAATAATTATATTATTTGTTAAGAGCCAATGACCTGGTATCATATATCCTCTTTGAAAACAAAATAAACAGTTTTATATATTACAGGCATGTGTTTCTCTCTAATCATGGTAAACCACGTATTTCTGTTTTGGCTCTATAAGTTGGCAAAATCCATCTATTCTGTTTATGTTTATCAAAAAATACTCGTGATTGTGACTGACAGCAGTTAGGGTTCTTACTATTCTCATGTAAATCGCTGTTACCACTCTACCCTGGAGAGTTCAATGGTAAAACCTTTTTTAATTGAAATTGAGGGTTTCTTGGATCAAATTTCTTTGGTTCTTCACCAGTTCAGCATGAGTGCATTCCTCAAGCTATTCTGGGAATGGATGTTATCTGCCAAGCAAAATCTGGTATGGGGAAAACAGCTGTGTTTGTTCTTTCAACACTTCAGCAGATTGAACCTATATCGGGGCAAGTTGCTGCCCTGGTTCTATGTCATACAAGGGGATTAGCTTACCAGGTATGTATTGCGACCAGACACCACTATATACTTGATAAATTGCTTCTTACAGCCTCACGATATCTCAGTCTTTTGTTACCTACTGCAACTGTTGATCTGTTAGTCCTCTAGTTAAATGTGTCTGAATGGCTGTCTCTTCTGCAGATTTGTCACGAATTTGAAAGGTTTAGCACATATTTATAAGAGGTGAAAGTTGCTGTTTTCTATGGCGGTGTAAACATAAAAATTCACAAAGAACTTCTAAAGAATGAGTGTCCTCACATTGTTGTTGGTACACCTGGAAGAATACTTGCTCTGACAAGAGAAAGGACTTCTCATTAAGAAATGTGAGGCATTTTATTTTGGATGAGTGTGACAAAATGCTTGAAGCTCTTGGTAAGTGTTCCAAATTATCCGTTGTTGCATGGCATATGAACCCTATGTCATCCATGCTCACAAGTTGTCTGTGGGATCAGATATGAGAAGAGATGTTCAAGAGATTTTCAAGATGACTCCACATGACAAGCAAGTTATGATGTTTTCGGCTACACTTAGCAAGGAGATTCGACCGGTCTGCAAGAAATAGAAATTTATGCAAGATGTAATGTTCTGTGGCCAGTTCTTGAATTTTCGAAGTCTTCCATGTTTCATTATTCCAGAATTTCGCAAGCAACAACACTATACAAGTGGTTGATCCGCAGTGTGCCTGCCATGTTAGTTACCAATCCAGCTGAGAATAATGGTGGTTCATTTGAAAGATTCAGTAGGCAAGCATATGAAGCTGTTTGAGTTCTTACTGTCCAGTATTTATGTTATTTTTCGTCTTTTTATGGGAGAGTGGTTCAAGGGAGGGGGGTCTGGCTTTCTAAGATGTCAGTTTAGGGGGGTGGGGGTGGTGGTGGTGGTCTGGTCTTCTAAGCTGTCACTTTTGTCATTTTAATTTTAATTTCAGATGTAAGGGTTGTTGGTTGGTTAAAGTGCTTCAATGAGATGATACAGCTGGACCTGAACTCCAAGTGGTCCTTGTGGCCAGTCAAATCATTTCATACTGGATAAAAAATAGCTTCAGAAGGCTCCTAATATGCTTTACTGTGATATTTCTTCCTTTCAGCCTATGGAAATTTATGTTGATGATGAGGCCAAGCTAACCCTTCATGGGCTTGTGCAGGTTTGATTGTGGCATTCTTGTTCCCTTTATTGGTCCTTTTATCCGTTAAGCTAAATTTTGATTACTTGATGTACACTCATGACAGCACTACATCAAATTGACTGAGCTGGAGAAAAATCGGAAGCTGAATGATCTACTTGATGCATTGGATTTTAATCAAGTGGTTATCTTTGTCAAAAGTGTCAGTAGAGCTACTGAGCTGAACAGGTTGCTCGTGGAGTGTAATTTTCCATCCATTTGCATTCACTCTGGCATGTCCCAATAAGAAAGGTTAGTTGGTCATTTCTGTTAAATGTGTGTTTATTATTCCATTGACAGGACGGGCACAGACAGTGAATTTTGTAAGGATGCACAAATGTTCCATGCAAACTGTTAGCCTGATCATAGTGTCAGATATTGGGAATCTACACTGAGTGCTTGTTGCTACGAAGGAATGGAATCATGTAGATTTTGGCAGACACTTGACTTTTTGTGTGTAGTTTCTTTTCCAAGTAAGAAGAATGAGCTATTATCTTGTGTCTGATGTACTGTATCTTGCACTGAAGGTTGACGCAGTACAAGGGATTCAAGGAGGGACATAAAAGGATCCTAGTTGCAACAGATTTGGTTGGCAGAGGAATTGACATTGAGAGATTTAACATTGTGATTAACTATGATATGCCGGACTCTGCAGACACTTATCTTCATCGGGTAAGCTTTCTCATTGCATTTTGGTAATTTGATGTAAAGGGTGGGTGATGATTGATGATCAAGTAATTACTTGATTTTATTATCCAATTTTTTATCATCCATGTTTTAGGTTGGCAGAGCTGGAAGATTCGGCACCAAAGGACTTGCAATCACATTTGTTTCTTCTGCATCAGATTCAGATATGCTTAATCAGGTTTGGTAAATTCATTGCGTTTGCGAAATGCAGATTGTTGCCTTCTGATGCTCTACATGTTTCTATGATATTTCCTCTTTGCTTTGCAGGTTCAGGAGAGGTTTGAAGTCGATATTAAAGAGCTTCCTGAGCAGATTGATACATCCACCTACAGTAAGTTTGTATGCAGGCTCTTTATGAGGTGGTATTGCATGTGCCTGTTAAGATCATGAGTGAGTGCATATGAATATGAGTTGATTCTGGTTTTAGTCCCTGCTGTATATGATGGTTATTTAAGTGCTCTTGTATAAAGTACCAGGGCCATTTTCGTTCTTCAAATTTGTGAATGCCGATTATATATATGTTTACATGAAACTTGTGGTTTCTATGCGGGCTCCTTTGTGACGGCTGAGGTTGCTCTATTTTCCTCTAAAGCACATGCATGAATTACAGTTTTTTCTCCAGTAAAGTTTAAATGTTTACTGGTGTAGTTTGTATTTTGTTCTGCTCTGATGCTAATACGTTGTTGCTAGCATAAATCTAATTCAATTTCCAGACTAGTAGCTGCCTTGTCTTTTGTATTGAGTTATTTTTATTTTTTTTTGGATCTATGCAATTCCCTTTAGTCTTGATCCTTATGGTGATTGCTTACGCCCATTGTGTTGATATATGCAGTGCCATCCTAGATCATTCATTTGAAGAAAGACCGGAGAGCAAGAGGAGGAGTTGCTCCAGTTTTTTTGTTTCTTTTGGTTTTATATCATGGGTGGTGATCTTCATGCTAGTGCTGCTACTACCTGTGCTTTTTCTCCCTGCTATTACTTCCCTTTTCACACCCTATTTGTATCATCAGCGGCACTTCACAAGAGCTTATATCTTGCAACTAACTGGCTTTGTGTTTATACCCCATTTTAGTAGAGAGCACATTGCAGTAGTCAATGGGCATCATATATAAGAACCATACCAGAACCATATTGGAATCATCGATGCTGGCTGGTACTGTGGATTATCTTATGCAGTTGCAGTTGCAAGTCTCATCAATATTGGGATCAAATTGAGAGTAGAGGAGGATGATGATTTGGTGAAAATGCTTGAGATTGAGTAGTTTGAGTGATGATGTCAGGTCAGGTGAGAAGGAGCAGTTAGCTGGATTAGGCACAGTTGGCGGCAGCTACTACTCAACTCCTTGTGTATGAAATATGCGTGCCTGCCTGCCTAATGGAAGCCTGGAGCAGTGGAATGCATTTGTGACTGGAACTAGAGGATGGATGGACAGACTACTGCGTGGGAAGTAGTAGGAAGGGAGGGAGAACAACAGAAGAAGAAGAAGAAGAAGAAATGGGTGAATGGATATGTACTTATTATAGCAAGCAAGCAGCCTGATGGACATGGTCATGGACTGAGTGGGGCGGGCATGAGAATGGGGAGCTGGGAGATGGCAGGGCAGCAGGAGAAGCCAGCCAGCCAGCTTTCTTGAGATATTTAGTATTTGTGAGCCAAACCAGATGAGATTATAGGAGGATGGGGATTGGGAACAGCACACAGCACATCCTCTCCTCTCCTCTCGGCCTTCCATTCATTATCTATATCTTCTTCCTCCTCTTTGTCTATAATAAACCGCACACCCCCACACACCCACACCCACAATAGATATGCATGCGTAGGAAGAGAGGAAGGAAAGAGACACATTTGGGCATGGATCTCGTGCTATGGTCACACTTGCACCCAACACATGAACTAGTATCTTCATTTTCTTCTTTCTTCTTCCAACAAGCTGAAGTAGTAGTCATGGCGGTCACGACAGAGAGAGAGGTAGACAGATCCAAAGGGGCAAACCACAACTCCCTCCTCCCCCTCCCCTCTCCCTCTCTCTCTCTCTCTCTCTATATATATATATATATATATATATATGAGGAAGCTCATCTTACCAACCAAGTCCCATCGATCCATCTTAACATTCAAATATAATAACGTCTGCCCCATGTCTGCCTTCAAGCTTCCCTGCCTGTGCAACCATTAACAATCAATGAGCTGTATTGTATATCCATCCATCCGCCCTCTCTTCAAGTATAGTGTGCGCGGTGCACATGCTCACTAACCTAACCGGTACTTGCTCTCTAATTAGTTAATTAGTTCCCAGCTCTCACCGTCTCACCCCCCTCCCTCCCTCCCTCTGCCAAATCTCAAATCTGCCCCTGCCCGCAGCCAGCCCAGGTCTCCAAACTTTGAAAACCTCACTCACCAACACGGTTGACCTGACCCGGCTGCCCGGGTGCCCAGTACAGGTAAGTCTACTTGTAGTTTTTTTATATAATAAGCATCGGTGGTCAGTCCCAGCACCAGCCCGTACATCCCTCTCCCTCGCGGCGGTGCACGCCACGAGTACGACCCCTCCCCCTCTTCCTTCTTCTTCTTCTTCTTCGCCCAAGCAAAGCAAAGCACAGATCCCGCCGCCGTACTTGCTGTACTCTCCCATTCCCTCCTCCTCCGAATTCCAAATGGGCCAAGCCGGGGGAGCGCTCTCCGATGGGGTGCTCAAGAAGATCCTCCTCTCCTATGCCTACGTCGCCATCTGGATCTTTCTCTCCTTCACCGTCATCGTCTACAACAAGTACATCCTCGACAAGAAGCTCTACAACTGGCCCTTCCCCATCTCCCTCACCATGATCCACATGGCCTTCTGCTCCTCCCTCGCCTTCGCCGCCGTCCGCATCTTCCGGCTCGTCGAGCCCGCCGCCCTCACCCGCCGCGTCTACCTCTCCTCCGTCGTCCCCATCGGCGCCCTCTACTCCCTCTCCCTCTGGCTCTCCAACTCCGCCTACATCTACCTCTCCGTCTCCTTCATCCAAATGCTCAAGGCCCTCATGCCCGTCGCTGTCTACTCCATCGGGATCCTCCTCGGGAAGGACAGCTACAAGGCCAACACCATGTCCAACATGATGGCCATCTCGCTCGGGGTGGCCATCGCGGCCTACGGCGAGGCCAAGTACGACTCTTGGGGGGTCTTCCTGCAACTCGGCGCGGTCGCCTTCGAGGCCACCAGGCTGGTCATGATTCAGATTTTGCTGACATCCAAAGGGATCAGTCTCAACCCCATCACCTCGCTCTACTACGTGGCCCCGAGCTGCCTGGCGTTTCTCTCCATTCCGTGGCTGCTCGTGGAGTACCCCGTCTTGAAGCAGCAGATCGCGGGGGTTCAGTTCGATCTCGCCATTTTCGGGACCAACTCCCTCTGCGCCTTCGCCTTGAACCTGGCGGTGTTCTTGTTGGTGGGGAAGACTTCTGCTCTGACCATGAACGTCGCCGGTGTGGTCAAAGATTGGCTCTTGATTGCGTTTTCCTGGTCCGTGATCAAGGATACGGTGACGCCGTTGAACTTGTTCGGGTACGGATTGGCGTTCCTGGGCGTTGCCTATTATAATCACACCAAGCTGCAAGCTCTGAAGGCTAAGGAAGCACAGAAGAAATCATCACAGCCTTCGGATGAGGAGGAATCGGGGAAGATGTTGGAGGCAAGGGAAAGGGAAGGTGGGGATGGAATTGGAATTGGAATTGGAATGGGGAGGAAGGGAGACGCCCAATCGTAACTAGAGATCAGGTCAGGTTCCCAGTCTCAATTGGAACAAAAATAATTATGATAATAATAATACTTATAGTAACAGTAATAATAAAGGCCAGGAGGAAATCTGGGTTTTGGTTGGGGTTGACATTGGTGTACGGTGCTGGATCTCGGGGTGCTGCGGCGATGGGTGCAGCAGATTCATTTACTGCCTGCTATCCTTGATGTTTCTTTCTGACCGAGATCCTCATTTCTTGCTCGCAGCATCACATTATGTAATACTACTGTTATCATCATTAGGAGTCAAAATTAGCACTGCGCCCATTGCATTTGGATCCTCCAGTTTCTTCTTCTCCCTGTTACATTACATTACCATCGCATCACACTCCTGTTTTACACGCTCCTCCTCTCTTTGTATACATTTATTTATTTGTTTATTTCTCCTGATCGACTGTGGGCATTTGAGGATTGCACTTGTTACATTGTGTCAGGAGGATTTATTTTGTTGGTTTTTAAAGGAAGGGAAGGGAAGGGAAGGCAGTGGATTTATGCAAGGATATGTTTATGTTTTGTTATGTTATGTTATGTAGAGGAGGTGGTGAGGAGTGAGGAGTGCGCACAGAAGAGAAGAGAAGAGATGCAGAATTGAACATTGCATGTATGCAACACTAACACTGGCCCGCTACTACTTTTGAGGCAGGCAGGCAGGCAGGCAGGGGATGGATGGATTCTCTATTCTATCAATTGAATTAAATGAGAGCTTGAGTGGATAGGCAGCAGCGGATTTGAGCGTGCATGTTTGTTATTGAGGCTTGAATCAATCAATCTTCTTGATTCTCTCTCTCTCTCTCTCTCTCTCTCTCTCTCTCTCTCTCTCTCTCTCGTTGACTTTGAAGGAAGATGTCGTCATGATCATGGGGCTGCTATCTATCCCTTAATCTATTATATGGATTGCGAATTTGTTTTAGGCTTTGAGCTGATGAGTCGGTTGGGACTGGGAGAGGGCAGGAGAGTGGTGGCGACCTTTTCAACTGTTGTTGTTGTCGTTGTAGTAGTAGTTGTAATAGTGGTGCTGTTTCTTCTTCTGCTGCTGCTCCTCCCCTGACCTAACTTGGACATTGAAACCCACATAACCCAACCGCCAACCCACCCCACCCCACCCAGTGGCCCAATAACTTGACTGAAAAAAAGAACCACTCAGATCTCACCATCACCATCCCATCCCATCCGGAGTGCATTTTTAGTGGCACTGGAGCGGCTTGGCTTATTGATCCTTGTATTATTATTTATTACTAGTACCATCAAAATAACAGCATTACATTAATAAGTTATAAATTAATAGACTAGGCGGTGTGTTGTGATCAGGATTCAGGAAGGAAGTTGAGGTTGAGGATCGAGAGTATCGCGGTTGGTGATGGTGGGTGGGTCCATGTGCGTGCAAGCAAGCAAGCAAATACAAAAATGTCTTCTTCAATCCCACCAGCGGCAGCAGGACTGAAGGGACCTACGACCACCTTAGCTGAGCTGAGCTTATTAAGCTGACACTATGTTATTACTACACTCTTGAGTCTAGAGTGTAAAACCTTACCTACCCCCATACAGAAAGAAGGCGAGTCAAATAAGCCACTTGAAAAATCTTGATGGAAATGAAATGCACCCTTGACTCTTGCTATCATGAATGCTCTACAAACTCGACTCAGACGAAAATTGGGCCTTGGCTGGCGGGCAGGCAGGCTTGGCTTGGCTTGGTGTGAACTAGCAGTAGCACCATCCATGCCCTAAACTTTTACATTTGGGCTCAGAATGAATGACAATATGGGGACAGGCAGGCCTAATTGAAGAAATTTGTGCGGGGCATCGGGGGAGTGGCAATGCAGATTAGATTATACTCTACTATTAGATTAGATTAGATTAGATTACAGATTACAGTGGTATTGGCATTGGATATTTGGTAGTAAAGTCCAGTCCAGTCCGGTCCGGTATTTCCCGAGTGCAGATAGCGTTAACCAACATGAATTTGAATTGGGTTTTCAGTTTCCTTTCCGCAAAACTAAAATAGATTCGGTTAATGAAAAGTTTAAAAGTCTCAACAGCGATACCATACTGTCATAGACGAATATTAATTTTCGTATAAATGTATGGCAATGTTGCTCTAGAGATAAGATGCCACGTCTCATTAGGCAGGCATAAGCATATATAAAAGGAGGGGACGCTCTTAGTTGAATCAAGTTCAATATGCTGTAGATTGTATTGTTATATATTCTATGAATTATATTATGTAATTATTTATTTTATAGTATTATGATAATACGACGCTTGTTAATATTGATTAAATCAAAAATCAGCATATAACTGTTTTGGATACAAATAAAATTGGTATATTATTTTAAATAATAAATAATACAATAATAAGTAACAGTGGAATGCGCCCACTGGACTATTTATTCCATTCCATTAGTTCAGTTAAATGAGCAGCCAACGCAAGCCATCCATCCTCTCTCTCTCTCTCTCTCCCTCCTCCAGGCTCCAACTGGGCTGGCAGGCTGCCCTGGCCTTGCATTTCCTTGCCTTCCCCGAGGGCCAATAGCAATAGGCGTTTCCCTTCTCTTTTCGATATCTCCTCCGACGACGACGACGACGCCGCTCGTCTCCAGACCATCATTTCTAGTCCGACCTATACTATTATTATTATTATTATTATTATTATTATTATTTTACATTTTCTTTTCTTAAAAAAATTTCTTGTAGCGGATCTGTCTTCTTGGAAACAGAATCCGTCACCTACCGTATTAGGTTACTTTCTTTGCCGACGTCCCCAAAACTATCATTAACTCCTTCGCTCCCTCTGTTTATCAAGAGGGACAAGACAGGCAGCGGCGGAGAAATCAAGGGGTTTGGTTTAGAGACAAGGCGGAGAAATCAGCACACACAGCTGCTTGGGTTTGGTTGTCGGCGATCTCTTCGAATCATGGGTAGGGCAGGAAAAATGCAATCTTTGGAATTTAAGAACGATGGGATTTTATCAAATTCTAATTTGGGGCTCCAGTGGAATCTCCAAGATGGCAACGTTTATCCCGGTGGCGGCTTGTTTGCGTCTGTCAGTCAAATGGGAAACAATGAGAATGGCGGATTCAAATTGCCGTACGCTGATTTGCTTGTCAAGTATATTTCACTGCCCGAGGGATTCAAGGTTTTGGGGCTGGACGAGGAAGCTGGGGCGCTGAATAAGAAGAAAAGTGGGATTAAGATTAAGATTAAGATTTCAAATCCTTCTTTGAGAAGGCTGATTAGCGGCGGGATTGCAGGAGCCGTGTCAAGGACGGCAGTGGCTCCATTGGAAACAATTAGGACACATTTGATGGTGGGAAGCAGTGGGCATTCCACTGCAGAAGTGTTCCAGAACATTATGAACACTGAGGGGTGGAGGGGATTGTTTAGGGGAAATTTGGTTAATGTGATTCGAGTTGCACCCAGCAAAGCCATAGAGGTAAAAGGAATGCCCTGCCCTAGTTATGCTAACCTTGTCTGGGCTCTCATCTATCGTTTTGGTTATCATTCATGACTTCTGTGCATATATGTATATATATATATATATATATCTTCACTGCTTTGGCCTGCTGATTTTATGCTTCTATCTTTGCGTTTCTATTAGACTTGGCTGCTTAGTTATTGCTGTTCTTCTTCTTATTGTTGTTGTTGCTATTATTTGTGATCAATTATATGAGAATTATATATATGCTAGCTGACATTCAGAATGTTCTGTAAAAACATTTGCACGTAAATGCGGGCACATGTCTTCTATTTGGAGCATCCTGGTATGGTCATGTGATTTATCATGATATGAGGATATTGGATGTCCAAACTCCAAAGATCCCAGTGACCATGTAGTAGGTTGTGGTGCATGTGTTACACCGGAACTCTCCATGAGGCTATTCTTTTTGCATCCCTGATCTTGTGTGTGGTTTTATTTTGTTAGTTAATGTTTGAATTTATGAATGCGTCTCTTTTTCTTTTTTACCAGTTTTTCTGGCTGGTGGGAGTTGGAATGTGTAAACGCCACCTTTATGTCACTGTTTTGACACCTTACATGGAGAGAGGGAAAAGAATTCCAAGTAGTGTGGAGAGGCAGTATAGCAGTGCTTTAATGATTTATCTTAAGTTTTCTTGTTTGTGATTCTACTCCTTGTTCTTATACTTCCTGACCAAAAAGAGGATGTACTATAAATTATATATACGCCATCTGGAAATAAAGAAGTAAGCGCATGAGAGAGAAAGCTTTTCACTTCATTGTTGCATTCTTGAAGTACTGAACACTGCTCCTTATCCATGAAATGCCAAAGGGGGCCTAACATAACATTTTTAGGCTAATCTAATTCTTCTTTACGCCCTCCACTCCTTACCATTTCTTAAAAGCTCTGTTTGGTTGCTTACACAGTTATTTGCTTATGACACTGTGAACAAGCATCTGTCACCAAAACCTGGTGAACAATCCAAATTGCCTATTCCCCCTTCATTGGTTGCTGGAGCTTGTGCTGGTGTCAGCTCGACGTTGGTAACATACCCCCTTGAGTTAGTCAAGACCCGATTGACGATACAGGTAGGTGTCCCCAGCCATCCATACATTTTGCAGTGAATTTGAATAAGTTGTATCAACTATCAATGCTTGGGTGATTTCCTTTCTGTGATGCAGAGAGGAGTTTATGATGGGATGCTGGATGCATTCGTGAAAATATTGCAAGAGGGTGGTATGGGAGAGTTGTACAGAGGTCTTACTCCTAGTCTTATTGGGGTAATTCCATATGCTGCAACAAACTATTGTGCGTATGACACGCTGCGAAAGATGTACAGGAAACTGTTCAAGCAGGAAAGAATTGGGAATATAGAAACACTCTTGATTGGATCTGCAGCTGGTGCCATCTCCAGCAGTGCGACATTTCCTCTTGAAGTGGCTCGTAAGCACATGCAGGTCGGGGCTGTGAGTGGGAGGCAGGTTTACAGGAACGTGCTTCATGCCCTTGCAAGCATACTCGAGCAGGAAGGGATACCGGGATTGTACAAAGGGCTTGGGCCGAGCTGTTTGAAGCTAGTGCCTGCTGCGGGCATATCCTTCATGTGTTACGAAGCATGCAAGCGAATTTTGGTTGAGAAAGAAGACGATGAGTGAATGAATGAATAAAATTTTGGTAGAAAGTGAATGCAGGCAGGCACCTACCTACGTACGGGTTTGTCTTTCTTTCTGCTAGAGACGGATGAGCCGAGACACTAGAGGTCAAGCTGACACAAGACAATACTCCATTTGGCATTGACTGACTAAGCAGCCATGGATGCATGGCTTTCTTCTTCTGTTTTTATTGTTGAAATTTTGCGTGGGTGGCGGACATTGAAGCTTTTTGGTAGAGGATGAGAATATCTGTCTGCCTCTCTCTGCTGCTGCTGCTACTACTTCACGCATGTGATTTTTAATTAATTTAAAAAAGGTTTCTTGGGTGTCAATAATGTGGTTTTGTAAGCGCTCAGTCAGAGAGAGGTTAGAGGACTTGGAATGGATTCACAATCAACTTCTGCTCTCTCTCTCTCTCAGTTCCTCGTAGGTTGGTTGGTTGGTTCGCCCCTGTGCTGCTGCTGTTTGGGTTGCTGATAAATAATCCCTTACCTTCCCTTCCCCTACCAATGCTTCAAATAAGACTGTTGAAATCAATCGATCCTGGACTGGATGGCTGACTGACTGACTAGTCCACTTGGTGGGTAGTCGCGTGATTGAAATCAATCGATCCTGGACTGGATGGAGCGGATAGATGTTCAAATGTGGCTTGCCATCTTCCTATCATACACAGTTACACACCACCACCCAGGCCAGACAACAAGATTCATTCATCTCACTACATTGCACTACAGCACAGCACAGAACAAAAACTTCCAACAGGTACTGCTTCTGGAACAGTGTGATAGTATACATACATACATACATAGACACACATACAAGCAAAAACAAACAGATCAAGACGAAATAGCAGTCTCAACATACACACACACACACACATATATATATATAACACCGTCTGAAGACAGATAGCCCCCCCTTTGAGAGTGTCTTTATCCATTGCACCCCCACCTACTATATGAAATTAATTAGGTAGAGAAAAATAACAGTATCGGCCCCAACTTCTCCTTCCTTCCTGTCTGTCTGTCTGTCTCTGTCTGTCTATATACACACACATCAATGCATCAATGCTGCTGCTGCAAAACATGGATTCTCCTCTCCTCTCCTCTCCTCCTCCCTGTTAGCAGTTGACGCCACACTGACCTTGAGCAGCTCTCCTCGTTGCACTCGAGGTAAAGGGATCAATCCGGACCCAGAGCAGGGAAAAGATGGATGCCAGGAGGATCGACCACACAATGACGATCGTTGGAGTGCGATTCTGGCGCCCCATCAAACCTTTGAGGAATGGATACAGGTGAACAATGACCCATATAGCAAAAAACAGTTTCCCAAACAGAGGGCCCCAAGCCTGGTACCCGCTGTTGATTGCATACGAAACGCCCGCCACCACCCCCACCAAGTTCACTATGAGCACCGTGGTGGGAGGGATCAGCAGGGATGTCCATTTGAACACGTAGAGCTCTGCAAAGTCCCCATCATCGTCTGATGCTTTTGACGTGACGGTGAAATTGGTGTCGATGCCAGCAAGCACCTTCAGGAGACCTTGGAAGACGGCAAACAGATGAGCTGATGTTCCACCAATGACCCAGAATTGTTCATTCCTCCACCAGTCCTCCACGGTCACACCTCCCCACCTCATTTCCAGTATGCCAGTTGCAAAGATAGAGACGAAGAGAAGGATAAACCACATGCTAGCAAAGTTGCTTATCTGCAAAAGACAGGAGGAATTAGGAACCCAACAGACAGGGAGTCGCCGAAAGGATGGATGCTGCATCCAAAAAACTTCCTTGAATGGTAAAAAGGAGCGTCGCTATGCATACCTCAGGAATGATAAATTTGTTCGTGAGAAGACATATTGCAGGAAGCACACAATATGCAATCAAAGGAATTGAGGTGAGCGGATAAACAATGGTGTTGATGTACGCGAGTCTCTCCAGGAGCTGCAGTCTCCCGTTGTACCCATACCATATAGGACAATGCCTACTTAGAAGAATTTCAATGGATCCAAGAGCCCACCGAAGAACCTGGTTCAGACGATCTGAAAGATTGATTGGAGCAGACCCTTTGAACGCCGGGCGAGGTGGCATACAATAAATTGAAATCCATCCTCGGGCGTGCATCTTGAACCCAGTTAAAATATCTTCAGTGACAGACCCATATATCCACCCAATCTGTATCAAATAATTCATTTAGGCACAATTCAGTTTCAGCAAGTAAATTTACTAATATAGAAGGACATATACATACATTCTAGACTCCATAGGAATGCATTGAAAAGAACGAATAGATGAAAAGAAAGTAAAAATTACCTCTTTGCCCCACTCGGTCTTATCCTCGTACCCACAGCTAATGACATGGATTGCTTCTTTCAAAAGAGTAGCAGGATTTGTTGATGGTGGAATACCTCCTTGTTCCATAAAGGTCGCTGCAATGAAGACGGGAGATTGACCAAATCTCTTTTCCAAGCTCTTTTGAGACATAATCAGGGATTTTTCTTCATCGTATCCTGCCAGTCGAAATATGCAAAATCTCACTTAGAACATTGCACATGTGTTAAAGCATAATAGGAAGCATTACAAAGAAAAGGGCGCATAGAAACAACATATCAGTTTCAAATTATATATAAGAGTTCTAGGAAGTGATATTAGAATCTACCTTCTATTCCATCCTCTATATCCTCCGAATTAAAGATTGGGATTGTTGACTCAGTCCTTTTGACTGCACGCTTCTTATCATTGTACTTTTTGTTTGCACTCCTACCCTTTTTCCTTGTCCCACAACAGCTTTTAACAATAATGTTTGGTTGCAAATCCTCTTCAGTCAGAACTGGATCATAGCCATATAGGGCTTGCCTGTTAAAGCAACACCCAGTTCCTACATAGACAGGACCCTGAAGACCATCCAAGCCTTTCAAGTTGATCTGAAGAAAATAAATTTACAACATCAGCAATGTGCATCACATAAATCACATCAAGATATAGTTAGTGCTGAGAAAAGGTGAGAAGAGCACCCACATCGAAAAAGACAATGTTGCGATTCGCATATCTATCATGCAAGTCAATGCCATCAAAACGCTGGGGGAACTGAACATAACAAGTCTTCCTTCCAAATGCAGGATCCATCATAAAGCACATGGCTTCTTTAAGAGCTTTGCTATTATTGAAGTAGTGATCGCAATCAACATTCAAAAGATATGCTCCATTTGTTAGGACAGCAGAGACACGAATCTGAAAATTTGGAAAAAAAATAGAAAGGTTAGGGTAAAAACCCGGTAATATGAAAACCAATTCATCACTTTGTATTTATCTGGATCTAAAGAACCAGTCAAGATATGATATATCATTCATATACTTGTACCCGTTTAACATTCTGTATAAATGTACTATTGTTGTGTGATGCCAATAACTAACACGCAGAGGGCAATAGAATGTGCCATTAGTAGAATCTAGCAAACTAAACAGCTTCCACTTTCTCTTGAGAAAAAAAGGTTGTATTTTGTTGAGAAGATAGCATAGCAAATTCCATTCTCATTTGCAAATTCTTCAGTAAATCCAACTTACTCGAAATTGCTAAAAAACACTCTTATCAACTATGTTAGCTAAGGACTACTAAGATGCCATTGGTTCATGGAACAGGAATCACTTACCAAGGCATTCATAGCTCCAGCCTTTTTGTGATGCTGGAATCCAGGTCGCTTTTCACGAGAAACATATACCAGTCGAGGTAGCTCATTTCCGTCAGTATCAAGGCCCCCACTGTGGCCCAGAAAGACCTGCAACCAAGTGGAAGTAAAAGAAGATTATAACACACACACATGCATACATTGAGGGGGAAGAGAGACAAGAAACAGCACCTGTATCATCCCAGGGTGATCTCTTGTGTTGTTCCCAGGCCATGAAGTTCCATCTTGCATTGTCCATCCTTCTTCAGGCATCTTTTGAGCCTTTGCAACAAGAGCATTTATCCGTACCTTAAATTCTTCATATTCTCTCTGCAGGAAAATATATTTGAAATACAATTATATTCCAAATTTCAATTGTTTCCAACTCAACTGAATTTACTGGCAAACTGTACTTGGTGTTCAGATTTGGGAAAAGGTAAACTACCAGGTCAACAGACAACTATAATTAATTGAAGCTTAATAACTAGTAATGTTGTAACCTACCTTCATTGCTCTCCGCTCTTTCACAAAGGAAGGTTGGATTTTGTCCTTCAGATAATCTATCTTCTGTGCAAAATAAAACTCAGGAGCCCTAGGTTCAATATTGTGCTTCTTGCAGAATGGTACCCATTTCCTGGCAAACTCTGCAGTTTCAGAAAGGGCTTCAAAGGTCAGCATTGCAGCACCATCGTCCGAAACATAGCATGAGACCTTGTCAACCGGATAATCCACAGCCAGGATGGACAACACAGTGTTTGCAGTTATGAGCGGTGGCTCTTTCATGGGATCCACTGTACTCACAAACACATCAACAGGCGCTAACTGGGATGGTTCGCCCTCCCTGTCATATCTGAGTACAGACAAAACAAAATGTTAAGACATAAATAATGTAGCTCAAAGATCCAAATAAGTCAATAATGAAGCTTCACGTTAAGAACTAAACATTTGCCTAACCTCAATGCAAGCCTATCAAGATAGGTCTCTCGGTTAACAGGGTACCATTTTGGAAACTGATCCAGAAGCCAAGACAAGGCAAACCAAACCTCACAGATAACTGATGTAAGCCACAATGGATAAGCATCCTTCACAGGATGAGTACAACGATATTGCAAAAAAAATCCCAAGATGATCAATCGGAGAATGATTACAACACGATATGGAGTAAGATGCGAAGAAGGAATAGGCACAACACGGCTCAAAGGTTGTCGAGCATCATCAGCCCTGTTATTACCAAAACAAGCTATTAGTATCCGATAAGATGTGCATTTTAAAACAGCGCTTATGATAGACATCCCTAAACGCAATGATATGCTGTAAATTCCTTGAGTAAAAGATGCATGAATTATTGGAGGGTATTAAGCATTGATACAAAACTTTGAAATAATATTCAAAAGCACTTCAACCATTGGGCCAACTAGGAAACCAAATGAGCAGAAGACCAAATGTAATATTCTAGCAGAAATGGTAGTCTAGTCATGGAAAAGGAGTTATATTCCCTATGTACAAAATAACTAAATATCTGATCAACTCTTTTATCAAGCTTCATGTATATTTAGACTATCAGCTTACATTTGAAGCTCTTCTCCATTCGACCCAGTGCCTTCATTATCTCCTTTCCCTTCACTGTATTTGCTATTCATTTGCACCATATTTTTCTCCTGTTTCAGTTTCCAACCTTCAACCCTCTCCTTCCAATCAACACTACCAAGACCGTACGAATTCAGGTCTTTAGAAGGGTCAACTATTCTCACAGGAACTGCATCAACAAAAGACAATTCATAAATTGTTTGCCTAATACGAAGATAGGGTAAATATTGCCAAATAGATATACAGCAGCTACTACCTGGCTGCCGTGGGTCAACATAGGGAAGCGAGTGAATGCGGTCTCCAGGACCCAAAGGTCCTGAGGTACTTCTGACAGAATGTGTGTCCTGTATAGACGGAGGTACAATCTCACCAGAAACCTACCATTCATTTTTAAGATGGTATATATATAAGTATAATCACATACAACAAAAGCAAATGCATTGAAATCTGTCACAATATGCTCTACCAAATAGTCATTTGATAAGTAGTATTATTCTGTTATCAGATAGCAGGTTTATCTAGGGTGTGTTTGTTTGGGGATTTGGATTTTGGATTGGGATTTGAATAGTAAAAATTTTGAATTTGAATAGTTGTATGATGTGATATAAATAGGGTTTGATGTGATGTTTTGAATGTAAAATTGATTTTTAATATAATATAAAAAATGAAAAATAGGTGTTTGATGTGATGTTTTTGGGGGGAAAAAATTGGATGAATAGTAGAAATCCTCCAAAATCCTTCAAACAAACACACCCCTAAAGGTTTCTTTGGACATGAACAGGAATAAAAGGAACAGAGATGAACAGGATGCATCTAGATCACTAAGATGAGCCATCAAAATGTATCAGCAAATGTAATGGCTGGAAATTCTGCACGATAGTGCCAGGGCAGCAGATGATACAGGCAATTTCAAAATAACAACTTAAGCATCTCTGAAGACTTGATACTGCCAATTACAACTGTGGAGTATGTTTTGTATTTAAGAATGAAAAAATATCCATAAAAAAAATGTATTCACAGCTTACTGGCTGTCCATGGGTAAGGAGAGGAATTGGTTGCTGAGATTCACGTCTGGAAGAGGCAGATAGCTCAGCATCATCGCCCTGCCATGGAGATCTAGCTTTAAGTTTTCCCTGTGAATAATTGAACTCATTCTCCAAGTCATCAATGTCATCTTCATCATCATCACCATCTACTCTTGGACTCCCTAAGATATGCATGAACATAAATAATTTGCTTCCACACAACGATTCAGGGATGAAACAATACAAAAGAATTTGAAGGGGGGTTGGGTAAATGGAAAATAGACTAACCTTTGTGTCTCTTGTACCTAGTCTTACACTGTGGGCACGACTGATTTCCATCTTTCCGCTCATATTCATAACAGGCACGGCAAACAGGGAAGGCACATTCATTGCAAGCAACAAAGACATCACCATTTGCTGCCACTCCAACAGTATCTCCACAAATCTGGCATATCTGACCATTTAGATTCTTCAGCGGCTTTGGCTACATCACAAACATGTACATAACAATCAATGGAGAATCTCAGGCAAAACAATACAAAGACTCCCAAATTGTTGTCATGAGGCTCTAGAGGTTATGATGACAAATAAACTACATCGAAATCATTGGCATCCCAATCAAATGAGGATCATATATTAAGAGTTAAGTATGCGATGGTAAGAGGACAAAAGGTACAATTTCAGCAGAAGATCAGGAATGGGTAAATAGAATGCTTTCTTATAGAGACATGAATCAGATACGGCGCGACAGTAAAGAGACAGCCAAAATCCATCTTAGAACTTGCAACTTCAGGTTAGCATTACCTGATCTCAAGGAAAACTAAAAGTGAGTATCATCTATGGTGTGTGATTCTGAATTCCAAAGAACAACACAACAAGAACAAAGTGGGGGTAAAAATAAAAAATAGCAAGCACCCATTCTTAATGCTTACGCATCGAGCCGAACTAAATGAGGCTTGAGCAACCACACTACTAGAACCGAAGACACACAGATCAGATCTAAAAGATCCGGGCCAAATCAGTTGCAGACTATTCAGATCCAAGAGGCACAGGTACAGATAAAAGCAGCCACACGAAATGCATGTTGAGAGAAACAAAAGGCACATACCGCACTATCAGAATCATGGCGGATTCTCACAAGCTCATTCCGCTTGTGCGATCCAGCCACCATTCCCGCATTCGCCTCCATTTGATAAACTCAATCGCAAATACTGGGAGCACCGGGAATTAGTAAAAGTAGAAGAGGTGTCTGGGGATGGGGATGGACATGAGAAGAAGAGGAGGAAGAGCAGAGCGAGCCTACGTATCGATCGATCGATCGATGGATGGATCCTCGGCCAGAGTCAATGAATCAATCTGCCGTACCCATATGATATGCCTGCCTGCCGCCCCTTGGCCTTGAGTTGAGTGTGTGCTAGCTATAGCTAATATAAATGAAGCATAGCATTTTACCGGGCTTTATTTTATTATTGACAGGCTGTATGTGTTTTTACTTGTGGGTTCTTTTCTTTTGTTTGTTGACCCACCGAACCAGTTGCCGGTGCTCAACTCATTCGTTTTCTGTCAAAATATAAAACCCTGACCACAATAATGAGTGAGTAATAATTGGTTGATTTGCTGTTGTTGGCAGAAAATAAAAAGTGTATATGTATATAGAAGTATAAATGGTACTGCCTAATTTAAATTGATCGGTAGGAATCACCATTATTCTCAAAACAATAATAACATCTAATACAAGTTATGAGTTTTAAAAAAATAATAATAATAATAACATAAAAAAAAAAAAAAAAAAAAGGAAAGACAGGTTTGATTTTAGTTTGGTTTGGGCTTTGTATTGTAGTATTGTTTTAATCGCCTTTGTCACAAAACAACATCAAGGAAAGGAACCGAACGGAGGGAATATCTGTATGTATGTTTGCTCGCTCATTATTGTTTCCCGGCTGATATTTTAATTGCCTTTATATTTAGGATTCTCTCCCTCCCTCCTCCCTTCCTTCCCTAGACAGACAGAGGGACGGGCATTGTTTTTAAGTACACAATTCAGTGGTTTGTCTGCCTGCGTATATAATGGAAAGCGTGTTATCAATATCGTCCTGCATAATAATGATAATAACACTAATACTAACAATAGTTTTTATTATTATTATTATTATTTTATAACATGGAACCTATAGGTATATTTCTTTTGATAAGTTTGATAAAATGTTATTTAAGTTTGGTATTAAAATAATGTTTGATAAAATATTTTGTGAAAAAAAAATATGTTTTTTTTTAAAAACGTAAAATATAGAAAATTTTAGGTAAAGAAACATACCTATATGTTATTGTTATAGTTATATATGTTATTGTTATAGTTATAGAAGGTGTGAGGGCCATTTAACTAATGGCGGTGATAAAATGGAGCTTTGGTTCCCTCCTTATTCATAGGCATATGCATAATATGGGTGATGTATTATGTATGTATGTATGTAGTCGCTCGCTCGCTAGCTGCCAACAGCCTGTAATGAAAATTGCATTATTATTATTGTTATTATTATTATTATTATTATTATTATTGCGTACGTCATACTCTTGTTCTCTCTCTCACGCGCACCGGATGCAGCCGGTTGCCCCCACCCCACCGACGGCTACTGACCCTCTCTAACAGTAATAATGCCTGTCGGTGCATCTACCTTAAGCTTTTCTTTTCGTTATATACTTTTTTTCTCTCTCTCTCTCTCTCTCCCCCATATCTATTATAGACCTCTCTCTATATACCTGGACTGGAGTAAAGAACAATGGGGAATTTTCATGTCGCTCCTTTCCCAGCCCTACTTTGTGCATTGTGATGCATTATTACCATATTATTATTAAAATTCAGTTGGTAGAAGCAACGTAATCAATGTTATTTTTAATCGGGATTGGGATTGTTACAGCCTAACTGTCTGGCCTGGCCTGGCCGGTTTTGGGAGACTAATTCAGATTGACATGATGATTTATCTCTCATTATTTATTATGTTAGTTACGAGTGGTTGGTTGGGCAATCCCAATCCCAATCCCTTCCATATACTAGTATCTCGTTTCGTTTACTTGATGCTACAAGGCAAGGCAGGGCAAGGCTAAAGCCAAGAGACTAAACAGAAACACCACCACCTCACAGTACAACACAATTACACAAGTCTCTACTGCCTCTCTCTTTCTCCCTCTCCCTGCCTAGCCTGTGGACCGTCTATCTCTACCCTAATCTCCCACTCGCACGCACGCACACCTCAGCTCATCACTACTGGAATCCAGATACGTTCTTGGACATGCATGGATGACGAATGTGCAAATTGCAATGAAGAATAACCAATCAGTTGAGTCAGTCAGTGTCAGTGCCAGTGCCACTGGTTCATCTTCAGTCCTGCCAATGCCAAAATTTACTTCCTCCCTTCTGCCGTCGTGTTCTTCAATATCTGCACCAATTAATTAATTCACAGTGTGCAAACACAATTAAGCACCAATTCGTAGTTAGCTAGGTGCATGGTCGTCGGTCAGTAATAGCTATCTCATCTCATTGAAGCATTAGTAAGTAGATGACATTTTGAGAACAAAACCCACCCCTGCAGTGCAGGCCCGCCTAATAATAACTCAGCATAGCACCTGACCCTGACCCTGACCCAGGCACAAACACTAGCACTAGCTAACACTAAAACCTACACATCATTGTCATCAAGCAGACTTCTTTTAGATTTACATTGTTGAATATTGTCCACGTTGCTAAGAATCCCTTCTTAATATGGTACTAGAGTCATAGTGTCGGTATTGGGTTTGAATACTGCGTGTATTTTCGAGATTATCATATCGAGGGGACAAATGTTGAATATTGTCCCACATATATGCTATTATTTGGAGTTATCATCAGCCGCCGGCTTCATCCTCTGGCTCTCCTCCTAGTCATAGAACCGCCGCCTGAAGGCCAACGGTACTGGACACACCTTCTCCTACTATCTCCGGCACTCTTCTTATTTCATCGTCACTCTCCATGCCTTCATGAAAAATGAAAAAACACTAATTCTATCAAACTACTGCCACATTAATTAATTCTTTAGAAGCCAGAACCAATTATACCATACTAACACTATACGTGTGTGTATATTTGTACCCTAAGGCCTTAGCTTGCTGTGTATACACATATTAACATATATATATATATATATATATAAATGCATGCATGCGTAAATTAAATTCGAACGAAGAAAGTCCCAAATTTCAGAATGCACATGTGATAAACAAGAAAAGTGCTGCCCGCGAATGCATTGATTAGGACAACTCATGATATATCCTCAACAAGCCAATCATTACTATTAAGTCAATGAATAGCGCAAATCATATTCCCATTTGATAGACAACAACAGGACAGCTACAATAGAATTGGGTGGGGAATAGGAGATGATCATCATGACTCTCGGATCAGGAACTTCAGTCATCTGCAGAATGGGAGTTGCATAAGCATATACAGTATATGCTGAAATGCCGATTGAATTTTTCAGGGAGAGAAACGGATAAAAACCAAAAGGGATGCGAAGAAGAAAAGGGAGAAGCACAGTAACAGGTACGGAAGCAAATAATGAATAATCATCGTCTTCGTCGTCGTCAGTGGTCTACATTGAAGATTTAAGGTGCGGTGCCAAGGAACCTTCTTTGACATCAATCAAGGTGAAGAAGTGGAGCAGAAGTCGAAGATCTCTCGCTACTGGAAGGCAAAGGGGTGGCTGTAACCGACCGAGCCCTCCGCATTCTCCTTTTGCTTGCCTTGTGTTGGAGGTGAAGAAGAGCAGAAGTCGAAGATCTATGAAAGTTTGAATGTAATCTTTGACAAATACAAGCCATGCATGCAGTTGAAGTTGAAGGTAGCTGAGTGAGCTAAGCTAGAGATTAATCAATCAATCCCATCCCATCGCATGTAAGAAATAGATGTTCCCTCTGTATGTAAATGACCTGCTGCTGCCCCCCTGTCCTCCTCCAACATGCCACAAATGACCTCGCAGCTCCAAATCCCCCTTCATCCCTGCACTCTCCCAAACAAATTTAAACAGCCTTAGAGCCCTATCCAATTGCCTCACCCCGTTCCACACCACTTTCTCCTCATCCACCGTCAAGATCTTCCCCATGTGCAAGCATGACCTGTTTCCACTACCCACCACCTGCAGGCCACCGCGAACCTCTACATCAATATCCTTAACAGTGCCATACAGATAGTACACCAGAAGCGTGAACAAGCACCGAGATGAATGGCCTAATGTCTTGGAAAGCTTCTTCTGCACCAAGTGTTCTTGGTATCGAGCCTCCTTGTATCCCATCTTCTTCTTGTCAATCACAACATCCCGAATCTGATACAGCCCCTCTTTCATCGCCTCCAGCTTCAAAACAGGGACAGTTAAGTGCGTCTCCTCACTCAGGCAGTTGATAAGATCGACTGACATTTCAAGAACATCTTCCCATTTTGGAGAATCAGCGGAATTGTTAGTATTATTATTAGTATTACTATTCACATCCCTTGTGGGCGCAAGGCGCATCCATGAACTTTTCTCAGGGTCGTAAGACACACAAGGTTCGAGTAAGTTGAGACAACCGACAAGAATTTGTTGAGCGAGTCTCATCTCCTTGCTTGGTTTATGGCCAATCAAAACTTCAACATCGGACTTCAATCCACATAGTATCTCCACCAGTGCACCGGTCCACACGCTATGTTGTGTGACCTGCGGGCAGATTGTATGCCTCACGATCTTCCTTTGCTGGGCAGAGATGTTCAAAATGTCGGATACTCTAGTCAAGGAACTCACAGTTAGTGCCTCCCTTTGGTGGTGTCTGTTGAAAAGCTGGAAGGTGGAATAATGTGGATTGGAAGCAATCAAGGTCTGCCTGGTTGTTTCCAGCACTGATGGATGCCCTATGAGGACCCTAGCAGTGCTCTTATACGTATGCATTTTGTGCTCCAATTGAGCATCGAAAATTCTTGAATGGTTATGGATGTTCACAAGCCTCCCACCAACCAAGTCCAAATCTTTCATGGAGTGGCTCCATTTCTTCATCTTTGACAAGGCAGTGGCGTACCATTCAGAAGGTAAAACCCCCTGTCCTTCTTCTTCTTGTTCTTCTTCTTCAGGCGATTCTTCTCCATGTGAGTTCCGATGCGCAAACCTCATCACACGCTTCACTTCATTATTGCCTCTGACTGCCAAGTGGTTTGCTCCAAATAGAAAACTTCGGATGAGATTACGCGTCATTCCAATTCAAGCTCGCCTCGCTTTACCGCACATTGAATATCGGCGACCCAAGTCGGAAGTTACGCAGGCATTTCATCGAACAGGTTGGGTGCGACGAGGTGGAGGAGAGGCTGACGGGTGAGAGAGAGATTACATAGAAATAAATTAGGCAAGTGATAGTACTTCAAAGACCACGCCGCCGCCGGTCGCCCCTGAGCTTGGGAATGTCGAGAAATGGGGAAGGTAATATTGTAGCAGTATTGCACGCTAACCTTCAACTCAAGCACGCTTTTGTCTTTCCTTCTCAACTGCCTGTTGCTGTCTATTTGAAACTTTATTCAATAAACGCTCCGATAGTCCGATAGAATAGAATGATTGACATATTTAATAAAATTTGTGAAGGTTTATTCAATACACTCAACAAAAAAAAACAAACAACAAATGATTGATATAATTTGTAGAGCTGCTTATAGAAAATATAAAGATTCCCATATCAATTTCTTTCTTTTTTATTTTTTAATTTTATTTTATTTTTTTTTTGTTTTCGAAAGGATGAAAATGTGTGCAATTAGTGGAATGAATTCTATCAGTTACATCTCCCTCCATCTCTATGTAAAAACCATAATATCTAACAGTAACAGCCAAAACAAAAAAATTTTACAAGCACAGGCCAACGTAAAATGACAGACGGCTTGGCTTGCTACAAAACGTCTTGAGCCCTCCCATTTCAATGAAATTTCCTCTTATTCTCCTTTTTCACACCATTGCCCCCTCATCTCATCTCATTTACAGATATAATAATAGCACATTTGTCCTTCTTCTTCTTCTTCTTCTTTCATTATATCACAACCCCAAGGAGGCCAGGCCAGCCTGCGGACACTCCTCCTCCTCCAGGAGGTAGCGCTGGATAGCAGTTGGGAGTCTTGCAGGAGTGCTCGACCCCCTGGTGTGGTGACCTGTCCCCACAAATATGTAAGCCGGCATACGCTGCTCTGCCCATCGCGCAGCACTCCTCAGCACTCCCAACTCTGGCTTCAGCATATGAATAGCTTCACTCACATGTAGACCATGCAGGTCAATCATCCTCTCTCCTCTTCCATGCACTGCCATGTCTTGATTCCTGTATACCGTAACATAACATAACAAACCCAAATTGGCAACTCAATTACCTTAAACCTTACATAGGCGTTACAACTTACAAGCACATACATGTACAACTGCAATTGCAATTGCAATTACAATTACAAGTGCATGTAGCTAAATAGTTTGGACACCTTTCATGGTTTCAAGTCTTTCTTTTAGTTTCACCATATTCATATATTGTCAGCAGCAAGGTGTCCAGCACTTACCTTCTACAGCACCAATGATGTAACAAACAACGAACCTCTGCCCAAATATTGATTCCTGTGCTTTTCCATGCGCTGCTTTCATCCGCATATTGTGCAACTGTCCTTTACTGTGCTCGTGCTCAACTCCTTGGCTAAGGCCTTGTTACCAATAAGGTGAGCTTGGCGTGCCTAAAAGTCGCACAATGAATACACTTAGGCAACGAAAAGTAGGACCCCTGTTAGCGACAAAAAGTACACTAGTAGTATAGGATAAAACCTTCTCATTTACTATAATATTAAGCATCACATTTTATTTTATTTTAAATAATAATAAATAAATAAAGCAATTACAAGTGCTCTCTATTCTCTGCGTGATAAGACAGTTGAAGGCCAAGGACTTCACATAAAACATCTTCTTCTTGAAGCAGCCGCATTATGTCACTTGCAACATATACCTGTTCAAAGTATGCATTGCGAATGCGTGCATGATCACGTACGAGCTTCCTCCCGCATTTCAGAACACATATTTCCTGTCATCTCAAAAAGATCAAAGAAATTGCACATCCATAATAATTTTCCACAGAAAAGCAACTTTAGATATTGTAGCCTCAATATATTTATTACCAACTGCTTCTCCAGTTTCAAGCCAGACAGAAGGTACATCCTGAGCTGATCCCCAGCTTTGCAATCTATCGCCATAAATGCCCCTTTCGTGGCCACCACTGCTGTATGGGATTGACACTACTTTGGAGCCTCTAGTAGATCCAATGTTAGCATCTGAAGAACCACTCCTTGTCATACTCCCAGACGCTAGAATCCTGAGAAGCCATTTTTCTTACTGCAGATGCAAAATCTGTAGCTCCACCAGACGGAATGGATGAACTCGATCTGTACGATAATGTGCTTTCTTTTCCACGTGACTGGTAAGGAGTCGAATTTTGGTGAAGATCAGCAGCACTCATACCGGTTTGGCCTTCTGTCAGAGAAAGAGCAGGAAAATCCAAGGTACTAAGCTTCGGAGTAGATAAGGTCTTCGAATATAGCGTTTCATTTAAACCTCCATCTACCTGAAGCTGCACCAAGTACAATATGCTGTGAGAACCAAATAACACATAGATTTCCAGCATTACCATGCATCGTGCAATGAATAAAATTAATAGTGACCTGGTTGTGTGGGGATGAGTCTTTGATCGCGAGGTCATGGTTCAAATTCCGAAGTTTTCTGGTCTTATTTACCACACATGATTCGCCTAATGTGATTTGTTTTGTATCAACTTAATTTGCAGGCTATTAAGTTTAGTCGAAAATTTCCAAATTATCAAAAAAATTAAATAAATAAATAAATAATAAAATAAAATTAATAGTTATTGGTGATCAGTAGAAACAAGAGCGACGAAATTTTTGAGCGCTTCAATCTTATAAGGGAGTTCTCTCCTCCCTAACCATCCAGTTTAAGTTGCTTTTTAGCGGATTTACAGCTTTGATTACTGTTTTATTATCATTTTCTTAATGTAGATCTACAGTCTTCCTAGAGTTAATCCACGTAGATTTATAGTCTTCCTGGAGTTAATCCAATATATGAATTCTTCATATGTAACTTCATCCCTAATTTTAAATTTGTATTTATTGTTTAAATGTGAAATTTTACTCGTTGTGGAAAGTGCTTCAAAAGAATTGATTATCAAAACTTAATTTCGCTTCCTATTCATTAACAGATTTTGGATCAGAAATGTCTACTTCTTGCTTATAATGTTTTAAATTTGGATGTCATTGAAGTCTTGTTGTAGATAAAGTCACGTACCATCAAGTCAAGAATTTAATTTAAATGAACAAGTATGATCGCATTCTTTAATTTTATAGCTTCGCACTATATGTATATATTTCGCTATTTGATCTTCTATCAGTAGCTCATTTCATTCATGAGAATCTAACTATTTTTGTAATACACAGATCACACACAAACATCTGTATTTGCCCCTAAGAATATACCTCTAGTACCTTGTGAAATTTCCTCCTCCACGCTTACAATTAGGTGTATCCATAGCCTGTCGCTAGACCTTTCGGGAAGAAAGACGTAATCAGATGAACATCTGACCCTTATATGACGACATACAGCAGTACTACATGTGGTGCTCAGATTAATGTCTTGCTAACAACATAGTATCCCTAATGTTAATGACATTGGGATCATAGTTATGCTGAGCTAATTGAAATATCAAGCAGAAAACTAACTCCCATTATCGACCAAAAGGTAGGCAACCACTGCATGCGGAGAATTTGTTCATACCTCAAGCTGAGTAAGCATCTCGATTGTTAGGTTCAATTCACTTCCATTAGCAAAATACACCTCCGCCAGACTTTCAGCTGCAAAACCAGGAGATTGTGAAGCTTAAAAAACTCTATAGGATTGATATCAGCACTGTCCAACAAGAACTGCTCATTTGACATGTCATGTCAGTCAGAAAACCATGTCTCGAGTTTCCATTATAAGAATTTCCTGTTGCAAGAACCTGATTAGTACTCGATATATATTTGTCTCTCCCAGGGTTTAGTAGGCCGGAGAAGGCTGGAAACTTGATGAGGCAGAATGGGACTCCATTAATTAATTCAATCTACCTACCATTACCAATTCTACTACTACTAACATATATATCTACTGCTATTAATTATATACCGTGCTCTGTCTAATCTAAGTCTAGTCTAGTCTAATCTAATCTAATCTAGTCTAGTCTTGTGTGGTTGTCTGTATCATGTAGGGTACATTTATACCATGGATAAGAGTTGGTTTATATTTATTTGTTCGTGTAATTCTTAATACAAATATATATTTAAAAAAATAAATTACATTAAATTATTATTTAAATAAAATTTTAAATTAATATTTCATTTCAAATAACAAACAATCAAGAAATTGATAACATGTATCTACTGCTATATATAATAATAATAATAATAATAACAACAACGTTGAAATGTCAATTCTCTTAATTAATTAGTTGTCCTATGTATTTTATATACACTCACGCACAACATGCTTACTATTTATTTAATCAGGGTCCACAGCTATATCATAATAATAATAATAATAATAATAATAATAATAATAAATACTAATTAATAATAATGCACGTTAGCACCTAGCTATCACACAATTCTCACCTACATACCACAACCCTATTATTAATGTATTATTATTATTTATTCAATACCGAACCACACAGCATCACACAACTTTGACAAAACAAATATTGAACCACAACTTGCCACGCAATCAATTTAAATACACAATTCATAACGGTGATACCATGAATTTAAATTCAAAAAATTGAATACACTGAAATTAGATAAATTAAAATAACAAAATAAATATATTGAAAGTGAACAAAAAAAAAAAAAAAGGAAAAAAAATGAATAAATAGACAGGTGGAGCCTAATAATCTTGAAATTGATTAGCAGCAGCAGGAGGAGGCACTCAGCCAATTACCATCCATGCAAAGAAGCTGTTGCCTTCTCCCACACAACACTTGTTGCATTTTTTTAATAATACAAATATTCATGCTTTCCATACAATATTTTTTAGTCACAGATAAGATCGAGGGGTGGAGCCTGGAGGGGAGGGAGAACAGATCAAATCAACAACCAGTATATATTAATATAGAGAGTTGAAACACGCGCACACTTGAGTGGTTGATTATTACAAGTTTAATTAGTTTGGGTGGTGGTGCCCAGTGGTAGATTATTCAATTATACCCTAGTAAATTGTTAATTAGATTACTAGTACTATCATTATAATACTACTAGTAAGTCATGTGTATACAGATACAGTGGCTGGCTGCGTCCTCTTCTCTCTATGATCAGCTAGCTAGCTGCAGCAAGATCAGATCAGGTCAGGTCAAATCATACGGTTGGCTGATACATATATATATATATATACGACCCACATGATTTGACTTAATAAGGTAATAGTATAATACTAGTCTCATGTCACTCTTGTACTACAGGCCAAGATGTCTTATGTAGTTAAGTTAAGTTGCATATATACTATAATAATATAATAAAGGTCTGTGTCTACTTCTTCTACTGCTGAGCTGATCATACCACTAGCTAACAAACTAATTAGCTAATTAGGCTCATAATTCCCCTCCTTCAGGCTTCAAGTAAGGCAATCCCATCCCCATCCCCACAAATAAGGATACTATATATATATATAGTGATTTGTTTTGATCCATCCATCCATCCATCCGTTGTCCTGATCTCCTGCGGTCCACCCCTTATTCTTCTTCTTCTGTTTATCATTCACTCCCTCATTTATCACCACTTCTTCTTCTTCTTCTTCTTTCTTCTTGGTACTGTAGTACTAACTAGTACCGGTACTGTATAATATATATATATATGGGAGGCTCAGGGTCAGGCTCATCCTGTCTCAGCATCGTCTCCCTCGCCGGGGCCTTCCTCCGCCGCTCTGTGGCCGCTGCTGGGCTCTCCTCCCACACTGTTGCGATCGACGACGACACCACCATCCACTTCTGGGGTCCTGCGGTGAGTGCGACCTCTTCCAATTCCAATTCCAAACCTAACCTGGTCCTCATCCATGGGTTCGGCCCTGAGAGCATATGGCAATGGCGCCACCAAATGTGCTTCTTCGCCCCCTTTTATAACGTCTACGCCCCCGACCTGCTCTTCTTCGGCGACTCCTACACCAAGTCCCCCGAGAGATCCGAGCTCTTCCAGGCCGCCTGCTTGGTCAAGCTCTTTGACAAACTCGGACTCCGCCGGTATAATATATATGTCATCTATGTGATTTATATGATATATATACTAGCATTAATTCAATTACGCTCTCCAATGCATACTTGCTTGTATTATATATATATATATATAGGTACTGGGTAGTAGGCACGAGCTACGGGGGATTTGTGGCGTACTGGATGGCGAGCATGTGGTCGGAGAGGGTAGAGAAGGTGGTGATCGCCAGCTCGGCCGTGAACATGGTGGCCACCGACAACGCAGACCTGCTCAAGAAAGCCCAGGCGGAGAAGATCGAGGACCTGCTGCTGCCCACCACCGGCCGCCGCCTTCGGACCATGCTCGCCTTCGCCCTCTACAAGCGGCCCCCTGTCTACATCCCCGCCTTCTTCCTCGACGACTTCATCGACGTGAGTGAGCGAGGGAGATCAGCTATCATTCATTAATTACATTGCTTGCTTGCTTGCTGCACAGATTAATCCGAGATCAGGTCGAGTTCCATCCTAATTAGAGACGTTAGCTGACAGATTGGTAATTTTGATTTGCAGAAACTGTACTCCGAAAATAGGGCGGAGAAGCTGCAGCTGCTGAAAGGATTGAGCGTGGGAAAGAGCGACCATCCCCTTCCATTATCTCCACTCTCACAGGTAGGTGCTTGTCCGTCTTCTCTCCTTTCCTTTCTTTTCCTTTCCGATCCTGTGGAGGGCGGGCAGGGCAGGGCAGCCAAACATATGCATACTCTACTCCTCCTATTAATTGCTTCTTCATTATTAATCACTACTATTACAACAAGACCGGCGGCATCCATGGTCCTACAGTATGTCAATTCACAATTAGTTACAATAATAATAATATAATTATTAACGGCGGGGTTGCTTCTGCTGCAGCAAGTGTTGATTGTGTGGGGAGAGCATGACCGGATATTCCCATTGGAGAGAGCCAGACAGCTGCAGAAGTGCGTACCTGCTCTTTCTTTTTTGTAGATATTTTATTGATCGTCATTGAGAGTGACCTGGTGCTGGTGTTGGTTGCTCCAATCAATTGTGTCTTTATATATGTATTGTTATTAATTGGTACTGCAGACTGCTGGGGGAGAGTACTCAATTGGAAGTGATGGAGAAGACGTCACATGTGCCCCAACTAGAAGATCCGCATAAATTCAACTTCATTCTCCGCAGCTTCTTCTTACAGCCCCAGCTGCAATGACATACATACCTGATACCTGAACCTGATAGGCTGATACTGCCTTCTTTCTTATTATTTATATAGATAAAAAAAATATAATAATATATAGGTTATATATGTATGTTACGTCGTTGATCTAGTAGTCTGTTTGCATCTCTCTTCAATTCTCCTGCTCAAGTCTACGAGTCTACTAATCAAGTTTAGTTCACTACATTAGTACTACTATGTAGTACTCCACTTGGTATAGTATAGTATATGGGCTGGGCTGGGCTTGTCATAACTACAGCCTTCCTGTCTTGACTCTGGATGATGATTAGGATTCATTCAATACACTTACATTCACCCTCAACAAATAAAATAATTAAAATGCATACTTTTTCTTATCTTCCAAGTTTTCTCACGTTGGACTTCTATAAAAGAAAAAAATATATATATTTTTAATAGATTATTCTCAATGAATAGTATATATATATATATATAAACCGAGTCTTAATTTGTGGGTTTAATTCGATTGTGCAAAGTAAATATATATCTACCAATATACATACTAGTGTATTTAAGCCAACGAATACAATGCCAATAAATAAATAAATAATCCAGCCGTGTAAGTAAAAAATAAAAATCCGTGTTTGGTTTGAGTTTGACTGGTCAACGACGACCATTTCTACTCTACTCTACTGTAGTAGCACAAAAAAGTAAACACCACTGCGCTACAAGAAACCAAACCAAACCCTCTACCCCTACCCAGCAGTTCCCTCAGCTCACCCTCGGACACAGAGAGAGAGAGAGAGAGACGCATCTCCTCTGATCCTCTGCACTCCGCCGCAGCGTCCAGTTTTCTTAGGCGGCCACCCCGCTGTCCATGCGTCCGTCACCTGTGGGCTGTGGCTGAGGTTGAGGCTCCCCAGATCCACCCGCCACTGATTCCTCTACCTTTTCTTTTTACCAGATCCTCAATCCACCCACCTGAAAGATCCTCCATCTCCATCTCCATCTCCCCTTTAAAACCAACTCTCCTACATTAGATCCTATCACTCCCTCACCCCGATACACCTGTTGCCGAATTTGTTGCTTCGCATACGCCCTTCCTTGTCTAGGCCTAGGTATGTATTAAGCCGTGTTTGCCCATTCGCTTTCTTCCCACCGACTATATACATGCCCAGGACAGGAACGCAGGCTCACTAGTTGCTATATATAATTTAGGTAAAACGATATGCTTAGTGCTTTCGTTTCTCTGTTTGTTTGTTTGTTTCTTCCTGCACTTTTCACGGCTGCATTCCCTTTAGTTCAAACGGGCTTTACATGTTCTAGAATATACTCTTGTATGTATGTATATTCATGCTGAGAAAAGCTTATGGTGATTGAGCGTTGCGTTACCCGTACAGGTTTTTGGTGTATGTGGGGTATGATTATTTCATTGCTTAAAAACTTTTGAGAAGAAGATTTACCCAATACTGGGCTCTTTATTCACTTTGTATGCTTTTGTCGTTGCACAGGAATCTCCTTTTTATATTGTGCTGTCACTCTTTGTATTGCGACTACTGACATGTGGCTTTAATCCATGAAGAAAACAAAATTCACCTATAGATATTAATAAGTTCTACATAATCATTGGTTGAGATTTTTGTCTCTCGTATGATCTTCATTCTTCTGCTGCTAAACAATAATATCTTACAGTTAGGTGCCAAGCACCAATGCCTAGATGATTGGTCCACATAGATCCTAAGCAACACCTTGAGAATACATGGTATTTCTGTTGTGTCCTCAAATCAATAAGATGGGGCTACTCTGCAGCAGACAGCGCCACAATCAAGCTGATTCTGAAGGGAATGAGCAGGTTTTTCCTATTTCAAACTTACAAAGTTTGACAACCATTCAGCTATATGTGACGTGGTTGTTCCATCATTGTATGGTGTATTTTATGTTGAGTAAATTTTCAGACTGCTGAAATAGAAAGACAGATCGAGCAAGAAACAAAGGCAGAGAAGCATATTCAGAAACTTCTATTACTTGGTGAGAATCATAATCCTTTATTAGTACTTGTTATGGCGCTCTTTTCGGGGTGTTTTGGCCATTTAATGTCCCAGTAATACATGAAACTGAATTTGGTATGTGTTTATTGTCCCAGCAGGCTACAGTTTTCATTATCCATTTTAGATGTATTTGGATTTTCTGGTTTGCTTGAGACGTTATTTTACATCATTTATGGAGAGACGCATCTGTTAGCAATTTAACTTTATAATTGATCCTTGAGACAAAAAAAAAAATTGGAAGTGATTGCATAAGCCACCATAAAGGTGTTTCTATATCCAAACTTCCATTGCCGTGCATTTATTAGGAAATGTGCCAAGTATGAAGCTTTATTAAAAGATTGCTGCTAGTTTAGGAAGGTAATCATATCAAGGGAACTCTGCCTATCAATTTAATGTGGAATTTAAAACCTGGTGCTTGTCAAGGACTTTGTTGAGGATTTTTCATCACAATAATATTATAATTAAGAACCGATCTTTACTATTCATGATTCAGGTGCTGGGGATTCTGGGAAGTCCACTATTTTCAAGCAGGCAAGATTTTGTGTTCTTTTCTTTATCAAGCAAGTTAGTTTATTTGTGAATGGATCTATGCCTTCAGTTGAACACAACTCCGTACTTAAAGTGGTTTGAACATCATGCAGATAAAACTTTTATTTCAGAGTGGATTTGATGAGACTGAGCTAAGAGGATATATCCCAGTCATCCATGCCAATATTTATCAGACAATAAAAGTATGAAATATAGAAAGGGTGTGTTGGTTTTTTATTTTTTATTTGTTTCCCTTTGGCATTGCATAGAATATTCATATTTCTGTTGGTTGATTGTATGCATGAAATATTCTGATGACCTTATTATTGATATTTAAAGTGAATGGTTTGAATAACATTTATTCTGAAATACATCTACAGATATTATATGATGGATCCAAGGAACTATCTCAAAACTTAGAAGACTCCTCAAAGTTCACCATATCTGATGAAAACAAGGTCTGCAGCCAGTACTTGTGTAAAGAATGAAAATTAAAGAACTTACTAAATAGACTTCTTTAGGGGGCAGAAGTTGACGTTCAATTTTCATGTTTATTTGTTATTTATTTATTTATTATTAATATATATATATGTATATATATATTTGCATCAGTTGATAGGAGAGAAATTTTCAGAAATTGGTGGTAGGTTGGATTATCCATGTCTGACCAAAGGGCTTGCACATGAGATTGAAACACTTTGGAAAGATGATGCCATACAAGTAAGTGGTGCTTTGCATGAATGGTCTAGAATATTCATTCACTGAAACTTAAAGTTATAGAATTAAGTGATTATGTCTTCAATGGCATACATATGTGTCTGTGTGTGTGAGTTGGTTGGTGCACATTCTATTTGCATAGAATTAAATTTATTTTGTTATGGCAGGAAACGTATTCCCATAGCAATGAACTTCAGGTTCCGGATTGCGCCCATTATTTTATGGAAAATTTGCAGAGATTGTCAAATGCAGACTATGTTCCTACAAAGGTATGCTGAGAATGAGCTTCTTCCTTCTTCCCATATATGAATATAGAATAATTAACCTAATGGTATATTCCACTGACTGCATAAACCATTGCATTTAGTATTATGCATACTTCCAATATGTTCCTATTTCCTATATAATAGTAGATAGAATTTTCATTGGTGAGACTGCTTGATTGTGAGATGGTTATAGTTATTTGATATCACACAACTAACTTCATAATGCAGTCTATCAACTGCAATATCTTTTAGTTTCAAAACTATCTTTCAGTAGCTCTTTGAGTTGAATAAGATCTCAAAGTAGTTTGATAATGTAAACTCACCTGTATTTCAGGGCTCTTTTCCCTATCCCAAGCCAAAAGGCCTAAATGACAACCTGTCTTCTTTTTGGGAGAGAGATAATCTGTCTTCTGATGATGCATTCTTAATCTTGCTAGATCAGGGCACCACATTTTGGGTGGCGTATCTCCACAGTATTGCATATAACACCAGACATCTTTTCAATCCGAAGCACCATCTTAAATTTCATGTCGTCCTCCCTTATTAATTTGGGTGGTTGGACTGTTCTTGCAAAGTAATTATTTATTTCCCAAGAGAATTTAATGAAATAATCAAAATTCAAGATTCTTTTCCGGTGATTCGACTTGAGTACTTCTAATTTTATTAATAAAGAAATAATATAACCCTAAAGGACTTATACTAATCAGAAATCTAACTCTACAACCCCTATAAAATTTGGACATTAATCTTAGATTTCTTTGTTCTACCAACTTGTTTGTGTTATTTAATAATCTAGCAGGCCTCAACTCAATTCTAATGGGTTAGCTTTAGTGCTCTATTTCCTAATGCTTTCTCACGTATCCGTATATTTTATTTTTTTTATTATGTAAACAGACATCAATCCAACTTAGTTAAGTTTTGTGGTTCTGGATGGTTGTCTTGATGTGCTGTGAAGCTGCTATGTTTTTGAGTCATTTAACACTTGCTATTTGGATCATCTTTCCTACTGCCTCATGCTCCAATATCATTTGCTATATGAGAACAGTTGAAACTTTTGTTACGGTTGCTTTAATATTTTTGCTTTGATGTAGGAAGATGTTCTTTATGCCCGAGTTCGAACAACTGGTGTTGTAGAAATCCAATTCAGGTGACTAATGATCCCATTTTCTTGCTGTAAAATTTTTGAACCAATTCATTTCAGTTCAGCAACTTTTTAAACCTCTTGTGTAGAAACAGTTTATTGAGTCTGTGTCATGATGCTAGTCGACTTTTCTTACTGTGATTCAATCATTTTTGGAAATGAGAATAAGATAGGTGTCTCTATATCTTGCACCAGAAAATCCATTTCCATGCTCCTCCAACTTCATTTTTATGTCTTAGGCGTGTGTTCTGTTTCATGTCATGTGCATCAGCAACCTTGAAAGTGCTTGGTGTGATTCGGATGATGTTCAATGTGAAGCATGTCTAATTGTTTAGATGTTTGCAGCCCAGTTGGAGAGAACAAAAAAAGTGGAGAAGTGTATCGGCTCTATGATGTTGGAGGCCAGAAAAATGAGAGAAGAAAATGGATTCATCTATTTGATGGTGTTACGGCTGTGATTTTCTGTGCTTCTATAAGCGAGTATGGCTGATTCTCTTGAAGTTTGAAAAATATCCCACCTTTTCATCATTCGGCATGGAGTTAGTTGTCTAGAATTTCATTGTCATGGTTGTCACAGTTAAATTTATACTTGTAGTAGTTTGGTGATTTTTTTATGATACTATTTTTACATGGTGCAACACTTTCCAGGTACGATCAAACTCTTTTTGAAGATGATAACAAGAACAGAATGATGGAGACAAAGGAGCTATTTGAGTGGGTCCTTAAACAGCCTTGCTTTGAGGTTGCATCTATGAAATGCTGGAAGACTATATGTTCTAGTTTTGATTCTGATGCCTGGCTAAGCACCATCTTCTTCTCTCTTCTATGCAGAAAACCTCGTTCATGCTGTTTTTGAACAAATTTGATTTATTTGAAAAGAAGGTTTTAAAAGTAAGCATATCATAAGATTTTGCTAATCGTTCATTTGAAGCTTGCTTGAAATCAGGATATCATAGTGTTGTTTTATGCAGGTTCCCCTGAATGTATGCGGGTGGTTCAAGGACTACCAACCGGTTTCAACAGGGAAACAAGAAATTGAGCATGCGTATGAGTAAGCACTTTCTTGAGCCCTCTTCTGGAATTGAGAATTATGGTGTGAAGTAGGAGGACCACCGACCACCTGTGATGACTTAGCCGGAAGGCATTTGTTTTGTATCTGCATTTACTACAAATAATCTCTCTTGCCCCGCCGCCATTATATTAATATTATTATTGTTTCCCAACCAACAGGTTTGTGAAGAAGAAGTTTGAGGAAGTGTACTTTCAGAGCACCTCGCCTGATCGGGTGGACCGGGTCTTTAAGATCTACAGAACCACAGCCTTGGATCAAAAGCTTGTGAAGAAGACCTTCAAGCTGGTGGATGAGACATTGAGACGGCGGAATCTATTTGAAGCGGGACTTTTGTGACACCAGCCAGCGGAGAGGCTAGGCAAGGAATGGCTGCAGTAGCTTCCTTAAGAAGAAGAAGAAGAAGAAGAAGAGTAATGAGATGCATGCAATTTTGTTATTTGATCCTCTCCCACCTCCCACAGGCTGATGGATGACACATTTGAATAGAGTTGTTGTGTTAATGGTCGTTGGTCGGTCCTTATACTCATTCATACAATATTGGGTTGAGCAAACATTTTCCACAGGAAGACACGCCACGCCATGCCATGCCATGCCCTGATTGGTGTTATTATTATTATTATTTTTAAACTCTGGATATACATATAAACATACATAGATATAGATTCACGTCCTGGTTTGTAAATGAAAGGGGTGTGGGTGTAAATCACATTTTATTTGGCATGAGTCCAGTCCAATCCAATCCAGTCTATCTCTATACTTGAGCTTTTGAAGTTTGTAGTCGAGGGAAGGGAGGGTTGTCTTTGAAAGATGATGCAATGTGTTTTGGGGCTGTCTGTGGTGTGTGGTTATGATAATTTGTGATGTAAATGAATGAAGAGGCAACCAGCATTCATTTCAGCATTTCTCAACCAACCCCACCTCCCTGTCCCTGTGGGTCGTCGTGTCGTCTGTCTTTCTATTCCATTTCTCGGTTCGGTTCGGCTGGGATATGATATGAACCGGCGATGCGGTAGGTTCCCAGCTAAATTACCGAGACGCACACTTTCTTCGTTGTTCGTTCTTTCTTTCCTGATTATATTTGTCGGCTTGCATTCATTCACTCACCCACGCACATGATACATACATACAGTATACAGAGGCTACAACAATCAAATCAAATCAAAATCAAATCAATTCAGCGGTGGGCTATTCTGCTACGACTCCCCTTCAACGTTTCCCTTTTTGGCCTTTTCAAATGACCGAATTTCTTGCAAGGAAAAGTCTTTTAAAAGAATTTACTTATTTTTTCGATTGAACCGTACGAGAGAGAGAGAAAGAGGGGAGATCATTCAGCAGCAGCAGCAGCAGCATCAGCGTCAGCATATTCCTTTCCTTTCCTTCCCTTGCCGCCTCCTCTTCTTTTCCTCTCGACCCAACAAACAATTAACCCCTTTCGTTTTCGTTTTCTTTTTTTCCTTCTCTTTCCAGAATCAGTCAGATCTTTCTTGTAAAGGAGGAGGTGATCTGCCCATCTCAAACATTCCTTCATCTTCCATCCTTTACACGCCCCTTCCCTTCCCAGGTTTCTTTCCCATTCGCCTGTTATTCATTTTTCTTTCTAAATGTACACATTAATTAATCATCTGCATGCCCTATCTATCGATTGTTTTGTTTTTTTGCGTCTTCGTATGATTCCATGGATTTTATTTCAATGCCGGCAGTCACCCCAACTTTCCTTTTTTTCCTTTTCTCTCTGGTTCAATGTTTTGAAAATTTAGCTTCAACGTTTGATCAATTTTACGTCTACTGCTGATTTTGTGTTGGAAGATTTCATCTCTTTCCTAGTTTCGTGGTGCTTGCCAAATTATTACCGGTGCCGCGTCAAAATTTTGTTGATTACATCACCATTGTTGCTTCGTGTGTGTGTAGGTGCCATTATCTTTGGAAAGATGCATGAACTCGAAGTTGCGTTCGACTTTCCTGTGTAATATATATATCTTTCTATTTCTTTGCATTTACTTCCAAAATTGGATATATATATATATATTAGCTGAGATTTCTCTATGTGAGGTGCCGTTCTCTTCTTAATATTTGTCCTGATAAGTTTGTGCATATGAATACTCCAAATTTTCAGCTTGAGATGGATAACTCTTTCCCCAGTTGCATTTAAACGTGACTAAGCTCTGTTATCAGATTCAGGTTCAAATGAACTACTGCAAGAAACCGTAGCCATATCAAGAATTCTACCGAGAGCGAGTAATAGTTCACCATGGGAAATGATTGGTTGTACTTCATTGAACCTGATGGCAGTTCAAGTGGGTTTTTTCTTATGGATCCGCTTCTCTCCCATATTACTTCTTTGGTTGACAATTCAAGATATCTTTTTATGCCCGGAAGTTTGGCCATTCAAGAAGCTTTTGGCAGCATGTCAAAGTTTTCTGGTGCCGTTGTTATCTGGCTTTTGCGGGGATCAAGTCTCAATATTAACCATAAATTACCCCGAAAATTCAGTTGCTCAAATGTTTTGACACAAGTAAAGCACATACCTTCTATTAAATGTGATTTAACAGGATTTTTTAGAAAGTCGAAGTGCAGAAGGGAAATATCTGCCATTCCGTTGGCTGGTAAGCTTTCTAATTTTGCTCTGGGACAAATGTGGAAGGAGGTTGAATGGCTCCAGTCGTTCCCAGTGCTCTCATTAATGGCTGCAATGGTACCGCCATTCACAAATGTGTAAGCTTCTTGTTTGAATAAATGAGCTAGGAAACATTTTTTCCCCCTCTCACAGCAACATCTCATAATCTGTGTATGGAAACAAGATTATACTTCTCTGTTCTACTCAGGCATCAAGCATTCCCTTTTCTCTCTTATAACACTGACTTTCTGTGTGGTTTTCAGTGCTTCGAATATTCTAACCATTCCATTGGAGGCGGGATCTGTGGAAGCACAGGGATCACTTGATCAAAGACCCTGTGAGATTGAGAATCGAGGATGTGGACCCTGCACTGATCTTTACTTACAAAATTTAGCTTGGTCAAAGACAACTGAACCTAGAACTGGCATTGAGTTCCCTACTTTATTGGACAACTCTATTTGCGACGAAAGGAGTTCAACATTCACTCCTGAGGTCAGCGTGCCCAATTTAAAGTTAGTGGAACTGTCATTGGATTTGTATTATAATTATTTTCCAACTTTAATTTATATGGTCTTAATGTAGTATAGTTGGAAGCACTGACATCCCCTGGTGATGTATACAGTGCATCCTTAATGAAAATTATTTCAATCAATCACACTTTGTGTATCCTTATATATACAGCTCCATCACTTGCCCCATATAACTTGGAATTACTGGAAAGAAAAGAGAATGATACACAACTCGTTCCAGAGTGACAATGCCATGTCTCCTAGAGAATAGCCATCTACTTTCATGTCCTATGTATGGAAACTGATGCTGTCTTTACTTTTGTAGGGGTCATGATTTTCCTTGTAGAAATAAAATATTTTGGCATTTCTTAAACGTGTGCATAACTGACATAAATCGTAGCTATATAGAGCTGCAACAAGTCAAGTTTAATTTAAGTTTGCTATATTGTTGCCAATATAAGCTTTCAGTTTCATTCCTGCTTGTTTCTTTTCCAGTTGTGATAAGCAAGATATAAAAGATATAAACAATTTTGATGTATAAATATAAACTTCTCTCTCTCTCTCTCTCTCTCACTCACTCATGCTTTTTAGCTTGTGTGTATATGACCTTAAGTTTCTTGTGGAGGTTGATTCTTTTGACTCTACACCCCCAACTTCAGGTCCTTGTTGGAACTGGTTCAAGAACAATGACCATAGTAAGGATTAAATCTCTGAAACTCTATGCATTTGGCTTCTGTAAGTCCTTTTACTTGCACTGAATCCTTTTAGCACTGGTCTTTTTATCTACTCTCCAAATTCATGTATGCAATTGTTCACCAGATGTTCATCCTTTTGATGTCTGTGAGAAATTGGGTCCAAAGTATAGTTGCATTCCAGAGGATGAATTGTACAAGAATCAAGACTTTTATCGGGATCTTCTAAGGTTTGTTTCAAATTTCTCTGGATAATGTAATAGTTTTTATATTGAAATGGCTTTCTTGTGATATCGTCTGTGTTAGTGCACTCCATTTTTCTTGAGGATCTCTGGAAGCGGCTAACATTGTCCAACACATTCCATGGTGTAGGATGTTAGATTATGTTTAGAATAATTAATGCAAGATAGTTACATACATAAAGCGCTCATTCAAGGGTACAACAATGCCCACACTCATCTGGGATATTTTATCTTTGCGGAAGCAATCGAAGCACAAAACTTTTTAAAATATCTTGATGTTGGTTTAAGTTGCTTTATTATAACAAATATAATTTGTCTCTCGTGTTACTTAGTTTTTGATGTTTGCATATATTTAGGGATGAAAATAGGCCAGGTCAGGCCAGGCTTTGGTTAAACAGGCCAGGCTTTGGTTAAACAGGCCAGACCTATTTTGAAAAACTAAGACCTGAGTCTGACTTATTAGCTTATAATAAAAAAAATTATACAGTCTGAGCTTGGCCTATGTTTAAGGCTGTGTAGCCTACAAGCCTATTTAAAAGTCTATATAATAATTAATTTTTTACTTTTTAAAATTTAATATTATTAAAAAAATTATAGTTATAATCAATCAATTTTATACTGGGTTAAATCACTAAATTTTTTTTTTAAAAAAAATTATAAATATATAATAATTTTATATATTAAATCAAAATTATATATATAAATAGGCCGATCCGATGGGCCTAAAAAACATTTTGTAAAGCATAAGTCTATTCTAATTAATTAAATAGACTTTAAAATAAGCCTATATCGAATTTTTTAAATAAATAGGTCAGGCCGAGCCAGGCCTTATACATGCCAGGCTGTAAACACCTAATAGGCCGCCTTGCCTATTTCCACTCCCTACATATTTTCAATACCAGCCTCTCACAAATCGTTTTGGTGTCATGCACATTTCTGTAGCAAGCAACACCGCTGTCTTTACTTCACTTATAACAAGCACATCATGTCTCATTTGAAACAAATTGGGAAAGAATATCAATGTTGTATTTACTGAAACCTTTTTGTTCTTGCTGCAGGGAGGATATCAACATGACACTTAGGCTTGTTGTCAATTGCAATGGGATCAAAATCAATACCGTGAAAGAGTAAGCCAATTCATGTTAATACCACTGGGGAGAAGTTGTCTTCCTGAAATTCTGCATGTTAATGAAATATGAACCATTCTAAATCATATTATAAATGTATTCATGTAGTGCTTTCGAGAAAGCCCTCAGAGTCCGATTAGCAAGAGTAAGCCTTCTAAATTTTTTGCTCCTGAAGTGATATTGTTGGGTTCTAGTTGGTGACAAACTATCACTCTTTTCTAGACAAATCCTGATACTGATTTTGGCTGCCTACAAACATTCGGTACCCTCTTCTCAAAGGATATTCCCCTACATGTGGTATGGATAATTCTATTTCATGTTGTCTTATCATGTGTGTTTCATGGAACCGTGCAACTAATACAAAGCAAAATTTTCTCAGGGAACAACAATTAATTTCCGTCGAACAGCTGATGGACATCTAGTTACTGAAGGTGAGGGCATTTTGAAAACTTAAAAAAACCATAACTGTGCTTTTGATCATATTTTTACTTTGAGATGTTCTTTGTCTGATTATATGCGAAGAACCGGTGTATGTCAAGCACTGAATGGCAGATATAACCATTTGAATGTTTTTATTCATTTGACAGTGGGTGGGAATAATCTTGGGGCAGTCCATAGCATAGACTTATGCAGTAAGTACACTGTTTCTTCCTCAAGTGTTGGTTTACTTGTTTCCACCGCTAGCTTTCAGGCTATTATATGTATATATGCAGGGGCCTTTTTTGGCATGTACATTGGTGATGTTCCTGTATGTGAACAAACGAAAGAAGAAATTGGTAAAAATGTAGCTAGCATCATTGGGACGTGCTGAGGTTGAGGCTAAGGCTACTTAATGCTTTTGATGTACGGAACCTGCACTGCTGAAAGATATTGAGGTTGTGGGACCTGTGGAAATGATTAAGGATTGCAAGTTCAGTGTTTCTAGGCTTATTCTTTCCTTGTGGTAAGTGATGGATCGATCATTCCAATAGGGGGCTGTAGTTTATGTCAAGAAGCCCTATAGTTTTTACCAGGGCTTCCGCCATGATTCTTTGTTACTTGCTACAGCAAGAGATTGTCCTTGTTGCCCCTACAACCAAGAAAGTGTAGTGTAATTACCAATTCATTTACTTGAGTTACGATATGAATCATCATCATCCAAGGATGAATATATATATATATATTGTTGCGGAAAGCCGAGGCTTAGTAGCAGCAGCAGACATCTTACAGTGAGTAAATGTGTCAAATTTTAGTTTTAAAGTAGTTAAAATTAGAGTTGAGTGTGATGAGTCTGAATATATGGATATGGAAGAGAAGCAAGCAAAGCATGCAGCAAATGTTTGCGTGGTGCAACTAACTAATATACATGATCATCTGCTGCTACCCAACCCAAAATAGAGAAAATAACAACTCATGTTAATTGCTTCTCTTTTCATGGTTAACCAACTGTTGAAATCTGTTGAAAAGTGATACGAGTTTCCTTTTGGCTCATCTGTTACTGCCAAGTGGGCTTAGAGTTTAGAGTATATAGATAGTTATGTTCCTAGCCATATTATAATAAAATCTCTGATTTCTGCCTGTGAAACATAAGTTGGTTGGCTGTTACCAAACCACATAAAATCTGTCTTTTTTATTTATTTTTTTTCTCATTTTCTCCTAACAAAATCCAAAATAACCTGAGTGACAAGTAATAATACACACATGCATTTATCCTTGCATTGGATACGACACCCTACCGGAGAGGCATCTCAAGGCTCCACAATACAATGGCAAATCAAAGTCCTTCGCCAGTTTACCAGCAGCAGCATATTTATCTGTCATCCTTCATCAAAGACATCATCACCAAGCCAACAGCGCATGCACGAGAAAGCGAGACATCATCACCAAGCCAGACAGCACATGCACGAGAAAGCGCGGAATCTACCAGCTTGCAGCCTCATATTCATCGGTAACACTCTCAGACACCACCACCAAACAAGCTTCTCATGGATCATTACTGCCTCTGTGTTCTATCAAGAATTCCACCCCGCCTGGAGCTGGAGATCATTCTCTTTAGCTGTTTTGCAATCTGTTGCCATCACTATTTCCAAATCCAATGACTCCGCTACAAAGCCAGCTTTGCTTAAGCTTTACATTACATTAATGTCAAATTATGTACCAAATGTGTGCACCTGTTTTTCTGATGCCACTGCAGCAGACATAATACTATAGTTTGGGCAAGATCAAGATCACATGCATGCTCAACTTGCAAGGAATTAGAAATGAGCATACAACTTATCGCACTAACAACATGATATGAATAATGTAACAAAATAATAGTTCAGCATTTCCAGTATGTTTTCTACCTATCTTTTGTACAGCCATTTGTGCTTTTCTACCCGTGTGATCCAATAATGATCTAACGTCACTGATCAACATGATTAGTTCTTTTCATTTTCAGTGCAATCCATCAGCTCACTGGAACCCGCCAAAAAAATCCAACCCACTTGAAGCAGAACCTTTATGAACAGCTATGTCATAAAAAATGAATAGCTAAACATTTACTTGGGGAGGCGGTATTGGTAACTGTGCCAACGGGTATTCAGAAAAGAACTGCGGAAGCTCTATGTCCGAAGGGTCAATTCCAGGAATTGCCATGTACACATCTTCTGTGGTGAATGGAATGCTGCAAGAAAGTCAATAGAGGAGATAAACAATCCGTGGAGGAAGAAACATCACTTCTAATTGATAGCAATCAAAAGCACAAATTTATGGAGGGATCATTCTACTGCAACTTTTGAGATGGTTAAATATCATTTTCTTTTCTACCTTGTTTCTTCTAGATAACACTAAGCAACAGTTAAAATTTTCACAAATGTGTGCTGCTAAAAACTCATGCTAATGCTGCCAACTCTACCAGAAATACTGAGACAAAGGGCATTGTCAATATAGAAGCAAGGGATAAACTAGTAAGCAATAAGCATTCCATTCAGCTACATGATATCATTGTTAGGGGCCTAGGGAACCTTGAGAATCTCAGGCACCACCAAGTATGGATTTGACAACTCATCATAAAAGATAAACATTCTTGAAACCCAAGCTTTTTTTCATTAATAGAAGTATGATCATTGTGTTGCCACATTTTCAATACAGATAGGAATTTACCCCAAGTCATCATCCAATAAGAATGAATTGGATGACGACAGATTTTGTGAATCCTTGCTCACAATCTCTCTCATCTGAGCTACAACCTGCAAAAAATCACAACAAAAAAACTGAATCTTTGCATAATAGTTGGCATGTTAAATATGAATATACATATATTGGGCAGGATGTTTATGTATCTTTACAACTTAATGAAACAGTAAGACTCAAAAGATAAAACTTATGGATCTAAACATAATCAATCTGTTCCCTGTATAACAGCCAAAATCATAGTCCATGAGTTGTGAAGGCTAGCTCTCTCTGCTCAGACCACATGAGATAGATTTACAGAACACACAGGTTTAAAAAAAAGTTTGTTAACTTGCTTCAGCACTTTATCCAGTCCCCTGAGACTTCAAATTAACTTGCATATGAAGGAAACAATTCAGCATTTCTGAGCAAAATGCAAATATCCAAAATACTTGCCTCAGTTGAGACACTTTGAGTCCCATATTTATCATCCCAGTACATTGTGCTTATCCGATAGATTTGTCTTACAGTCAATTTCTGCCAAAGTTGCCAATATATATATATATATATATATAGAAAGAGGGAGAGAGAGAGAATAAAAGTTTAGTCTAAGAAGATTAGTCATGCAGTCACCCATTCCAGGAAAGAAGTTATGCAAAAGTAAGGGCATAATAGTATAACCGCTGGTTAACAATAAGTCATACCGGACAGAGATCCTGTCTTATTTCTTCTAAAGATTTCTTCCTCTTTTGATGTATAACCTATTGAACAGCATAATATGTAAGAAATTACATGTTCAAGAATTCAAACTTAGCAGACAGAACAAAGCAAAAGTACCAGCCATACCAAAAATCCAACAGCCTGTCTAATGAAGTTTAGCTCATGCCAAGAGGTTCCAGCAAACTGCGTTCAGCAATAGTTCAGTTAAAAGAACATAAAGCTCAGTGTGTTCTAAGAGGAAATGTCAAAGAACCGTGCATAGATACCTCTTCTGTTGCATTGACTATCCATTTTTCCAATTCAGCTAGACCAGATTTGACATATTCACCATTTGAAAAGGTGCAGCATTCCCGTCTAAGCAGAAGACTGCCACAAAAGTATGTGTAGACTTCCTCATTGTTTATCAGGAACTATGATGTACACTACCATACGATGAAGAAATTACCTGTTAAATAACTGTATGTTGATAAAGGAGAAGACCTGTGTAATGAGCTTCCTGATGAAAAATGAAGGAACCTGAAGATGTATCCATTCAATCAACATATGACATGACAAACAAAAATGCAAGAAATCACAGTGAGAAAACATGCATACATAGTTTTCTTGCAGCCGACTCATTAATGAGTCTAAGAATTTGATGATGCTATCCCACTCAGTACTTGGTAATTGTTGAGCAATGCCACTAGGAGATCTGGTTGACTTTCCACCATGAACTCGTTGGTTTTTTGGTGCCTTCTCAAAAACAAAGAATGTATAAGCAATTATTAGGAATAAAGTTTTGAGACAATTTAGAGTATCTATTATGAAGTGTTTCATGCAGGAGAAAATTCTTCCAACACAACAATGCAGTTGAAGGGTTGTGAAAAACTATCTCAAGGACACTCCAACTCGTTAAATCTCTCATTTTAATAAAGTAGAATTTGAACATTCTCCCTCAAGGTCATTTGGAGGCAGAGGTGTCAATGATCTCGGCACTGGATTGAAAGTTGCTTTGTTTGAAACAAACTTTTGCATCCCTGTACTGGTTTTAGGCTTCAACAACTAAAAACCAGTTTGATGGGAAGTGCCGGAAGGCATAATATTTGGTATTGATGTAGCAAACACTAGTATTGAAATAAGATCACCCAATTACGGGTTGGTTTTTTTACAGCACAAATTTCCTAATTCAGAGCATGATATGTTCCTATTTAATTCACAACATAAGAATATGCTGTTGTACAAGAAATAAACAAAATTCCAAGCTTTATCTTTCATAAAAGCAAACACCACGAAGTGGCAGTGGTTGGGTGTTTTCAGATATTTCAATCCATTGATAGAACTTATGTTTATAACCAAAAAGAGACTTAACCAAAACGTCGTACACCATGACCTCTAGCATTCAATGAATATTATGATCAATGTGTTTTTATAAGAAGTACTATCTGGAGAACAAAGAAGTTGCTTGATTCTTTGAAATAGGGAAAACTTTTAAACCCCGGTGAAGAGCCCCCATGGAGAGAAACAAAATAGACACTAGAGAAAATCCAAAAACCAGAACCAGCCAGCAAGCCCAGTTCCTTTCCCTTTCTGCTTAACCAATTTACACCCTAGTTTGATCAATTAAATCTAGATCACATACAAGTGCCAGGGAGTAAAGATTAAGAAACCACCTGAATGCATTGTCCCAGTAATGGAGATATTTCCTTCTTCAAATTGTCACGGATCAAGCCAAATATCTTCTCCACACAAGCCGTCAATTGTTGTTTGAACAATAGAGCCGGAAATTTTGCTTCCATATGGGATAAAGCATCTTCTAATCCAATACGTCTTAAAGCAGACTTTGTTCCCTATTTAAGAAAAAGATTTAGTCACTTATGTAACAATATACTTGTACTTTTTTCTATATGCACTTGCAAGAGCATTCAGGTAGCAACATAGGAATCGCTGAAGAAAATATAGGTTGGGATTATAGGTTGAATCGCAAAGAGAAAATATTAGAGAGCAAGATAATACTATGACGTAGACCACATGAGAGAACTGATCAGCTTTCTGCAGACCATCTTCATCATGAGGAACACATTATTTCATGCATTCATCAAATCACACCAAATGCGATGATACTAAAATATATATATATATATAATGAGAAAATCATATAAAATTAGATGTAACAGGGTGATCAGCCCATGGAAAATATCCACATCTACACACAAAGTGCTAAATTAAAACCACTACTCATGCGAAGCACACCCAACTTACTTGCAGTAGCCTTCCATTCACAAATGTAGAGCCTGCCGTATATTGATGCCCAGAAGTAAGGAACCCATTTGATCGTAAGTTCCGTTGGAGAAGGCACAAGAGAGCAGATGCATTGGATAACCAGTAAGGAAAAGCACCATCCCTATCACCAGCCTGAAACAACAATTATAACTCAAAAAAGCCACCATGCATGCAGCTTTAACACAAATTATAAATTCTTACAAGTAGTTAGATATTGAACATGTACAGGAACTAACTTCCAGATAACAATAAAAGATAATAACAGTTCAAAGAACAGTGGATATGAGATGACCATTATAGTATTGCATTTCAAGTAATTGTCTTTTATGACATCAGTGAAGCAATCACCTCCAAAACATTATTGATGCTCTCGATTATGAAGTCAAATATAACAGTTCTTTCAGACTCAAAGGCATTCCAATGAAGTAGACATCTGTATATGACACAGGCCGCGATTGGTTTGCCATCCTTGAAGCCTAGATTCTCTTTAATACAGTGCAAAAGTAATTCTCGATTTCCCTGTAACAGTTTATTACATAAAGAAAAACAACTTAATAGCTAAATATAGAGTAATACAATCAATAGCCCCAGTGGAAAGAATTATAAGAGCTGCAGTGTTAAATATCCATGAGAAAGCGTACCTGATGCCTTTCAATTCCCAACTTTGTTCTGTAAGATTCAGAAAATCCTTGAGCCAGTGGACGAATGTATTTGGATGGGGTAGGTGATTCCTGGATAAGTCACAAGAAAATTTCAGATGGGAAAAATAGATATTTCCTGGTGGGTGAAACACACACCAACTTACATAAGACTTGTGTTCAGCAGAGGTATGAAGTGCTCCAGAAAACCGCTGCTTGAAGAGAGGGGGAAAAAAGGTGCAAATTAAAACTATGATCATTCAGAAACAAAAATATTCAATTTGGTGCCAGAGGAATCAGAAATTATATGTCCATGAACCTGTACAGTTATGTTTATAGAACTATATAATATAAGATAGTTAAGAATACTTACTTCAGGGAGTGGTTTGGCATATCCACCTCCATTACTATTGGGAGAGACATTCAATGCCTTTTGGCGAAGAACATGATTCTCGTCCTCTAGATTTGACAACTTATCTTGCATACTGATGCAAAAGAATAAGATATATCATGAACTATCAAACACAAAAACTTCCATATGAAATTGAGATTCGGGGCACTGTGAAAAGAATGGTGTTTCTCTTGAACCTTTTTATTTATTTTTCTTTGCACTAGACAAGGGACAAAGTACTGTGGAAAGTATTCTCTGACAGCAGAGCTAATAAATCTTTTAAGGTCTTTTTACAATACCTTTGCAAATTTAGCTGGAGTTGTGAACATGTGGTTTCAACATCCTTCAATTTTGCAATGGTACTTCTTGCATCTTCTTTAGCTTGGGAGAGCTCAGCCTCCAGCATAGAGTTTTTCTCAGCTAATGCACTAAGGGAATTCTGCAAAGTAAATTAAAGGGTCAACGGGTTTCTAGTGAGAAATCTACTAAGCAAGTTTGACATCTCACATACAGTAGTAATAAGAGCATTAAAAGGTCCTGGAAATGCCCAAAACAACTGGACTAACCGAGAGAAGGAATGTACCAAACAATGCAGAAACCAAATAAAACCTCAAGTTATGAAAGGCTCTACAAAAGTTCTTAGCAAATCTTTACCAAAGTAAGACATAAAAGACAACCAAAAAATCTATACCCCACCGTCAAAGGTAAGCTCAATACTCTATATGCTCTAATGAAAATGAAACAAACTTGATGTATTATTGTTTGCAACAAGTTAGCATGTATATAATAAAATAAATGTACACGATAAATAAAATTCTTATCAGCAGAAACCAGAAACTATATGCCTCTCATTCAATCACTGAAACGCAAAAGTGAAAGACACTTGTAATAGTATAGGCGAATAGATTATATATGCTCATGAGAGAATTACAACTGAACAATCAATGAGCTAACACTTTGACAAGTCAATAGAGCTGAACATCCAAGCAAAAAAGATGGTGAAAATTACCTTCAAAATTGTATTTTCATTTTTCAATTCAGTAACAGAAAAAACATCTCTCTCTAGTGCAGTTCTTTCGTTAGTTGACAATTCAAGTTGCCTCTGTAAAACCATATTCTTATTGAACTCGTTAAGGGTTGCAAGCTTGGCTGCATCTAGTTCCAATGTCAAAGATTCTACAGCCTTTTGAAGTTTGGACACTTCTACTAGTTTAGCCTCATCATTAGACACCTGAAACTCAAACAGGAAATCAAATAAAAACTCAGTAAAAATCATAACAAAAGAGCAAAGAATGCACAAACTCAGTACTGGCAAGAATGAAAAAATGCTAAAAAGTTAAAAATATAAAATAAAATCATAAGCTGTCACAAGGGATATATAGACTCACCAGTTGCAAACGAACAAATACAATGTATATATTTGAAGATCAAACAAAATAACGGAAACGTTACTCCAACAAGTATAGCACATGCAGGACCGAATAACTAACGGTAAAAAAAATGGGTACTCATCCAAGCACAAAAGAAGAATTCGCCAACAAGAATCAACATGAGGTTTACAGGATTATATGAACCTTTTTAGACCATAAAAGTCGGGGTGCCCATAACTCACTTTCTGGGGGTGAAAAAAAAATTCATATTAAATAATCATACTCATGTCAGAATAGAGCAAGGCCAAATGTTTTCTCTATGGGTGTGTTTGGTTGGGACTTTAAATTTTGAGTTGAAATTTGAATAGTAAAAAGTTTGAATTTGAATAGTTGTATAATGTGATATAAATAGGTGTTGATGTGATGTTTTGAATATAAAAAATAAAAAATATGTATTTGATTTGATATTTTTTGGGGAAAAATTTGCAGTGAAATAGTAAAAATCTTAAGGTGTATTTGTTTGGAGGGTTTGGATTTTGGATTGGGAGTTGAATAGCAAAAATTTTGAACGTAAATAGTTGTATGATGTGATATAAATAGATGTTGATGTGATGTTTTGAATGTAAAATTAATTTTTAGTATAATATAAAATATGAAAAATAGGTGTTTTATTTGATGTTTTTTGGGAGAAAAAATTAAATGAATAGTAAAGTTTCGGGAAAATCCTCCAAACAAACACACCCTATATGGATAGATTTATGACTGAAACCACATAAATACGTTCAATACAAATCACGTCCTGCTGCCTCAGCTAATATATAATGACGGAATAAGCATTACTTTAGTTGATCCAATAAGTGGGATTAAGAAGAAACCTAAAAATGAATAAGTTTTTGAAGATAAATAATACCCTTATCTTTTTCTCCAAATGCAATCTCCAAGTAAGATCCTCTATTTGCTTCTCCAGTTTGCCTTTCGCCAATCGCAATGCGCCAGCCTCATTAGCCTCCTGTATAGAATACAAAAGGAATCATGACTGAAAGTGCACGATGCAGAATCTCCCAAACACTAGTAATCAAGATTAGACAGAGCATCCAAAGACTTGGGATAGCAAATAGAAGATACATCATAAATTGATGCCCACAACCCAATGTGCTTTGTTTTTAAACTTCCCCAAGACAATTTCCAACACGCAATTTTTCTCAAACAAAGTTTTCCTGTCTTGCATTGAGAAAGAAGGATAATTCAAAACCCAATAATTATCTATACTAAAAATCAGAACTTTGTAAAAGCTCTACAGAACATTTTCATAATACCCATACATATGCAAGTGTGTAAATTCATAGTCTAAAAACAAATTATTATTTCTGAAGGTCATATACCCACCATAATGTAAACAGCAGCTGAATCATATAACTAATAAAAATTAAATTATCAAATTAGGCTGCTAGTGAGTGACACGACAACATATAATCACCTTCTTAAGCTTCCTGAGTTCTCTCTTTGCAACCTTTTGTCTCCAGAGGCACTGTATTGATATAATGCTTGACTGACGATTACGATAACGAGAACGGACCTTGAACATCTTCCAACAAGCCTGGTGTAAATGCCAATAATTTAGCAACAACATAGATTCCATCCACAATACCCATATTATCTTGTATATCATGCATATACATGCACACTAGCATAAAACTACTGTAGAAATATATTGAATCTACAGTAAACAGTTCAGCCATTTTCAATTGACTATTATGCTCCCCTTGTACAGGAAACATGACCGAATGATGTAACTGAAAACTCCTTGAACCCCACAATAATTCAATACACTCATGGCAACTAGCATTTTTGTTTCAAATAAGTGGAGCAGTTCTAGTGATGCTTAACAACAGTAGTAAACCGCGATACATTAGTGGACCGGACAACATTCCATTAATTCCATAAGCAAATAATTCAAACACATATGTTCACCTGGATAAGAGTTGCAGCTCTGTGTTCCTTCCTATACAAAAACTTCTGGCGAGTAGAAAAGGCACGGATGCTAGCTTGTATAAATAAAGAAGCTGAACTGAGCTGCAAATATGCATGCCTGAAAAACCACCATCTGAAATATTTCTGAATAACAATGGCAGCAGCGTTCTCCCGCATTGAAGAGAACTTCTTTCGAGCAAAATGACCTGCAAAAAATTAGAATCGTATCAACAGATGCTTGATCTAGGCCCAATCAATGTGTCCAAAGACTAGAATCAGAGAACAATATGAAAATTAGCTGTACTAACTTCCAACAAAATCTTACAGCATCATTTTGGACTGGGTATTACTTCTGAATAACAAATTTCTCAAGATACAGATTATTATTCTAATACAATAATAGTCATGTCATATCACCTGTGAGCTAACCCAAACTTATAAACAACCACTACAAAGATGGATGTCTAAGAAAACAAGTGGCTCTTGCAGTATCAATTTCTCATACCAAAAAGTAGACAAGACAACAAAAATGACAAAGCAACTTTTTGATAATCCTAACACAGGCCTTAGAATACAACCTCTGCAACAGGCTTGCAGTGAAATTGCAGCTGCACGACTTGTAACAAAATCCCTGTGGGTGAGAAATGTTCGCAGGCGGCCCTGAATACGTTTGGCTGCCAAATCTAAAACCTCAGCACGATGTGAGTCTAATATGCCAATTTGACCAGCCCTAAGGAAAACCTTGGACTTCCCCAACTGTAAAACACCAGCTGAACCTTGTCAACTAACAGCATTCAATAAGCTACAAAATGGTAATAGTGTAACGACTAACACCAATGTAAGAGTTCACCAGTAACTTTCAGCATGACAAACCTGAAAATTCTCAAGCTTTAATCTCTGCAGTATATGCTGAGTCATGGTTTTGTCATCATAACTGCCATTATAAAGGACAAATTAAACTAAGCAAGCCCAATCAACTTATAAATGAATGTTTTATCATAGTAACTGCCATGATAAAGAACATATCAACTAAGCAAGCCCAATCAACTTATAAATGAACTTGAAATTTAAATAACATGAGCATAAAGAATACAAGGATATGAAACAATGTCTTAGAAGAGAAAAACAGAAAAGAAACTTAAGCAACCAAAGTGCTATATAATTGACAAGAGCTGATCAAAATAGGTGCACAACACTACCTTAGACAAGCCAACCTTTTGTCCATCCTAGTCCAAAATCTAATCAGCTGCTTACTCATCATCACAGATGATCTTATTATGACACATTTCCATAGCATCTTAATGTTGTTCTTGACATTATCATTTAAAAAGTTACTATAAAAAGCAGTCAAGTTTATAACAAAAAACAAATAAAAATAAAAAGAGAGATTAAAAAAAAAAAAAATTAAGTGCCTTGACATTCTGAAACATTATCTAGTTACAAACACATTACAAAAGATGAAAACTTGATAAACAGAGTGAGTAGAATTTCAACCATACCATTCATCCATGATATCTAATGCAAGTATGCCAAACCGATCCACAAACTCATGATAAGTTTTTCGTGTGGGGTATCCAGCCAAACTTATGCGGACAGCCTCTAAAACACCCTGCAAGAAAATCAGAACATAACATTAGACCTTAGGAAGTTATCAATATCTTATATTTAGGGGTACAAATCAATTGACTGACAGAGGCAGACATTCATTGCCTCATCATATCTAAACCATACACATTGTAAAAGCCAATCGTAATTCATACATCCGATCTTTTCATCAAATTAATAAATTTACAAAATTAACAATAATAAGATCAAAGATAATATGCTCCAAACAACAGTTGATTGACACCCGGATTCATCGAGCAATGGCATGTTACAGAAGAAAGATACCTTCACAGATTAAATTGGAATATAAATTGACAACTTGCGGCAGAAAAGTAAATAAATAAAACAGTTTCATGACAAGTAGAAAGAGTGATTGAAGTACAAAAATAAAAAACTTGCTTCAGGAAAACCATGTAAGGGAAAATGGGTTGGTGTACTAACCCCACATCGCAACTGGTGTAGGATGCTCTGATTCTCAAATTTATGTGGTTTATTTAGTGAGTTTGGCTTCACACACCGAATGTAGTGAGGCTCTGTTGAACTGAGGGTTTCCATAAGAGCTTGAAGTTGTTGCTGCAAACAAAGTTTCAAATGTAAAAATGTCTAGAGCAGTCCAGTACATGGTGGGTGCATACACACTTGTCAGAAGCATATATATAATTTTAGTAAACCAACAGGGCGGCATGGATAACTCAATCAAAGAAGTCATATTTCCATATCATAGAAGAAACCATCTCATCACTTTGTATAGAATCCATATCAACACAGTAACAAAAACACTCAGCTAGCAACCAGTATATTGACAGCTTAATAAACAAATGCAGCATTCTTATTGCCAGCAGAACTGTACAAATTATGAATAATGAATAGGTTAGAAGAATATCCACATCAATGTTGGCTTAATTCTTTAGGTAGAAATGAGACTTTATATTACTCTACGAAATGCCAAAGTATCAGGTAAGCTGCAGAAATTAAAAATGTCCAACTTTTCTGCAGAACAAACAATTCGGTACAGCTCTCCAAAACCGAACAGCAAGCCACAATAATAGGCACTGAAGATATAAATAGATTATAAAAAATAATGACAGAAGACGGAGATCATAATTGTAGCTGATTAACTTTGTTGTTTGTACAAATTTGACCTACCAATGCACGTCAACATTGTATGACTTAAATGCAACCAAAAATAAATAATTAAACTATGCACTCCATAAAATGAATTAGTGTACGTGCTGGAATTACTTCCAACAGGACAAGCCCCACCTAATTAATATCTGAAGATTTTGGTTGCTCAAACTTACAACTTTTTTTCTTTAGAGCTCGCAGAAATTTCCAAAGTAGAAAAATTAGAGATACCTTAAATCGAGTGGCCACCGATGAAAACTTATATGATGATCGAGAAGATTCTTCTGGTAAAGGAGGAAAAAGCCCTGCTATAAAAGAGCATCTGGAAGAAGCTAATAAATCACAATGCTCCACCACAACATAATCCCGGTTTTTCTCTAAAAATGTGTCCGTCTGGTAGTTCACCTGGAGAAGGACCAACGCTAGTGAAAGTAAATAACCAGCAATAACCACTGTATAGAGCACAATCATACCATCTCAATTGTGAGATTGTAATGCAGGATGTACCTTGCCAGCATAATGAGATATAGTAAAGTCAGTTTCAGAAAACTTGGCTTTCTCTAAACGTGGATGGGACCGAAAGTTCCGAAATAGCTTGTTTGCAAAGGTTTCATGGGTTGATCTGGGAAACATGCTACATGATAAATGATAAGTTAAGACATTAAGTGACAAGAGCAAGATATGATATGACAGAAGAGAACTCAAGAGTCTACCAAGCTTCATCCAACAGAGCAATTATTCCTATGGGTTTCTGCAAAATGAAATCACCAATGCGTTAATTTAAACCAAAACAACTTTAAAAAATTTAGAAAGTGGGCAGGAGAATACCTTTTCTATCAAATCCAAAACATCTTGGTTGTCAATAAACTCAATATAGCTCCATTGGATTTTTTCTCTTTGATACTCCTCCTGCTCCATTTTAAACACATGCTGGAAAACAAGCCCAATAAAATTGTCAACAAACAAAGTGCTCACACCTAAGGACATACAATTTAGCATCACTATCATTGTTCCACCTCATACTTCGGAGAGAGTGAGGAATAAAATATCAAGAAAACGAGCATCTGACCTCATTAAAATGTTGTTGGAGCTTCTCATTTGCAAAGTTAATGCAAAACTGCTCAAAACTGTTTGAACGATAGCAGGACAACAATTAGTTGACAAGCACAGAGGTAAAGATGTTCACAAGCAAAGAAAATGAAGTTGATATGTGAAACTTCCAGAACAAAAAACATGATTATATCACAAAACCCAGATACACAATTTGAATTATGTACCACAGATATAATGCTGATGGCCTAGAACCTTAAAAACAAAACCTATATCAATAAAGATTAGGAATCACTGAGAGTTATTTTATGAGCATCTGAGCATCATCAAAAGCTCTTCCAGCATAAGAGTTTAATGTCTAAATCAATTTTATTGATGATTGGCTCCACACTTTGTCCAATACTATAGATAACTTTCAAGAACAGAGGATATACAAAAGCAATGAGGTCATTTGCACTCACTGAGCTTCTTTACCAAAATATAATAAGTTAAACTTGTCTGAATGAATAGGAATGGAGGCATGGAGCCAAAAACCAAGAGGACTAGTCGACATTACTAGTGTTCCTTTTTCACCATTTTCTAGAATGGTCCATTTCTGCATAGTTTTTCATAGTGTAAACTGAATTCATGAATCAGAACATTTTCTGGAAATAATGATAATAATTAAAATAAGAAGAAGAAGAAGAAGTTAAATTGGGAAATGATATAATAATCATTTACCTGTTCGCCTTAAAGCACTCAAACCCATAAATGTCAAGGACTCCAATCTGTATCTTAGAATCATGATCTTGTCCGACAGATTTGTTTATCTTCTCAACAAGCCTGGAATAATGAAACAATTAAGACCTTATCCTCATATTACAGTTTAATTAATGAGCATGCATAAATTTTCAACAGACCAATCAAACAGCCGAGAATATATGGTCTTTGCCAAAGCATCCCGACCAGCCAGCGCAGCATTGCAGTCCAGAGCTTTGACAATTATCCCCTCATGAGTTTGAATAGACCGTGTTGTAAGTGTGGCTATCAGATGATTAACATCACATCTGAATTAAGAGGTAAAGCAATCAAATGCTTACAACAGTGTAAGAACATGCACAAGCCAAGCTTGCAAGAAGAGCATTGTTAGCACAATTGAAATATCAAAGAGGAACTACAGGACATTCTAAAAACCATTAATGAAATTAAAGAAGAGCAGGAAGCAACAGAAACTGATCGTAAATATCTATATAAAAAATCACACAATAGGAACAATGCTAATCAAGAATGCAAACAAATCAAAAAATTGGAACAACAAATCAGACACCATTCAACTAAGCACCAAAGGCTCACACACCAGAAAAAACAAATGAATGCACGATGTGCGCCCTCCATACGCACCATTTACAGCTATGAAGTAGATGATAAATGAACAAGAAAAGAACAAAGGAAAGGTTTGCAAGCAGCTTGCACACCTAAAAAGATCAGCAGCCATCTGCAGATGAATATTAGACTTCTGATCCTTGACAACTGATGAATCATGCTCTTTTCCAGGAGAAAACTCTACATTTCCCAGATGTAAAATACCAGCCAAGGTTCGAAATATTGCTTCCTGAAAATGGAAATTAATAAGGGAGAAAAACAAAATAGAAGATAACAGGAACAGGAGACAAAATCCAGATGCACAGTAAACAAACCTGCTCAATGTCACTGATGCCGACAATATCCATTGCCCTTCTCGTTTTTGCATATTCTTCAGCATTGCTCACTCCATCTAAGTCATAAGTCTTACTCTGATTCAAGTAATGAAACTCGCTGGGATGGCCTAGATTGTACTTTTCTGCATCCTAAAGAACATATCAGAAACGCAAACTTAACACCCCAAAATGAAGCAATAAAAATAAATAAATAAACATATGAGTTTTATGATTTCAATCAACTTGCTTCACATTGTGAGCACACACACATACGGAAGCATGAAGATTCATGATGTATGAGATTATGCAAGCGAGCAACAGACTTGGAAATTACCCTTCCGGATGCACACAATTGATAGAAACAGTGGTAATTTCTCTCACGGTCAGTTATTTGAACAACACGAGATCGTTCAAGAAGGTATGTTCTTATCGCTGCTCCTGAAATTCTTCCATTTGGGTCAAACTGGATCTCAACAAACTTACCAAAGCGACTGCAGGGAAGCACAATTAATTTTTTAATTTATGCATCTAAACCCCAAAAAGTACTAATAGGTATAGCTTTAAAAATACTTCCATCAAGCAATACTGAAGGGAATTAAGCAAATAAAATAAAGAATCACACATGAACCAAAACACACATAAGGTTTCCACTTTCTGATAACATATTGAATCAGATTAAGTTGGCCCGGTGCATTCTTACCTTAGACATAACAGAAATACAAGAATTAATCAACACATCCAAACACAATAACTTTTAACATCATGAGTAAACAACACCCAGGCAGAGAGATTCCTTGAGACCACTACTGCAGACATAAACCTTTAAAATGATTTCAACTGATTATTATCAAATAATAGATAACCTTTTTTAAGATCATGTGAGAACAGATTAATATAATGATTATATTCCTTGAATAAGAAAGGGTCATTGTATACTTCAAAGCTGACTTAAGACCAATATCACCACTCTAAGCCATGGATCTTAAATTCAACTCTTCTACCAAAACAATTTGTCTATCTTCAACAAAAATGAAATTAGTTGAATGTCTAACTAGCTACACGTATAAACAAAGGGTGTGTTACTTCAAGGGATTATAAAATCTGTGTTAAACACACCTTAAATGGATCCAAAATATACAGGGAAACACTATATCGAAATAAAATGTCAAATTGGATGAAAAAATATCATGATCAGAAGCAGCAATGCCAAATAACAATTAAACAACAATGCTTGCCATCCTTTACCATATTACAAGAATCATTAGCAGATATAAGCATTCCCAAGTTAAATAGCATTGAGAAATACCTTGAATTATCATTTCTGAGGGTTCTTGCATTGCCAAATGCTTCCAAAAGTGGATTTGACTACAATGATGAAAATTGGGAGTTATCTTACTCTTCAATGAAACAATGTTTTTAAGAAGTAGGACAAAAGTATACCATGTAATGATTCTGAATCTGAAGTATATTATTGAATACGAATGTTCTGGTTCATACCACAGCATACAGTTTTTCCAGATAACCAACAGTAAAATACATAACTAATTATATGGCACAATTGAAAAAGTAAAATCCTACCTCCAGAACTTGTTGTTCAACCGTTATGTCATCATCGGCAGCACGACCACCAACATAAGTGAGATATTGCATTATTAGCTTAGTAGTCTCAGTTTTTCCAGCCCCACTTTCTCCACTAACCAGAATAGACTGACTACAACCATCGGACATCATTGCTCTGCACCATTACAATTATTATAAACTATCAGAATGCACCTAAGCAGGCTTGATTGTACCAATTATCACAAAAATCTCAACACAACAAACCTATAAGATGCATCAGCCACAGCAAACACATGGGGACTCAGTTCACCAAATGGTGCTCCCTTGTACTGCTCCATCATATGCATATTGTATAAATGAGGAAGCTTTGTGAATGGGTTGACTGCAATCAAAATACTCCCAGTGTACGTCTACAAGGGGCAAAAAACACATGTCAGTGAAAAGGCAAAGAAGTATTAAGCACCTACTCTGGGAATGTATAAAATGCTCAAACTTAAAATTCCTTAGGTTATTTTTTTTGTGGTTTTACCACAGATTTTTACTATTCGGATTCTTTTTTTCCTCTAAAAATATCATATCAAACAATTACTTTTCTTTTTTTATATTATACTACAAATTTATTTTACATTCAAGATATCATATCAACATCTCTTTAATTACATCAAACAACTATTCAAATTCAACTTTTTGCTATTCAAAAATCCAAACCCAAACCCACAAACTAACACACCCAAACTTAAAGAATAAAACTTGAAAAACCCGAGGTAGATCAACCTCAATAAGTACAGAAATTATGGACCAAAGCTCAAAGAATGTCAAAAGTTACAAACAAAATATAAAATAATATATATATAGTATTAAATATGAAACAAATAATGATCATTTGCAAATCACACAGAAGTTTTTTTCAGCATCTAAATTAAGCTTAATGAAGGTATAAGCGCTCCTATTTTCAGGTGTATTAAACTACTTCTTCTTTAGGAAACAAAAACAAAGGCTTCTTAGGAGTGCTTCAAGAAACTTTTTTTGCTGCTTTGGGTCTGCCCGTAAGTCTTAACTGCTTTTGGAGTTTTTTTTTTAAGAGAATCAAAATTTCCTTAAACATTTCAATTCTCAATAAAATCCTAAAAATACAATACCATTTCAATAAACAAGTTTAATTTAAAATAACATGGATAGTATCAACAATACCATGGAACCAGAAGTAGGTGTTCGATGTGTTTTGCATACAACATAAGTTGTTGATTTAATAGCTTAAATGAAAAATAGGGTTGAATGTCATGTTTTTTATGGGGAAATTTTTTTTACAAAAAATGCAAAAATTTAAGTCGGAGACATAATTAACCAGATCCTTACAACGTGACTTTTAATTACTATTCCTAATATGTGTAACCATTCCCCACTTTTGCTTCTGTATTATCTTTTTAAACTTACTGTTGCTACAAATTATGATAAAGGTGTACTTTGATTCAGTGCATTGATTTTCTAATATAGGGGAAAATTTATTATACAACAATTATATCAAAACATAGATGCACTAATAAGAAACAAAGGTACTCATCACATGCTTCATTAGAGAAAAAAAACTAGTTATGGTACGGAGACAGAAGCTAAAAGTAAAACACAGAAAGTATGAGTTATATCTAACCCAAAGCATTGGTGAAGAACGTTATAATATAGTCTGATGGCAACAGAGAGACAATAAGCCAAGTTTAGAATAATAGACCAGCATTTTTCTTCAATAAAAAGTAAAAAACTAATGAATAATATAATTTACTACGTGAAACATTACACAAAACAGTTTGGCGTGAAAGTTCCCATGAGTGAAATGTTCACTTTTCCCGTAAAAGTGTGCTTCCATATAAGGTATAGAAACGTCTATAAGGAACATGCTTCTTCAAGCACAACAACAACAAGAATCAAAGACAATGGTCGGGTGACTAGTTCGCCAGTGACAAGGTACTATCTATTCAACAAGCAGCACCAGTGTCTACCTCGGACCTGGATATATAAGTACTTGAACCAACTGTAGAGTGCAGATTCCAACTTTGTTAGTCATTTACCTCACCAGGGAATGGAGAAGTTAACAACCAATTCCTGTCCACTAAATGCGGTAAAACCATGGACACGACTAAAACTCCCTAATTGAGTTCCAGTGAACACGCCCAAAAAGTAAAATAATAATTTGCTTACATATATTTCATTGAGAGCATATCTTCTCTGGAGATTGTCAAGAACGCCAGGTTCATTCAAATACGTCAGTTTGGTCATGTCGTCCACTCCTCCAAGGTCCCCCTCGGCATCCCGCGGCAGCAATTTATCAGGCACGACCAACACCTAGTCCAAAACATAACTCAGCGACTCAGACGCTGGAAACAAAGGATAAATTGACTCCCATCACAGCGGTTTAGTTCCGAAACAATAACCTAAAAATTGGACCTTTCTCGGAAAAAGCAACAATATTGGTTTGGCTTAACAACAAGACAACCTTTTTTCCGGAAGAAGTGAGGACTTGAACTTGTTTTCCTGCGAAATCAAGAACTTCAGCTGCAACCCAGGCGGAATCCTTGTCAACCACCCACACTTTGGAACCCTGCCTAAGGGCCATTTTGCGAGCAACGTCTCTCGTAATTTCCCAGGTCGGCAAAGATGGCGAAGAAGGAATTTGGAAACAAGGAAGGAACAAAGTTGGAAGCAATCTGCTGCACTCCCTCTAATTTTCCTTCCAGATAGAGGAGATTTTCTATATATTTTGGGAGGTTCCCGCCCCAAGCGATGGGGTTGGAGTTTCGTCGACAGAGTCAAAAATCAAAATAATCAAATCAACGAAAACATAACACACAGGAGTATTATTATTATTATTATTATTATTGTGTTTTTCTAAAAATAAGATATAATAAAATAAAAATATTTGAATCTACTCCGCATATGTTCTCATTCAAATTTTTTTGAAATGTGCAACTGCTTGATGCAGGCTTGCCAAAATTAAAATCGATTCGAAACTACTCGAAAATTTTTAGTTTCGTGTTTGTAAAAAATTGGATCCATCTAAAAAAAATTGTGCATGTCTTATTAAATCGGTAGTGTTTCGCATTGAATTGAAATTATTTATTATTATTATTATTTTAATTTATAATATAAAAAATAAAAATAAATTCTTTTAGGTTAAATTTAAATTTTTTAAAATTTTCAAGTCTTTTTCATATCAAGTTAGAAGAATTTGAAACTAAATTAAATTAATCTAAATCCGACCTGAAGTGTTGTGTTTGGATATAAGATTGGATTTGGATCGACAATTTTTATATTACCTCCGGCATTGATACCATACTTAAGCCCGAAAATACGAATTTATAGCCCTATTTGAAGATCCCATCACCTATTTACTCTCAAGTGAGTAGACATACCTACCATTGGAATTAACATAGGGGTGGGTCATTTTGTAATTTTAGTAAATTCAATAGGTCGATTTTTTATTTTTATTTTTATAATAAAATAAAAAAATTAATATTAAATGAAAATAAATCATTGTATTTAAAAATATATATCTATTATAATAAATTGAAAAATAAAATAAAGAGATTATATTTTATTTATTTTTTGCATCACACATAAGTGATACGACATTACATGTTTGTTTGTTTTAAGTTTTGATTTGAAAGATTTTTTAAATAAAATTGTATAGGTAATAAAAATAATCAAAATATACAATATATTAATTTTTCTAAAAAAATGTGTATATCTAAAACAAACAAACCAACGATTTTCTAAATATTTCTAATATTGTAATTTTAAATTTTAGTATGAGTTTTAATTTATGATCTTGAGGTCTCAAAATTTATTCTCACGATCATACCATAACAACTCTTCATAACATATAGGCTGCAATATATATATATATATATAAATATTTTATGACGTGGGAACCACAGCTGCTACCCGAAAGTGTAATATCTAGGGTGAGTTTGGTTGGGGTTTTAGATTTTGAGATGATATTTGAATAGTAAAAATTTTGAATTGGAATTATTGTTAGGATGTGACATAAATAGAATGATGTAATATTTTGAATGTAAAATTAATTTTTACTTGTAATATTAAAAATAAAAAATAAATATTTAATTTTTATGTTTTGGAGTTTTTTTTTTATTGTTGTGAATAGTAAAATTTGTATAAAATTCTATAAAATAATACACCCCCTAAATATATTTAAATTTTTATTATTAGTTATTAGAAATTATAAAATTATTATTAAAATACTTATTTTATTATTTTATAAATACTATTTTTTTAATAAGAATATAATTTTCTTTAAAATGGTATGAATTTGAAATATGAGAAGTAAAATAATAGAATCTCGTATATTTGGAAAATAATTTCAACAAAATATTATAAATCATTGAGAGCAACAATAATGACTGGAATATAAAAAATGTTTGTCAAAATTTGAATATAACTTTTATTTATTATTATTTTTTTAACGTAGGAATTCGCTGCTCGAGAGTACGCAAAACAAATCACACTATGCAAATCATATATGGCAGATAATTCGGAGCTTCGGATATAAACTCATAATCTTACACTCATAAATCCACCCCATATCATAAGACATTCCTTACGGACAAAAGCGGCAAAAGAGAATTATGGTACAATGGCTCAAAGATCAAATTCAAAAGAAAAGATGAGAAAGAGCATTACAGTAAGAAGAGATGGAGGAAGGAGAGAAAATGTGAGAAAAAAAAAAAAAGGAAAAAAGAGAAAGAAATAATGTCTAAAGCAATGCCAATGTCCTTTTTATAGATTGTTTTTTTTTTATGATTTTTGTTTTGATGAAAAATAATATTTTTTATGTCATTCAAACTTATTATTATCTAAATTTTACTCTTGTGTTTATTCTGAATGAATATATTATTGATATTTAGACATTTTATTCACACTCTGAATGAATATATTATTGATATTTAGCCATAAACCATATACAATATTGGGTTCCTCCTAGGAATAAGTATTACTTGCTGAACAAAATTCCCATTTTGAGAACAAAACAAAACACGTGCAGTTGGCAGACATTAGAATAAAATGAAATGAAATGCGTGAATCAAAGTGTACCCATTTGTTTTATGTTATTTTATTGATGTCGATTCAATTAAGGTAGAGTGAAGTGTGAAATTTAGTTAGGTGGTGGTAGGTATGGCAATTGGCAGGGAGTGGGAGTGGGAGTGGGAGTGGGAGTGGGAATGGGAATGGGAATGGGAATGAGAATGAGGTTCCCACGGCATATCCGCAGGCAGGTAAAAGCAAGGCAATAATGGCATCCAATCCATCCCTGTCCTAATGCCCTTCCCTAATAATCCCTTGCTTGCATCCTCCTAATTGTTCCTTTCTTCCTTCCTCTCTCTCTCTCGTCTCGGCTGGTTTCAATGGAGCAGGGAGCCGCCATTCCCTGGAGTTGGAGGAGGAGGGGCAGGGTGCTTTCGCCTCACGACAAGAGGTTCTTCGCCATAGCCTTGGCAATTGTGGCTGTCCTCTCTCCCCTTTACGTCAATAACAATAACAATAAGCCCGGCCCTGACGCAGAAGAGGACCTCCATCCCGACATAGGAGGAGACCACTCCATCTACTACTACACTTGTTCTTCTTCATACCTTCCACTGTTGTTGCTCATTCTCATTATAGCCATAGCAATTTCAGGTTACTTGGAGCGAGGAGGACTCAACAGGCTGGACCCCTACTGGATTCACAGGCTCGTTGGATCTTCCGTCGGCATTGTTTTTGTGCTAATCATTCTCACACTCGTTCTCAACTGTAAAGCAGCCTCCTCCGCCATCATCAGCTGACCTCATCCACCCACTATCCTATGCTGCTGCTGCTTGCTTGCTTTTCATCCACACACACTCTTTCTGCAGAGCAAACAATTCGGTGCAGCTCTCCAAAACCTAATAGCAAGCCAAAACATCAATCTCGTCACTGGCGATTCAATTCTTCGGTAGACCTCACCTCACCTCTCTCTCTTTATATATATATATATATGTAATTTTTTATTTATTTATACACATGTATCATTGAACACCATATATGATATGACATGAATACCTTAGAGAGAGAAAGAAAGCAGACAAAAAGAACCAAGTACAAAAATACTGATTGTTTACACAAAATGAAATCCACTGCAAGGCGAGGCAATCGGCTTGTTGGATAAAATATTTAGAGCAGCATCTTCTGCAATATTTATTATTGACAATAGGAATGCCCGCCAGGCCAGGCAGGTATAGCTAGCAGCAGTTTCCATCTCCTAGTTCCTCCAAGCAAGCTTGCTTCCATTCAAGCACGCAGAGCTGAATAGCGGAGTAGCATTGCCTCAGGTTCCGCCAAGTCCATATGATCAAGTATCGGGCTCACGCCTAACCCAACTATCTTCACTACTGGATTGGAGTGCCCTTTCAAGAACACGTTTGTAATCTGCACAAAGTACACAGCATGCACGCGGAGGGAGTGAGGTAGGTAGCGCGAGAAATGAATTTCTGGAATTCATAAGCCATCCATGTGCATTGATGCTTAAGGCATGTCCTTGTCCCCAACCCGAACGAGATTAGGTTCGGTTGGGTTCATACAAAGAATGCTAGTTCACCACACATTTCCTTCAGGGTTCACAAAAACATCATAAAAAAAAAAAAAAGAAAAAGAAAGAGAGAGTGGTACGACCATGGCATACCTGTCGACAGCCAAACACTTTGACCAGCTTCAGTGACCGGCAATTATCAACAATCAAACCAAAAGCATCATCACTAATCCTGCGGCACCATGATATATCCAAGCGTACCAACTTCCTTAGGCATCTAGCAATTGAAATGGCACAATCCGGTCCAACCTGACAAACAAGACCAATTTAGCATCACAAGGATGTATCCGAGAAACTTGCAACTACATGAATTGTTATGTAAAATGAGTTTTGAAACAAGGCAAAAGCAAATACCTCTTTCATATTATTCAGTGACAGCTCTATCAATGACTCACCAGAGCATTCTAGAAATGCAGCCACTGCATCATCACTAAAAAGTAAAGAGAAGCAATATTAAGTACTGCTGTTGAGGAGAACAGAAAGAAAGAATCTCTATGTATGCTTGAGAATGTTGAAGAAAGTAAATAATTTGCACATTCCAACTATTACAATCATCATGGATGGCCTGACACCATGATTTTTTCTTGCATAATTGTTTACTAATGAGTTTTTTTTTTTTTTTTTTTTATGCGGTTTTGCGTATTTTTGGTTTTTAATGTTTTGAGGTTAAGTAGTTGTTGGACATGTTTTGAATGAAAAATTAGTGTAAGATGGGATGTTTCTATAGGGGAACTGGTACAGACATTAAATATTACAAAATTGAGTGATATCAATCACAATTTAGCAAACTGCAAACCCTATCGTTAGCAATCACATTGCAGAAATCGCAGCCGAAGAATCATGATAGTTCAACTGATCCTTTCTTTCAAGTTATTTCTGGAAAAAGAGATTCCTATGGTTTACGAAAGATCATTCCAGAGTACAGTTGACAGTGACTCAAGAATCCAACCAGCAAATAGAGCAGAATTTACACAAGTATAACTGAAGTTGGGGAATTTTTTATAAACCTGAATGAATTGCGGCAAAGTTTGAGCGTTTTAATTGATTTGCATCCATTGGCCAGATACTGAATCCCCAGATCAGTCAATTCATCCAAGTTTGAGATGTTTAATGAACACAACTGAGCACAACTGCTACCAATGGTTTTGAGAGAGCTATCAGTCAGTTTCCTGTAGTCAGCACAGCATAGACAAGAGTTAGATCCATGTATGATAAATATTAATATGAGATGCTAACCAAATCAACTTACAGGCAATTAGATAAATCTATCTCCTTAATATGTTGACCGCATGAAGAAATCATTTCACTAACAAATTGATCTGTTATTTCAAGTAGGCCAGCAACTGATATCACCTCCAAATATTGTAACTTCTTAAATGCAGGTAGGATCAGCATTGGATTTATTTTCTGGCAGTCATCTATATGAAGCTCCTTCAAATTAGAACCCAAACAATCAGCTATATAGTTGATGGCATCTGAGGTCAGAAGGGTGCACTGACCCAGATTAAGAGACTGCAGTAAAGGTGCTGACATAACAAGGGTCTTAAGCCCGGTGTCTGACAACCGGGAAGCACCTCTGAGGGACAAAATAGACAAACTAGAAAAACTCTGCAAGGATTTAGCTAGGACATCTCTGAAGGCCAAATCAAGCATGCATTGCCCGCAAAGGTCAAGTCGAAGCACCTGCAGCCATAATGCATTATTAGCTTCACTATCATACTCACACAAAGATTACGTTTGGTTAGGAACACAAAAAAAATAAAATATTAATCCTTGTCATGAAAGCTCTCCTTCTCTCACCAGCAGCAGACTCCCAATATTTAAAACTATCAATAAGAGAAAGTAATAGAATGACTAACTTCACAATGATATTAATGGCAGCTTACGCATTTCCGAACCATCAGTGCCACTCTATGCCTAATCAGAAAGAGATTAAAAAAAAGATCAAGGAGATCAACCTATAGCAGGTATATTTCTAATGTGAGAACACTTGGAGGTTGGATCCATCTATGATTCTAATATTGAAATATTGCTGGCAAGCATAATAATAAGAGATTTTGCACCTTTCTGTTTATAAAAGTCTTGTCACAATCATTGTCAGAGAATCTGAAATATCAGACCCTATGAATGAACAGGTTATTAACTTAAATTCTGTCTTCTGCCAGGATTCAGGAGTATATAGTGACAGACAAGGAAATTACCTTTGGACACCTTCGGTATGAGAAGTGACACATAACACAAATTATTTGAACAGCAATTGGAGTAGTAACACAAGGTAAGAATAACCAGGATGCTCATGAACACAAAGGTAAGAAGGACTATGTCCCATTAGCCATAACACAAAAATACATATAACAAATAAGGTTGTAGATTACCCGCAAATCTTTTGTCTGACAATTCCCAAATATGTTCTGAAACTGCTCTTCAGTTAGCCACGAGCAGTCCCTGACGCTGACATCAGTTGGGCACCCTTTTACAAGAAGTTCCAGTATATCCGCATTCATTTTTCTCATATCACACAGCAAGTTAATTAGCCTTCTGCACAGGTAATCTGGAACCAAGTTGAGTGAAACTAATCCCTCAGCATTCTCTGCTAGTGCTTTTATTGATAGATCTATCAGTGAAGGAACAATGGGTTGAATATTTATTTTGTGCCGGTTTGTTTCCCTTGTTTTCCACTCAATCAACGTCTGAGCTGACTGCTTTGAGTTTCTCTGTCTGATCATATTAAGAGCTTTGGAAAAGGGGTCAGTAGATTTTACTAATTGCTTTACAGAACTTAAAGAAGGTGACGCTTGTCTTTTACTAGTGGATCCCTTTTTATTATTCCCATCTGAATGGTGATAACGAGCTAATTTTTTAGCAGTTTCTTTACGAATTCCTTCGGAATATCTTCTATATGCTTCTTCTTGTTCTCTTAGTCTTCTTTCAAAAACCTGAGTTGCAGCAAACAGCATTCCCAAACCATCATGTTCTGCAGGCTCCACATCTCTGAATGAGTCATCATCATCATCATCAGAATCAGTATCAGAATCAACATCGCCATCATCATCATTGTCAAGCAAATCCAAACCAATTAAACTGCTTCCAAGTGATAGCCAACGATCATCAACACTGGTCTTCCCCTTTTCTTCCTTGGTATATTTCCTGTCATCACAACCGTTTGAGATACATTCACCCACAGCCGCAGCATTACCCATACCCAACCCAAGGCACAAATTTTCCGTAGTCTCATTAGGCATTTCTGTAGCTATTGCTTTGCCCTTTTCCCTGTAGCCATATCCATAACCGACAATTCCCACCTCATCATCGCTATCATCTGACGCAATGCTGATTACCTCTGGTTCTTTCTCACAACGCATGAGCTTTTCAGTAGCATATCCAGAACAGCCATTGTTCAGCCCATCTTCATGAGTCCCAGAAGCTGGAAGGTTGAGATCAAACACTGAGCCATCATGTTCTTGTCGGCGATACAAAACCGGGTCACGATTCTTTAACTCATCGATACCATCCAGATTATCGGAAACAGTAATTCCAGAAGGTTTCTCACTCTTATTCTTATCCACCAGCTCTGAACCCTTCCCTCCATTCTCTTCTTCCTCGTCTCTCCTCGCTACTGGGCCACAATTCTCAACAGAAGAACTCCCGAAATAATTTATTCTAAGTTTCTTTAACCGCGAGCTTTCAACTCCCCTCTCCTCCTCGATGTCATTCACTCTCTTCATTCCAGAAAATTTCAAGAACCCTTCCAAATCGAATGTAAGACAGCCAGGAGTCCCAGAAAATTGTAGGAAGGAAATACAATAAAACCCAAAACAAAATTTCAAAATAGAATGTGGGGAAGAATACTTAGGTTAGGTTTAACAACAAGAGAAAAGTTTCCGTCTTCCGTTGAGAAGTAATAAGAAGGAAGAGAGACGACGAAATTTGGATTTTGAAACCAAGAAATAGGAAGGCGGAGAGTTAGGAGGGTCATGAAAGAGTAATGGAGATGGGTTGAATGGAATTAATGAGACGGGTTGGGGATCGTCATAGAAAGGGGCGCTTTGGGTAATGGAAGGGGAGTGCAGATAGGAATAATAATATGAATAAGCAAAGGCGGAGGCGTGATGAGTGTATATATAGGAATAGGAATAGGAATAGGAATAGGAGGGAGAATCTGAATTCATTGATGAAGAAGACAAGACAAGAGAAAATAAGAGCCACCTGCCTGTGCTGTGCTGTGGGTTCAGACTTCAGAGAGAGAGAGAGAGAGAACTAAAGCCGAGAAAAGAGGGATTCAGGTTTGGGCAGAAGAGGAAGAAGAAGAAGGAGGAGAATGAATCAACAGGGAAAGGAAGGTGGCCGGCCCGGCCTGACCCGGCCGCGCCTCTGTTTCCGAGTGGTGATGTGAACCACACCGTCAGTCCGTCACTCCGATTCGCATTAAATCCCTCCCTTATATTAAGCATGTTTCTTTACACCCTGAATTCATGTTTATATTGAATTCATTTTTTTTACAAAATATCTAATTATATATTATTTTAATATTAATTAAATTAATTTTTTTTAAATTTGTCCAAATAAACAAATTCTTAGACTATGTTTAGAAAGATTTTTTTTTTTTTTTTTAATATTTTATAAATAAACTCTTTGATATCATATATTTTTTTATATTGCAATAATACAAAATTTCCTAACATATATATTTATATGTAAATATAGCCCACATATCACTTGTCATATATATCTAATAGATTAATTAAAAATTACCTTATAATATTTGAATCAAATCTTTACTCTTTTTATCCGTTCAATAGCCTAGCCTAGAATTTCACAACAGAATGAATTGTTTTGATATGTTTTTTTCGACAAAATTTTCTTTTTAAAATATATGTCAAAACATTATATTGATAACATATATTTTTTATATGAAATATTACAAACAGTGCATGTCATATAGACATTCCTTGCTACATATATACACATTCTTTTGCTTTATCTCTATCAGAGATACATGTATTAATAATTCAAGAATGGAAGCACATACTGTCCATAATTGAAAAATGAAACCAGTAAATGCACTGATTTGATGTAACCTTATCAGGCTGCATCACATTCGATTAGCCGACCTGTTGCCTCTGTATATGTTGTGGTAAAGCATTGAAGAGATTGGCCATATAAATTGAATTCACTATTAATGGTCAAGTAAAATCAATAGATGTGTCCTCAACTGAACTGAACTGAACTTCACTCGGGTTGCTGAAAACCTAACCACACAACAATACGGCGTACCGGATACACACTACACACATTTGATATTGCTTCTTACAGGAATATGGTTTTGCAGTTCAATGCACTTAAGTTCCAAGGCAAACAATTAGTTATATACATGGTAGGGGTAGTAGCTATGGTAGTTGAAGATTGAAATGCAAACCATGCTCTGATGGGATACACCAATTGCGGCTGTCAAGCTGTTAGAAAGCTGCTGAAGATGCGTTTCAGACTTGGACAAGCTGATCGTAATGCAACCATACTTGTTGGAGAGATCTGTCCATAGAAAGAGAGAAATCATACTCACAACACAGTTATAGGAGTGGTAACAACTGGTAGTCTTACCTTTGGACAAAAGCGGACATCAAGTGTCTCCAGCACATTGCATTGCACAATGGCAGCCACAAGAACTTCCTCATCAACATTACATGACTAATAATTCCAGAAGTGCATGATGTAAGAGCAAAGAAAAAGGTTAGAAAATGGAAATAGCCAGCCAGTGGGAGCCAGATAAATTAATAAATTCTGCAAAAATACTAAACAGCCAAGGCAAACACGCAGTAGAGTTGGGAAAGTAGGGATCGAGATCAATATAGTATTAAATCCACAGCTTCCATCAATAGCAAACAACATCCATCACTTGCCATGGAGTAGAAGGATTCAAACCCTGTAACCCTCACCCATTTACATTCATTCTTAAACCGGGCAGTAGAAGTTAAGTGAAAAGATCTCACAGATCTCTTTTAAAACGGTCATAGAAGAAAGGCTACTTTTTTCATAAAAGGCATTTGTAACTAAGTTGAACGCTCAGACTTCATACTGGGTATAGAACTTTAGGTTAAATGCACATAATTTCATTCCTGGATGTAAGTCAGATAGTATGTATTACTACAAGGAATAATGCACAAGCAAGGACTCCAGGTATGCACAACAATCATATCATACACATAGTTCAAACCAATGGTTATCTTGACGGAAAAGCTTGTCATCACAAATCAAGACCACCAAATTGCATTCAGGGATGAACCATCTCTTTGATGTTCACATCATGAATGGGCACCTCCCATCACTAAAATGAGGTTTTTCATACTGCAATTTCAAATTTCCTCTATGTTGTCTTAGGTATAATCAGAACAAATATTGTCTATGGATGTTGTTTTTGTATTTTTGGACTGTTTTGGGGATGCTTTTTGGTTTTGGATGTGAGATTTCAAATGAAAATTAGCTTTTGGATGTGATGTATCAAAAAGAGAACATGGTGGATATGATGCTTAGGAGAAAAAAGTATTTTACTTTGTATAGTGTGAAAACAACATAGAGGACACAAACAAACACCCATTATCAAAACAAGGTCTCATCTAAACTGGAGATCCACAAACACACCCGGGTTCTGACTTATATTTCTTCTATTGAATGCTAGAATCTCCATCAGTACATCCAATAAAGATACTTTCTCAAAGTATCCCGGACTCAAGTACGTTTTCTAGCTTGAAAATGTAGAGGAACAAAAATACCTTTTCTACGGCCTATTTTAAAATCCCTATGCCAATGCAGACATGAAATTCAAAATTAGATGGTGAGTATTAAAAAAGATCTACAAACGGAAACATTTATTAGCTTCACAGAAATTAACAGTAGTATCAAGTAAGACAAACCTGAAGAAAAAGACTGGTTAGTCTTGGGCAGTTGAGCTTCAAAATTTCCAGAGAGTTGCAATTACTGTACAATTAAAACAAATTAAGGAGGAAGGCATATTCAACACCTCAGAAATTAAAAAGTGGGATACAATACTGTACAATTAAAACAAATTAAGGAGGAAGGCATATGCAACACCTCAGAAATTAAAACGTGGGATAAAATACCTCAAGTTAAGAAATAGCAAATTGCAGCATGATATATCAACTTCCTTCAAGTTTGAGGATAGTGAAAGGTTCAATGACGACAAATGGACACACCTTGCCACAGGAGGAACAATCACCTTCTTGATATTTGGGCAGCCAACACAGTTGAGGTTCTCAAGAAGGCGGATGGGTTGGTCCTCATAATTCTCGTAAACAGTGATCATTTCAGATTGTTTGTGCCTGTGAAAGCCCCAGTCCAAGTCATGCATGTTAATACAACCATTCAGGCTAACATGAGTTAAGTTCATACAGCCAGCAAGCAGCTCCTCTATTGCCGACTGGCAAAGTGTGCCATATGACAGGTCTAGTTCATATAGAGCCGGAAGAGCACCATCTTTGTAGAGTGGCTCCAGTGATGTGTCACTAAGATATTTGCATGCTTGCAATTTTAGCACCTACAGAAAAAAAGAAAGTATCAATGAAAATAAAAGCATGTTTAAAAAATTGATGGTTCCTTCAATTAATATAGAAGAACTCATGTTGTTCCTGTATAATTGATCTAAGCAAACCAAGAAACACCATTTTAGTACCAATTCATAACTAGTGGAAGTAGAGATAACTGCTGGACCTAACATATTAAGAATACTTATCTGATGAAAAAGAAGAAAAATTTGAAAAAATACAAGAAAGTACCTTCAAGTACAAACAGGAGTCAAAAACTTGTTGCAGATTGACCAAAAAGGTGTAGGATAAATCAAGGTATGTCAAGTTGGGAAGGCTGCGTAAAGAAGAAAGTCCATCAGGACCAACCGAGGGGCATGACATCAAAACCAATGACTCGATAAGTGGGCACAAAGATGTTGTAGCAGAGAGGCATTCATCCTTCAGTTGGCTGCGGATAGCATTCATAGACACATTAAATATGATAAATAATAGAAAATAGACAGTGACCTACAGAAGTACCAAATGAAATCACCTGCAGAAAGATGCATCTAAAGATGTTAACCGAGGGCAATAGATGATTGCTTCAGACAATACACCACAACCCTTCAATTCAAGTGAAACCATCTGAGGTGCCTCAACATAGAGCACATTCAATTTGGGACATATGCCCAAATTCAAAGACCTAAGGCCAACCTGCCAAAGATTTATCATGGTAAGTGGAGAACAAATCAAGCAAAAATGAAAATGTCTGTAAAAAATTCCCAAACTGCCTCAAAAGTGAAATACTAAATTCAGAAGCAATTTATCAACTGCTCATTAAACTAGCATATAAAATCAGAGACTGAGAACATAAGGATTCGTAGGTAATTAAGTTCTTATGTATAGAAAAGTCAATTCATTTGGTATAAGGAGACTTTGATTCAAATATGAAGGATGGAATGAAAAATATCATCCACAGATAACTTACAGGTGAAAATGATGCTCTCTCAAGATGATCACAACCATCTAATGACACATGCTCTAGATAAGGGCAATTGAGCTCAAGAGATGTTATTGCACGGCAACCGCCAAGTGAGAGACTAACTAAAGTCTTACTGGAGAGGCTCACAGCAGTTAAACTCTGAGAAATAGCCATAAATACAATCAGATATTATTACAATGGCCGTACTATACAGGAAAGAGCAGGGAGATTGTTGATAGTTTAAGAGAAAATAATGAGTCAAGGCCAGTTAAACACACATCCTATAATTTCCATGTTCTAGAGGCCAAACATACTCATAGATCTTTGTATAGCTTCAGAGTTTTCCAAATTCACATCAAACCAATAGCCACCTTTTATTTTACATTACCCAACAAAAAACCCTCAGCAAAATTCAGAATTAAATCCAAAAGGACATGGAAAGTCATCCCCCATGAAACACTTATTGATTAGGAACAATTGAAAAAATTTCATTCATAGACAAATATGACTGTTGATAATAATCAAGCAGCAATGATTAGTTTAAAAAGGCAAAACAATGACGGACCTCACAACTATCCAAAACTAGTGATCGCAGTGCAGGACAACCTCCATGACTGCTGAGCACTTCACAAATGGCATTCGTCAAGGATTCACATTCAGTAAGATCTAATTCTTGCAGACTATGGCATTGCAGTGATAATGTTGTCAAGCTTTCCTGCTTTTGCAAAACTAATTTCTGCAGGTAAATTAGAAATAAATAATTATTCTAGAATTTCAACAACAACAATTTCAAATAATTGTCTCATTTGGTTTAACAAAAAAAAAAAAGAATACTTTGAGTGCATTTGATGCAATACTAATTCTCTGGAGCGAAGGGCAGTTAGAAACTGTAACTGCTGATAGCACCCAGCTTCTTAAATTTAAATCAACAAACCTACAAAGAAATAAAGAAAGAATGAGCAATAGGTCATCTGAACAAATTTCAATGTTATAGTCTAGGAGTATAGCATACTTCCGACAGTGCACAAGCCTTATGTTCTTCAGGCGTTCAAGGTCTAAAGATACCGATGTTAATAAACCGCAATTATCAAGCTCAAGAACCTAAAGCCAAAACATATATGTCATCAGCAATGCTTGATTACAACTAATTAATCCAATCAAATTAACTGTTATGTATAGGGCAAGGTAAAATTTTGGGAAGGAAGTTAACTCAAACCTCAAGCATATAACAAGAGGCAATAGCAATCATTGATGCCGATGTAATACCCTCACAGCTATGAAGCTTAAGAACTGTCAACATCGTAAGTCTCACAGACTTCAAAGAACAATCATATGTTAGATGACACAGAAGATATGAACCACCCATTGTTACAAAAATATATGACAGAAAATGGAAGAGGTCTTACTTCAAGAGAGATGTTTGGGCAGTAAGAAGCATCAAGAACATGCAGATTTACACAAGCCGTAGCTATTTCTCGTATAGTCTCGTCACTGACACATGAACAATTGGATAAATCCAAAGATTGTAACCGCGGGCATGATGTCGCTGCAGAACGGATTGCAGCATCTGAAAGCTTGTGGCATGAAGCTATGTCAAGACTTTGTAGAAGTGGGCAATTGAGAACTGCATGAGGCATACTACTTCGCTTGAGAGACAATATTTCAAGAAGCGGACACCTGGAAATAAATACAGTTAATACATTGGATGGGTGAATACAAATTTTGAGACAAGACTTCGTGATTAGCACCTTATGGAGATACGAAGCACACGGCATTTAACTATCTGAAGCTCTCGTAATCCATCATGATGAATGGGAATTTCTTGAATGCCACTACCAAGCATAGCATCATTAATATTTAAATTCATCAACAAGTGGCAATCCGGCAATGCTTGGAAAAATGTCTCGGCCAACTGACCTTTACCCAGTGTTAAAACCTGAAGTTTTCTGATGCAATCACAAAAAAGGCAACTCAGACCGCACCAATTCAAAAGCATAAGGTTAAGCTAATATCTTTCTTACCTCAACGAACACACTGCTTTCATGGCAAGGGGGTGTAAAGCAGGAGTTCCATAAACATTTACTCCAGTTGTATTTGGATATCGCCGGCACATGTCCTCAACTAAATATAAAACCAAAAACCAATAAAAGTCAATTTATGCTTTCTTGACATCAAGAAATTGTTTAAAATGATGTAGCTGAAATATAGACTAAAAATTATGGCGGAAATTTCTAATGCCCAATGAGCACTATGTGATAAGTTATTCAATTGCATAAAAGCCATACTGCACCTTCATGAGTACAATATTTAACAAGCAGCCTACCCTTCATTGAAACTTTTTTCAATTTTAAAATTTCAATGTAGTCGGTTCAAATCCTTAATCAATCTCAATATCTTTACTGTTATTGCAAGCACTACTTCAATCAATTCCAGATAGTTTTCGAACAAATAAAAAGCTCAGTTGCACAGTACTCACATTGTTGTACAGATATCATTCTATTCTCAAAATTCAAATACCGCCAGAAATCTTCATGGGAACTTGCATCTTTCCATTGCTTACAAACCCTTGCTGCACGACAAAGATCAATGTGGTCCAAAAAGGAGAAAACCTGTAGAGGATAGGGTTATATGAATTGAGTTTTTCCACCTAAGTAATTGATAAAAGAGTCAATTTGTATAGGACATCCATAATACCTACCATATGTAATAAATCATCAGTGAGATCCATCCTCAATTCCGTATCATCCATTTTCACAGTATCATTGTTGCTTCTATAGATGTTTCCTGATACACCAACATCTTGAAAGCTCTCATCACCAACCGTTTCATTCGATGGAGCAGCATAATGAGAATCATGTTCAAAACTAGTCATCCAATCACTGCATAAAAGAATAATACTTCATTTCCTTTTTGGTAAAAAAGGGAGCGACCATGTTAACTTAAAGATGCAGGTGAAAAAATGCGCAATGACACCAACATACAAGAAACAATATGTCTTAGGCCAAAGGCCACCCAGAAGAAAGAATATGAACTATTCTTCAAATGCATACCAGCTCATATAAATAAAAACAAGGAAAGCTGATCAACACCTACAAAAATCAATCTTTCTATCCAACAAACTAATCTAATAGAATAGGTTATCTTCAACCAGATATAAACTGAAAACAACAATATGTGTAATGTATCATTTAGATCTTTTGAAGTGTGCTGATATGCTAAAAGGAATGATTCCCAATTGATAGTGTTGGATCTCAATTTCAGAGGTTTCTAAAGTTGAAGCTCAACATTCATTTTCCAATATAATATTTTGTAAAACGGTTCAACAGTCAACACAACCAAAGGATTGCAGGACGCAAAGCATCTGGTCAAATCAAAAGAAGGCAGGAGTTAAACGCATGGAAGAAACTCAAATAATGGACAGTATAAGGGTATCAAATTAGCTCAGCACAGGATATAACAACACTCAAAAACACATCCTTAATTCCAACATGTAAAATGCTTACTAGAAGTACCTCGCGACAGTCTCCAACTTAAAAATAACAAGTGAAGGTTCAGCCAAGATTATCACATAAGTTCCATATAGTACAACCAGATTCTTCCACACCCACCCAGGCGGGCATAAAAATCAGATACACATGCAGATGAGAGAGAGAGAGAGATAGAGAGAGAGAGAGCTCACAGAGATAAGGAATGAACTTTGGGCCTTTTGTTCTGTGTGTCTAGACAACGAGGCTCTCTTCCAGTAGCAGATGATGAAGTGGAAGGCCCAGCACCCAAACCCAGGTTTAAATTTACATCCACTTTCAGCCCCTGGCTTCCACTAGCACCAGTGGCAGTCAATCTTGGCTCGGCATCTTCCACCAGACTCAAGAAATCCTCACTTTGGTCGTCACTCAACTGTAGTCCTGTTCCCTCCTCCTCATCGCCTCCACGACCATCGGGAAGGGTAGCCCAGAACAATTCAGAATCATCATTCCCCATTTCCCCCCTCTCTCTTTCCAAACCGAACCCCCTCATTTGCTCTTTCCGTTTCGAACTAGATTGAAAGTATTGTGAATTGCTAGTAGTATTAACAACGTGATCTTCCTCTTTTTCTCCAAAGCATAAACAAGGAAAGCACCAAATCTTCATACAAGTAGAGAAGCTCGACCTTGAGCAACCCTAATCAACGATCCGAAAGATTTCTCCCTCAGAAGCCCTAATTCAGCGACAAAACCCTAAAATAAAAATGAAAACAAAAATAAAAGAGCAAAAGAGAGGAAACCAGAATTGCAGAGAGCAGTGGTTAAAGTGGGCGTGGAATAGCGTAAAATCTGGGAAAGAAGAGGAAAAATGAAGAAGCGAAAATCTAAGTAAAGAAAACCAAGAAACATAGGTTGTAAAAGATGAGATCGTGAAATGGGAGAGGCAGACTTGGCAAAAAAATAATATATATTTTTTTTCTTTTTCTGGCGGGCAACGTAGAATCTGGCGGTGTGCTGTTGTGTCGTCACTGGGTCGTCGTCGTCGTCGTCGTCTGCGGTTGAGGAAATGAATTGTGAGCGAGCGAGCGAGCGAGTGGGGTTTGTGTGGAGGGACGAGTGAGTAGAAGCGGAGAACGAGAACGAGAACGAGAGAGAATGGAATTTGCGTTGATTGCCAATTGATGATGCTCGCTCGATCGCGCGTGGCCAGTCCTGTCCTGTCCGAGCGAGAGCGTAATCGCAGCGTAGCGTAGCATCCAATCCAATCCATTTCCATTCCACCTCACCTCACCTCACCTGACTGTAACAGGCCGGAGGGTGACACCGTCCGTCGTTCACTCCGGCCCACACTACACTGGGCCGCCTGGCCAGCAAGCCACGATCCACTTCACATTATTATTTCTACTATTTTATAATTTTTATTTACAAACTTAATGCTACTACATTCTGCTCCAGTCCATATAACGCGTATTGCTCATAGGAAATCAACGTTTAGATTATGCCTCCAATTCCAAATTGATTTTTTTTTTTTAGAAAATTTTAAAGCTAATACAAATTATTATTTAATGTTGGGATTGCAAATTAAATCTTAATTAAAAGATCGCAAAAAGAAAAAAAAAAAAAAAAATCCCCCATAAAATAATTCCATGCGAAACTCTTTACATGGTACTATTATAATAACTAACTAGTTGGGGGAGAAAGGAAACATGTGGTCCCCCGAAAGGCAATCAATGGCTGTGAAAACATGGTAAAATAAGATCCTCCGGTCCACCAAATCCTGGACAACCATCTATTATTATTATTATTATTATTATTATTGTTGTTATTATTATTATTATCCATCATATAAATAAATACACATTACTTTTCCCAACATCTGCGTCCATTTTTGTTATATATATATATATATATATACTGTGTATACATATACATAAAAATATCATACATAATATGCTCCTCGTACAACAGTCCCAACCGCAACAAAATCATTGAGGAAGGCAAGCGTTGTGATTTGCTTCTTGTGCTTTTGCAATAAAAATATATAATAATATCAATCCAATCAATTAATTAATTGGTAGTATTACTATTATAATAAGCTGCTATGCATGCAATGTTCTTTTTAAAAAACGCAATTGTTCATTTTTGTAGTCAGTCACAAATCCAATGAGGCCCAACTTAGAACAAACTTTCTGGACTAGATTAGGCCCACCGAAGGTTGAAGGTATGACCGACGGGCCCATTAAGGAAACCTGGACTGGACTGCAGGATGATGCGACGATGATGATGAATGTTGGGGTTGAAGATAGCTACACTTGACACACCATCACCATTCACCATTCACCAGCCTAATGCCCAAACCCCCCGTTTCTAAAACGGACGTACATAACGCATCGAAATTAATTTTGGTTGTGTTATCTTGTGATCTTTCAAAACAATTTCACTATTAATTTCTTTTTTTTTTCTCTCTTAAAAGATTCTTAAATCAAAATCAAACAAATCCAATGATCATTTAACATAAAATTTGTACAAATTATATTTGATTTGAATTTAAAGTGGGTCATATCTTTTGATTCTCCTTTCGGGTCGATTTGTTTTCCAACTTGGTTTTCTATGACTTCTTTGATTTGAAGAGATTTGGTCTTCGGTTTGATTTTTCCGAACTTTGGAGAGCTTTGGTCTCCTTGCAGGGGATTTGATCATCGGCTTTGGATTTGATGTCTTATTTGGACGATCCGAAACTTTAATATTTGATTTGGCTTTGTCGCCTTTTGGAGGGCTTTGGTCTCCGTGTAGGCAATTTGATCATCGACTTTGGATTTATGTCTTCCTTAAACGATCCGAGGCTTTGATATTTGTTTTGGTTTTGCTGCTTTTGGAGGGCTTTGGTCTCCGTGTAAGCGATTTGATTGTTGGCTTTAAATTTGATGTCTTTTTTGGACGATCCAAGGCTTTGATCTTTGTTTTGGCTTTGCCGCTTTTGGAGGGCTTTGGTCTCCGTATGGGCGATTTGATTATTGGCTTTGGATTTGATGTCTTTTATGGACGATCCGAGGCTTTGACCTTTGCTTTAGCTTTGCCGCTTTTGGAGGACTTTGGTCTCCGCGTAGGCAATTTGATCATCGGCTTTAGATTTGATATCTTCTTTGGACGATCCGCGGCTTTGATCTTTAGTTTGGCTTTACCGCCGTTTAAAGGGCTTTGGTCTCCGTGTGGACGATTTGATCATTGACTTTGGATTTGATGTCTTCTTTGGACGATCCGCAGCTAGGGTCAAGTTGTTCCTTTCGTGAAGAACTTTGGAGACCTTCCCTTAGCTTTGATGAATTCCTCAACGACTTTTAGAGCTTTTATCCTTCCTCCGGCTCGGACATACGACCTCGATGTAACTTAGATGTGTCGAATGAACTAACCATGACTCCTATTTATAGGGATGGGTAGCTTCGGCTTCCTTTTTTAACGGTGCCACGTGGCGCGTTTTGATTGGCCAATAGGAAGATTTTATAATCTTTTATTTTCTATCAGATGCTCTTTTCCATTCTTGACGGATTTGATTGTGCACTTTCTTTTCTAACCAAGATCTTTATATCATTGCCCTTTTTCAGAAGATATTAATTTATATACTTCTTTTATTGACAAGATTAATTTATTTTGCTGCCAAATTTATTATGGTTCTATTTATGCACGTAATATTTGTACGATATTTTTCATTTTAAGCCGATTTTTGTATTAATGGTTGATATTTATTGTACAAAAATAACATATGTGCATAATTAAATACCATATATTTATTTTATTAGAATTTTATTTTCTTCCAAAATACATAATATTTAATTGATTTTAAATATATATTTTTAGTGTCTACAAATATAATTTCTGTGTCAAATTGATTGGTATGTATATATATATATATTTATTTATTTTAGTATGTTATGTCTTACTTAATATATTTGTATTTTTAATAAATTATACGTTTTAAAAATATATTTAACAAATATAAAAAATTCATCAACTCAATAGTATTATAATACATTATGTGGGATTTTTTTAAAATCCTTTTATTTTTATATTTTTTAATAAAAGATATTTCTATTTACAATTCAATTTTTTCAATTTTTTTTAATAAAATTAGTTGATGCTAATAATAAATTTATATTTTATACATTTGTATTATATATTTCATCCATCCTTCTAATCTTTTAGATTTTTATAGTAGATTAAAAAATTATAGTATTTTATTAGTTAATAAAAATGTGCATGTAAGATGATTTTGATATTTTGTAACGAGGTATTTATAATTTATTTAAAAGTTATAAAAATATTTATTATTAACATGATAAGAAGAGAATATTTTTAAATTAAATAGACGAAAATAATAAAATTATTATCTCTAGTTGGGACACTAACCAAAGGTGAGGTGAATATATTTGGCTATTGTTAGTGTAGTGATAGGACATTGTGGGTGGTGATAGGCAAAATACATGACATAATTTTACATAATAGTATATGATAATATTGATTTAACATAAAATATACTTTCTTTATCTTAATTCAATATATATTTATTTTACTATTTACGTTTATTCAAAAGTATTCAAATTTTTTTTGCAAAAATAAAAATATCATTTTATACATTTTTCACTAACTAATAAAAATCAACATTTATTTTAATCTATTAAAAAGGAAAAAAGAAGCAAATGCGTATTATGACGAGTGGAGATGAAAGGAATATATTGATTGAACATACATCAACTAATTAACATGATATCATAATGACATGTTTTTATTTATTGAAGCATGGATGTAGGTGTAGTGCACGAGCATGTCTTAAAAAGCAGCTTGTGTGTGTGGTGCTTTACGTACTGAAAAAGTTGCATCCAAAGTGCAATACCTATGAATGAATGATTTGATAAAGAGCGAGCAATGCAAGAGGTTCTTTCGACAATTAATTAAAGAAGAAGATAATATCTTGAATAATTTTGGATATCTTTTCTCTACTTAAATATTGCAAATCGTTTTAATTATAAAAATACAAACAAATACTCCTACCTGGGTACTAAAATAAAGAGCAGTTCGATTGATCAATGGGTACACAATTCGAGCTGGATGGGAAATTATATATAATTAAATAAACCCTAAATTATAAAACTATATAGTAGCGGGAGAATATGTAGGTAGGTAGGTAGGTTTGAATTCTTGATAATGTGATCCATGTTTGAAATATTAGTCTCATGTCATGTGGACTGGTCGAACAAATTAGATTAAAGAAAGCAAAAGGAGGACGTAGATGCATGGCACAGATGTCGAAGAATTTAAAGACGTATGTATCGTTTGCATGCATGCATGGCTTGGCACACTTATCCACATTAATGAGAGTAGTTAATTACTAACTAATTGATTAATTATTAATTACAACGGACATATATATAGATACGTATCTGATACGATGCACTTTTAGTCTGCAATATTTGCGCGCAGCAGCAGCATTGGACAATGTAAAAGCAAGCTAAGTCTCATATCACAAGAAAATCAGATAGACACAGACAAAATCATCCCGTCATCATAATCTTATCATTACTTATAATCATTCACTCTCTTAATTCTTCCACTAACCCCGTTGGATGGATGGATGGATAGATAGATAGATGGATAGATAGATAGATAGATAGATGGATGGAATGAATGCAGAGATTGGCCTGGCATTAATTAATTAATTAATTAATATGATTATCTATCCACTCAGCCGGTCGGTCGGTGTGCATGATCGAAATTATATATATTAATGTTGTTCAAGCTAACTTTTTCTCTACTTTTAACAATAAAGCAAAAGTAAAAATAAAGATATAGAATTAGAAAGTGGCCTTAATTCCCTCTTGGTGGGGGTGGGGTGGGGTGGGGTGGGGTGATTGATAAATGAGTATGATACTATATGTTTGCATGCAATTGGGTGAAACGAGGGTGAGCTAGGACAAATATATATATATATATATATACATTCATGAAAAGCTAGTGTAAATTATATTTCTTTCAGAGTAGCTTCTCTCCTCTGTCTCTGTGTGTTTTTTTTTGTATACGAGCTAACTTTTTTCTTCTTCCTCCTTTAGGGCCTCAGAAAGCAGAATCTGATACCCATAACATGTGATTTGATATGGTATGCATACTTACGTACTTACCTACCTACCTAGCCTTTACATTTACATTTACATTTTGATCTTGTGCATCTAATTTAGTTGATTGATATCTACACACATACACATACACGAGGAGACTAGAGGATCGAGAGGAGGATTTGCTGAAATCTTTGACCGTTTTTACTGTCATTTTACCAGCTTCCTTTGTTTTTCATATATGCATATTGTCATTGTTACGTTAATGTTTTAATATTAAATGGCACAAGATTAAATAGTGCGAGATCACACCAAATTTCGAATCAGAGCGAATCTAGGAAACATCAACATCAACATATGGAGAAACAGAAAAATCATTTTCCAAGTGTCGAATTTAGGGGATTTGCTTGCTAGCTATAGATGCATATATGCCATTGATATATACTCACTTTATAGCCCAACAAATAATTATTGGGAACTTGAACTGTATCGATTGCGACATGGCCGATGGCACAATTGTCATTTTCCCGTTAAGACGACGACAAAGCCCCAGTTTTGGAGTTTCTGAAAAGCTAATGATGATGATGATATATATCACAATCTTATTGGTGGCAGCTTGCGACAGCGACGGCCGGCTTCGTAATATTACTCCACTAGTAATGAGAAATGGAGGGGGGAAAAGTATATCAAAAAATTTGTAGAAATTAGAGTGAAGAACCGACCAAATTCAGTCATATACAACATTTCTTGATGCAGAAGAATAAAAAGAAACAGAAAATTAAAAGAAACAAACAATACGGCGAGGATGCTAGCATTTAAAAGAATGATTGATTGATCATATCATATCATATCGCATCTATATATCATGAGGTCTGCTGGTGTTGGTGCCAGTTTCTTGGAAAGATTTTGTGGCCGGGAGCAAGGATGGCCATGGGATCGAAGGCTGTTTTCCGATCCTGAAATCTGGGCCATTGATTCCCAAAGTGGGTCTTCCAGCCCTCGAGGGAGGTGTAGTGGGGAAGGTACAGCTTGTAGTCAAAACCATTCTGAATACAGCATTCAACAATCTCCTGATTCTGCGCAACCATTTCTTCCACCGATAGCCCATTCGGATGTGCGTCCGCAGGGAAGCACACTCGCAGCAGTCCCACCAGGTAGAAGATGTCACCTTGGGGAAGCACCACAGATTTCCGATCATCCCACCTAAAGCACACAAACAAACAAAAATTCATATTCGCATTCACATTAGTATATCAGATCTTCGAATCCAGTAGATCAAGACACAGGGGATATAGGATCAGATAACCAGTTATATAAACGTACCTAGAGGCTAGATCTAGGCTGTAAGTAAAGTTAAGTCAAGGCAATTACTTGGAACGTAGCAGAGGGTAGACAAGCATAGGGCCACCAACGCCATGCTTCAAAATATTCTTGAAAACAAGACGATCGAAATCAGCAATGTGGGTCTTGGACACGAAGAGATTGAGCCATGGGTGTGGGGCGTCCCAGACACCGCTGGCCTTGGCCTCTTCCTCGGCACGCTTCACACGGAGCAGGAATTCCATGTACCCCACCTCCACCTCCAACCTCAGTCCCTCCACGAATCCCAGCCTCCGAATCAATCTATCAACCCTCTGCAGCGCAGAATTACAACATTACCATTCATACAACAACAACTGGCAATACATTATATAATACTAGTATGAATTGAATTGAACTGAACTGAACTAGCAATTTCATTCTTTGATCGTTGGTAGACATAAGCTTAATTAGATAGGGGTTAAAGCTAATCTGCAGGCAAGCCATGAGGGATGCCAGCCAGGCCAGGCCAGCGGGCGGGTGTTTTCTGGGGATTGGGGGGACCACTGACCAGTGAAGACGACGCTGAAATTACCATTTTAGTCCTGACTGAATTTGTCGTCATTGGTAAGCGGATATGTACAATGCTATACTATACTACTATTATATTATATGGCGTCAGAGAGACACAGAGACGGAGAAGCAGGGGAAGGGGAAGGGGAAGGGGAAGGGGAAGGGCGGGCAACAAGTACGGTGTCCGTCCTGTAATAAGGAGGAGCCGAGGACCCGATTCACACGCACACAACAGAACAAGTGTCAGAACAGAAAATCCAAGGGAAGATACATAAAAGGCGCGCAGGCAGGCATCGTGCGGTCAGTTTTCTCTACTACTCTCTGAGCCTGCGGCCTTTTGACTTTTTTCACAGCTCGCTCGCTGGGGACTGGACTGGGACCCCTTCACTCCACTCCCCGTCCTTGTCTATATCCATCCATCCATGTATGATTGATTGATTACCGGTAACAGACACCCACCTGGGTCAAGACTAAGTCAATCCCTCCATCCATCCATCCTCCCCTTACGGTTTACACGCTCACTAATCACACCATCACCTCCCCCAGTCTTAATCTTAATCGCCACAGACCACAGCTAATTTATCTATCAATTCTAGCTAGACAAGTAAGATATAGATTCTTATTATAATTCTTCTTTGTATTCATTCTTATAAACCTGGGCTTTTTTACTAAATGCTACAGCAGCTTTTGGCCTATTTTCCACGTTTTGCTCTTTCGAAAGCCAATCCAACAAAAAGAAAAGGCGTCCAACATTCCAACATTAAAAAGAAGAGAAAAAATAATAATAATAATAATAGCAAGGGATACTGTTGCTGCATTTTTCATAGTATTTCATTTTCGTAAATAGCTAGTTCCACTTTTATTAACAATGACAGCTTCCAAACCAATTTGATTAATTGTTGTGAGAAAAGAGTTATCAGCAAAAAAATTTCGTATTGTTTGTTATAAATTTTGTCGGAATATGCGAAATCATATATTCCTTCCTATGGCACAAACATTTGGATCAATCAGAGTGCGTGCGTGCTAGCAAATCCAGGACCAGAGGGGCATATATAATCATATGTATATAAAATATAAGCATATATGTAACCAACTATATCTATATAGTTATCTTCCTAATTAAGTAGGAATACGATTCCTAGGTGATCATCAATCAGCAATTAACCTATGGGTATCCAAAAGGCTGCTGGCTGATTGATACGAGAATCATCCATCCATCCATCCAAGGATTAATTAAGAGGCAGATTAGATTAGATTAGATTCTAGTGGAGATTAAAATAATAGCAGTACCTTGTCAAGAGTGGACGGCAGATCCCCGTTCTTGTAATGCAAGGCCAGTTCTAGGCAGTAGAGCAGGGGCCCCGACCCGGTTGGAATGCAGGCAGGGTCGAACGGCCGATCTGGATCCAAGAGCACGGACGGCCATCCATTCACGGGGTCGTCGCTGTTGACGAATGCGAAACCTTCCACGTAATCGAACGAGTCCTCCCCCATGGGCCGGGTCACCAGCCACTCAGCGTCCCGAGTGAACTCGCTGAACTCGCTGTACACCACCCTTATCCACCTCACCTAATCAGTAATCCCCCCGCCACATAAAATTTAATTACTTAATCAAGCAATCCAAATTATATGCAACTAATTCATTATTTGTTAGCCACATTTCTTTCTTTTGGTGCATGTGCAATGCAATACGATATGATATACTCCTCCTCCTCCAGTCCTACATTTCCATTTCCATTTCAATTAACACTACAACTATCAAATTAGCACACAATAGCATAGCATAGCATACCATATTATTCCCATACCATGTCGGGTGCGGGCTGGAGCAGAAGCCTGGCCCGGGTGATGATCCCGAACTGTCCGAGCCCGCCAAGAACGCTGAAGAACAGTTGGGAATTCTGATTCTTTGAACAGACCAATATGTCGCCGTTTCCGGTAACCACTTCGAGCTCTGTTACGTTTTCGGTCTGGGGCCCGTATAGGAAGGCCTGCCCGCTTACACCGGCGTTGGAGAGCGTGCCGCCCACCGTCAGCCCCAAGTAATCCGCCCAGGACCGGGGGGCAAGCCCGTAGCGCAACACGCAGTGCTTCAGGACATCCTCCCACAATGCGCCGCCGCTCACGTCCGCCTGCGCCGTCTCCGTGTCCACCTCGGTCTCGAATTCGATTGCTTTCATGTCCAGGACCAGCCCCCGGTGGGCCATGGCCTGCCCGTTGACCGAGTGCCCGTTGCCGCGGGCGGCAACAGTCAGGTGCGGCGTCCGCGACGCCAGCCTCACTACCTTGGCCACGTCGTCCCGGTCGTATGGTTTTACCACGGCTAACGGCTTCGAGAACTGAACGCCGCCAAAATCTTTTCCGGCGAATTCGACTGCGCCGTGGAGGTCGAGGCCATTAAAGAGGGGCGAGATATCCCCATCTTGCTCCGGCTCCGGCATGGAATCGACGTCGTTGTCGTGGACAAACCGCTCTATGTAGGCTATCATATTAAATACATACAGCGGCTGCGGTTGGTTTCTTTAACGGAATGAGGGGAAATCTTCTTGGGGTATAAATGGTGGAAGATATGTACCTGTACTACGAGTAAGGATCGGAATTAATTAATTAATAAACAGGAAGAAGAAGGAGGAGGTGCCAGGAATTAAAAACAATTTAATTAATTACTTAATTAATATGGGAAGTAGCAAAGCAAAGCAAAGAAGCTTGGGTTGGGTGGTGGGTCAGTCAGGAGGGGGAGGGAGAGTCAGAAATTTTAATTTTAATTTTAATTTGGGGAAAGAGGAAACATAAGGCCGGGGCTTGGGGGAAAAATGGCCGCCCGCCTACCCGCATTTCCCTTGTGTTCTTTCTTATAATAATACCCTGTTTTTTCAATCCAAAAAACGTAGTCATGTAAATATAGACACTCATACATACATCACTTCGATTATAGTGTGATTATTGTATTGATTTTTTTCAAATAATATGAATCAAAATTACATATTGGTACTATCTATTTAAAATATGTTTTTTAATACAAGTATATTTTATATGTCATGTACATGTATATCTATTTGTACAATTCAATAGTAATAGTAGTAATAATGCAGTTAGCGAGATTAGTAATCAGCGCGCGCGCGCACCAGAGTAGTACGCATATAGTAATAGAGATCTACAAGAACAGACACACACAGCACAGCAGGACGGACGAGTCACTTTCAGAAATTTATACAGCTCGTAATTCAACACACCACACCACACCCAATTAATTATTATATTTTTAATATGATTTGTCATTGTCGTGGTCGTGGACACAACAAATCCATTTAATTTAATTTAAATTAGATTAGATTCAGCCCCAGTCTCAGTGCAAATTAGTAGTAATTGTTATGCGAAGCTCTCTCTCAGTACATATATATATAAATATAATGCAGTAGCTCCTATCATTCGTCCGTGCGTGCGTGTGAAATATTTTTGACATCATACATCACGCACTCGCACGCATATGTGTATTTGTGTTACAGAGGTAATTGAAAAGCCTTGAAATAAAAGACCGTGAATTTGTTAAGATTATTAAAATGAATCTAATATAATCTATTTGTTTGGATGTGACTATCATTGGAAATTTGACCCACTCCACCCCAGATATCAATTATCATCTCGATCATAAAGAAACAAAGGGATATGAGATGAGATGATACGCGTCGTTAAGCTAGCTAGCTAGCTAGCTGTTGAATGGGAATTGGGCGTGGTGATTTCTTCACTAAACAAGTAGTTGCAACTCTTCTCTTTTCTATCTTTCAAATATGTCATTGATGCGTGAATCTCTCCGATTATTCTTCCTACACAACTAAACTTGCTACTCATCCCTCTCCAGCTAGCTGGCTAGCTTTCGCATGAACCAGTAGTATGTATGTATAGTACTCTATTTCATTGTGAATTCTCCTTTTACAATAATTATAGTAATTCGTTTCGTTTCTTTTGTTTTATGTAATTAATTAACTAATTAAAATGTTTGATGCAGACGCACTCGCCCGCTCGCTTCCTCAATGAATTAATTAATGTTATTATCTATCTTATTCACTGATACATGAATCGGAGCTTACTTTGAAGTAGTAATAATTAATTAATTAATTAATTGTAGTTTAGTATATCTACATATTTGATTAATATTGGTTTTCTTCTACTGACTTAATACAGAGATTGCACCATTAATTATTGTTCTTGTTATATATATATATATATGCTTAGTAATATTTTTATTGCCATCAAGGTCATATCAATTGTATGTGGCCATGCTTTTGATGGCTGACCCTACTAGCTCACTCTTTTGAAGTTCAACTCATTATAAAAATGAAAATATTCCAGTGGCTGGCTATTGGTTGACTAACTTGAGTAAAAAATACTTATCATGGTTATATTATAATCTAATCTAATCATATCCTTGGTTCAAACAACACACCCAGCTCACTGTGTACGTACTGACTCCAACAATACAGATATGTATATTTTATAATAATGTTTGTTTGAATATTATTAATAAGGTGTACCGGTACGTATTAATTAATTAGCATGCTATGCTGGTGATGTCTGTTGTGTTGACACCATTTTCCGAGATTTAAATAATACTAATCAAGTCAAAATTCAAAATTAATTGCAGCAGAACAGGTTCCATGTCCCAAATCTTCTTCAAGTGATGATATATTGCTCACTGCTAGCAGTGAACACTTGTTGCATTAATTAAGCAGTTTTAATATGTGTGAATTTGATTCCCCATAAATAACAACACAGAAAAAACCAATAATACTTATTATAGGCCTAGGCCTAGGCCACGGCCACCACAGTGAGACAAATATAATTAAAATAAAATATATAGTCAAGTGGAGAGCTGGTGCTGGAGCTGGAGTGGGATGGAACAGTTTTAATATATTATTATTATTACTATTATTATTATTCAACTCTCAATTTATTACACGAACACGATATATTGATATATTTTACGTTTTTTTATCAATGGGTGTGTAAAATGAAAAGAAGCTGCGCGTGACAGTGGTGGATCAAATATATATGGAGAAACAAACAGTAAGGAAGATCCTTAAATCCACAACTTACATCACTGGAAATATAAAATAGCTGGCCAGCATTGAGCAAGTGTGACCAATCGAGGAAATCTCTTATTTTGTCAGCTCATCTGACAAATTGGTGAATTTTGATTTTAATTATTATTGTTATTATAATTTTTTTTAAAAAAATATTAATTAAGCAGCCGGGCAGTAGTCATCAAGATATGATCGATATGCAACAGATATCCATCTTACGTAGTTGAACTTGAGAGTTTGGCTTCATCTTTAAACCTTCTCGGATGTTCCTGCAATAGGAAAATTGGTTTAACTAATCCAAGAAAAGTGGTCCCTGAAAGATTTCCCCTTGCTAGAAAATCATTTTATTCATCAAGTCCAGATTTGATCACAACAAATTCTTGGATGGATGGATGGATGGATGGCTCATTGTGTCATTAATCTGTGTTTTATATTTAGTTGCAACTTAACATACACACAAACACACATATAGATATATATATATATATATCATCTCCAAAGTGAAATGGAAATGCTTATCCTTTTTGCAACTCACTTGAGACACAATCATTAGACATACCTGCTAGTAACATAATCATTGAAGACTAGCTATATAATTAATTGGACAGAACAGGATCATCATCAACGTAGTCCCTCATTGCTTTCCTGCTTGTTTGTTCCTAAATTAATAATATATATATAAAAGTAGAGAGGAAGGGGGGTGAGGGTGACATTGAACAGGCTTACGAAATGTGCAGATGCAGCAGTATATAGGATCTGTCTTGGTTATTCCCTGTCGTTTTGGTGGAGATGTAGTTTGAAGTAGCTAGTGATGGAGCTAAGGCGTAGATTCAGCAGCAGCAGCAGTAGATGGCAATGGCAAGACACTGATTGTATCTGTATGTAATGTATATCAGTATCACAGAAAACCTCATATCTTCTGAGAGTAAGGAAATTTCCGTATAGTGCGTGCGCGAACAAGTGTGATAGTCAGTCAGTCAGTCAGTCCCAAGATTGATTGATTGATTGAGTCAATCTATTTCCTGCATCCCATCCCCTCTATGGATCCATCCATCAAACTCTGAATCTGAATCTGAATCTGATTGATAGTGTAATGAAGAGTGAAGACAAGTTATTTGGGTGTGCAGTGCCTGGGCAGAGCGTATTGATTTAGGATAGGGCAGGGCAGGCCAGCTGGGTGTGTGTTTGGGTATCAAATCCAGTCCAGTCCAATAGTACTTACTACACGAAAAAAGATGCATGGATGGGCCCAGCCCAACAGTTTAGATTTTAGATATAGGATGCAGTTGCTGTTGTAAAAGTTACCCCTACCCCCTCCCCTCAGACGCACTCACTCACTCTTCCAGTTTGCATGCTATGCTGCGGTGTCCCTTACATTACACACTGAATCTATTCCATATTGTAGTATTCATAAATAAATAATTTCCAGAATGATGGGCTCGTGGGCATTAATAGGCCCCTCCTCTGATTCACATAAAACTCCAAGGTCCTGTCACTTTCCTTACACAGTACACACGTAGCAGTATTATTAAAATATACATACATACATACATACGCATATATATATATATAGAGAGAGAGAGAGAGAGAGCGCGCGTGTGCAACTATAATAAAATGAAAATAATCAAAGATTTGATTTGAGGTGAGAATATGAAAAGATGATGATGTATTGTGAAGAGGGGGAAGAAAAAAAAAAAAAAAAAAAAAAGAAGAAGAAGAGGAGGAACAAGTGGTGGGGCAGAGAGAGGCAGAGCAGACGAGGAGGAGATGAGATGACAAAAGATGAGTAAAGGGTGACCGTTGGATATATCATATGGGGATGGGGATGGAGATAGGATGCAGCAGGGCAGGGCAGGGCAGGGGGCAGGAGGGATGCCTCGCGTTTCACACCGGACACAGAAATTAATGCAGAGAAGAGAAGAGGGAAGGGGACAGCAAAGGACGGGCAGCACAGTGACACATTCACGTGCGCCACCATGACATGACGGACACACACCGCTCCTCCACCCCTATGTCTCTATGTCCATGTCTATGTCTATGTCTCTGCCTCTGTCCCTGTCTTTGGAGTATCAAATACTACTGCTATCTATTACCAGTATTTCCGATCTACTACTATCAAATATCATAAATAACTAATTAAATCAATTATCAATTCTCAGAGCCAATACTATCTATCAACCATCAATCCTCTTCTTCTCTTCTTCCCACTCCCCACTCGCTCATCATTTATCTCTTCTCTCAAATCTGGCTCCACACGTGTTCCTTGTCTTCTTTCTTTATCTCCTTTCTCCTCTCCTTTTTATCCTTTCATTACACAACAACCCCAAACACAAACACTAACACAATCTGTAAGATTCGATGCAGAATAGAATACAAGAATCAAAATTGAATTCCCAGAACATACTCTGGCCATTCGCGTCAAATTTGAATCTAATCTTTCATGCTTGTTCTTCTAAGTGCTTGTACTGTATTATTTTTCTAGAAACTTTTTTATAATGACGCTTAGGGGATAAAAAAACTCTAAAATTTATATCTCAATTAGTTCATTACATCAAAGAAGTAACCCAACATGGAGAATGGATAGAATAGTAGAGATCGATAGCCAAATAGTGAGGTTAGTGGAACAGTGAAAACTTTTAGCATAGCCACTGCTTCACATAAACTAGATAATATTAACATAATATATACCTCTTCTACTCATAGCTGCTTTATACAAAAAAATAATAATAATAATAATAATCTCTATCTATACAGTATGTTATTTAAATTTTGAAGATAATACCAATTATTAATATCTTATCTTATTTATATACTTTTTTTTTCATATAAAATATTTTATGAAATATTATTTTAATATAAAATCTAAATAATTATCCCACGCTAAACAAAAACCACACACCTTAACAATGTGTTTGTTTTGTAAATAAAGTTTAAAATGATATTTTCTAATATAAAATATAAAAAATTATATAAAAATAATATATATATATTTTTAAACAATATATAAAAAATAAAAATAAAAAGAACATACCCTAAACCAACTCGTCCTATATTATTTGTATTATTGTTATTATTACATCAAAATGACATCGGAGCTGGAGGGGCCCCAGTTAATTAATATTAGCAAAATTGTTTAAATATTCACAACACAAGTAGCTAGCATAGCAGCACATATATATTGCTAATAAAATAATATATTCTCACATGCTCTTTGGTTCATCGAGTTACTAGATCCTATCCCGACCTATTGAATTAGCCGATAGGTTCACCCGAACCGAACCGACCCCTTTTATCTTCTCACGGGTGTGTCTATTTGGGGATTAGATTTTAAATGCATTATTCATTTTATTTTTTTTCTATTTTTTTCAAAAAAATTAAATCAAATACTATTTTTAATTTTTTTATATTATATTAAAAATTAATTTTATATTTTTATATAAACACCTATTTATATCATATTATATAAATATTTAAATTTAAAATCTTCACTGTTAAAATCCTAACTCAAAATTCAAAATGTTGGAGTACCACACCGGTCGTCTACTACTACTAATTAAGATAAAATACACACGCACAAACCACACTGTCGTCGTCTCTTCACCTCCTCCGTAGCTATCTATCCTGGTCCTGCACTGCACACACCACTCTAGCGAGCAGTAGCTCGTACCGTCTGCAATCTACCAGGCCAGGCAGGCCGGCAGGCGGGGTCAGGGTGCTTCATTCTCTTCTTCTTCTCCTTCTTCTTCTTCCTCCTCTTCTTCAGATCTCTTTTCTTCCCGCTCGTCGCTCGTCAGCTCAGGTTTTCCTGCAATTAACCCACCCTCCCTCCCCCGGTACGGTGCCGTGTAAAACCATCTCCAAGGCCGATCGATCTACCCTGCTAGTGCTTGTAAGACGACGACTGACTGACTAATTTTACAAGTATGCACTCCGGTTATGAAATCCCTCAGCACCACCAAGCATCGGATAATACTTGCGCCCCGGTGTTGCTATCCGTCAATCAAACCCATATTCTCGACCAAATCCACACCCTACCCGCAACCCAGCAGCTGTTCCTCGACCAGCACCACTTTCTGCCACCGCACCACCACCACCACTACTTGAGCGGCGGCTCCCCCTCTTCCACGGCTTATAATTTCCCGGTGAACTTCAAGCTTGGGCTGAATGAAGTCTGCTCGGGAAATGATTTTAAAGCCGACGCTGCAATTAATGTTAGCAGCGCTGTTAATGTAAAGGGGGGAGAAGGAGGAGGAGGCGGCGGAGGCGGAGGCGGAGGCGGAGGAGATGGTTTGCTTCGTGGGAGTGAGCAATACCATGTCCCCGAGGAGGAGGCCCCACACTCTTCTCTGGGAATGCTTCATTGTTGGCAAAACCAAGAAGATTCTGCAATTAAACAACCGCCAGCTTTCTGGTAAAGTTAATTTCAATCTTCCTGCACAAAAGCCCTCGATTAATTATAGTATAGTAGCAGTAGTATTCACCAATTTATTTTCTCCCACTGCACAAAAATTTCTTCCGTACGTGCACTGAAATAAAGGGGCGATTTTTAATGTGTAAAAGCCTGCAGTAGTCCTCTTTGTTACGAGCTCAAAAGCCCTCGATTAATTATAGTATAGTAGCAGTAGTATTCACCAATTTATTTTCTCCCACTGCACAAAAATTTCTTCCGTACGTGCACTGAAATAAAGGGGCGATTTTTAATGTGTAAAAGCCTGCAGTAGTCCTCTTTGTTACGAGCTAGCGTTATTCACTTTTTTCTTTACAGACAGAGAATTAAGTTAGTCATTTCTTGAAAACTGAGTGAGTGAGTGAGTGAATGAATGAAACCACATTCATTAATGGATCGGAGCTTCATATCTCTCTATATTTTTTAATTCAATTTCTTGTACTATATATATATATTATACGCTCGTTAATTAATGTTTGTAGGGAACCCCTCCCATCCGAAGTATCCAATGAGAACAGTGAGATAGTAGATCGACACGAACACTTGGAGTTGAACCAGAAAGAAGCTTCGGCCCCGGTAGCAAACTGTCTGGACAGCAAGCGTCGAGTACACTTTGGCGAGCTGGAAGCCATTTACAAACGCTTGGGTGCTGCGGCCGAGGCTAACCAATTACCAAGCCCTCTCACCCATGAAGTTGTTCATCCTTTAGGCGATCCATTGCTGCCCGTAGCGTTGGATCATGGATCTGAGGGTTCCATTGGGGAGGAAGCCTCAGAAACCATAGAGAATGCAAGAAAGAAAAGAAAGAAGAAGAAAATGAAGAAGAAGAAGAAGGAGGAGGAGGAGGAGGAGGAGGAAGTTGGTCATAATAATCGTATGATCAATCCGATGATGGACTTTTTTGGAGACCTTGTGAAGAAAGTTATGGATCACCAAGAGAATCTGCATAAGAAGTTTGCGGAGGTGATTGAGAGATTGGATGAAGAAAGAAGGGCAAGAGAGGAAGCATGGAGGAACAAGGAGTTGGCTCATTTTGAACAAGAAGCTTCTGCGAGAGCTCGTGAAAGGGCGCTGGCACAAAGTAGGGAAGCCATGATTGTCTCGTGCTTGGAGAAAATCTCAGGTCAAAACATAAATCTTAATGCCGCAGGGAATCGTCGTCCTTCCGCCGCCGCCGCAAGTAGTGCAGGCGATGATGATTTTCCAAGCAGTAGGGTCGAACACGATGAAGGTCGACTCGAGAGGGCGAGGGCCTCCAATTGATATGCTGCAGATTGAAGGTACGTACGTACGTAAGGCCTGGAATTAAACTAGAGTTTTGAAGCGTAGCTAGCTAGCTAGCTACGATAACATATGGATGCTCCGATCCCATCCATACAGAAGACTCCAAATTAAAAGCCTCCGATCCGTGGGGAAATTTTCCAAAGGATGTGCGTGTGGGTGGGGACTGCAGCCTGCGGATGGACCCTCCCTAGCTAGCAAGATCAAGGCATACATATAGATTATATATTATTGCTAGCTAAGCTTAAAATGCATATATACTAATTACTGTAGTGGCGCCCATGAGCAGATCACATCGCTTTGGATTCTGGATGTCATCAGATCGATCAGATGGGAGAGCAAGATAGATCTCTATATATATAGCATGGCATTGTTATATATAATTATATCAGACTGAATTAGGGTTTATGAGTCCATCTGGTTTAATTTATCTTATTATTAATTAACTAATTAAATGAATAATGAACGAGTGAGGTTTTGCTTTCTCCCATCTTATTTCCGGACTAGGCTGAATATTAGTAGCTAATCATTTAACTTATTTGTTCCCTTTTCTTCTCATAAAACCCAATGCACTGAGTTCATTACTGAAACATATATATATATATATATATAATTGGTTCCTGCTGTAGGGTAGCCGCTTTGATTAATTATGACTTTCAGCTATAATAATAATAATAATTATAACAATAATAATATATTATAATAATAGATGGGGATGGGGTTGAGGTTGAGGTTGAGAAGCGGACAAATTAATTTGTAAGTACCTAGGCCGTATTCATAAAATATAATAGTACCAGTTCCGTAAGGGATGATCCGGTGGTGTAGGGGTTGAACTTGCGACCGTGAGATCATGGGTTCAAACTCCAGACACCTTAGGTCACCTGAAGGCCATCGACACTGCCTGAGAAAGCGTTTCAAAAAGGGTCAGTGCATGCGGGCTCTTTTAAAGGCCATCTCATTTTATGTAGAGGCTTTTTTTTTTAAAAAAAAAATTTTAATCTAAGGCTTTAAATGGAACATACAATTTATCATTGTACAAAAACTCGTTTGAAAAATTCGTAGGGCGAGGCCTTCTTATTAATTCCAATCCCTATGCTTATGCTTGTTGCATGCCCTTATTATGTGATTTCTTATTTCGTTTCTGCAGCAGTAGACACCTATGGCCATGGGGTACAGACACAGTTAGGCATCCACCATCAATGGCTGCACCTGCACCCACACCCCCTGCCTACCACTGCCAGTATAAATAATAAGCGTGTGCGTGCTGTGCTAGCTAATTGCAATGTATCGTATCTTATTAATGCCGCCGCTGCTGCTGCTACTAGATGAGTGCAAATGTATCTTATCTTGTTAATGCCGCCGCCGCTGCTAGATGAGTGCGCTGGTTAAATCTCCTACTGTTAACCTAATATCATATTATTTTTAAAATTATTTATTTTGTCATCTCATTTCAAAATAGCATGGAAATATAGAATCTGTGTGTTGCTTAGACTAAATTAAATAGTAAAATCCCAGGTTCTCAAGTCAAGTTGCTATTTATCATTGTCTTTAGTTCACCATCACTATTCGGCCCATTAATAATTTCCTGGGTTTCTTCGTATACCCTAGCGGATGTTTGTGGCAGACCTAACTCGCACTTCTTCCTTACTCACTCACGCCCTTTTATTGGGCCTACAAATTACTATCACTATTCAGCTCATTAGCAGTTTCTATAAGGTCAAATGGATACCAACTTACTTTAATAAATATATAAATAAAATTTGTTGTTTGCTTGTTTGTTTAAGGTAGGTACTAAGGAAAATTAATTTAATTTTTGGGATTATTCGTAGGATATATATAATAATTAAATAAAAATTTGATATAATATTTTATAAAGAATCATATCTCATATATCAACACTTTATATATAAGAAATACTATCTTTGTCAAAAAAAATAAAAAAAAGTGTGTTCTTCTAGAAGATTTTGTTCAACATTTTCAAAATATTAATTCAAAATGTTTATTTTATATGAATTTATTTATTATTATTATTTTTTTTACAAACAAAAAAATGATTTTTTTTCTTATTTTCATTCTATTTATAACTTAAGAAATACTCGGAAGTTCATTTTATAATAATAAAAAAAAATGGGTAACAATACATTATGCCAAAAAAGTTACAAGGTGAGAAAGAGAGAGAGAGAGAGAGAGCGAGCGCATTAATAAGAAGCAAGAGTGGAGGAGAGATGTGATATGAGTGTGTGTGTGTATGTCTATGGGGCCTGGTGGTATATGGTTAATTGAGGTTGAGGTCCACGCTGTGCTCTTGTCTTGGCGAGGACTTTTGCCATGCACGCACACATCACGTGATACCGCCTTCCTATAAATAGGCAGCCCAGCCCCCGACCCCGTCCACAGCCGTTTTCTTCTATTCTTCTCGTCTCTTTGCAATTGCACGCCACGCCAACAACACAACACTAAACTAAACCCGAAAGCCCCAACGCCGAAGCGCAGCCGGCTGAAAACCCTCTCACCCCTTCCCACCTCACCGATGATCTGAGGGCAAGCTTCCCAGCCATGTCTATTCAGTTCAAGTTCAGGAGTTCGGTCAATTTTGAGACGTTGGACATTGAGAATCGCCCCTCGATTTCTGTCGGGGAGTTGCGGGCTAGAATTTTGCGCGGAAAATTCTCTCAACAACAGCAAGGGTTCGATCTCGTCTTTTCCGATGCGCTTTCCGGGATAGGTCTGCTTTAGATTATCGATTTCTCTTTCATTCATTGCCATTTCTATTGTGTTCTTGGTTTCTATGCTTTCGCTGTCTTCCGGTGATGTCTTTATTCATACAAGTCTACGCTATGGTTGAACTCCTGAATAACCTATCTTTGTTCCTATTTGTTTTTCCTTGGGGAAAACCCGGACCCGCCAGAGTACAAGGGGGATGATTCCCTGATTCCGAGAGGATCCAGCGTGATTGTTAAGAGAGTTCCCGGCGGAACTCAGCCATTGCCCCCATCGGCTGTGTAAGTTTCTGTCTGATTAATTTACAATCGGTGTTTGACTGACTTCACTTCTCTTGGGCTGCTCCGCTCCACCCCGCTCCGCCCCGCCCCGCCCATGCATTAGTTAAACAACCCACACACACCTTTTATGAGAATTCACTTGTTCCTTGAAGTTTTGAGGATTCCTTCATATATGTAGCAGGATTTGTTGGCAAGTGATAGAATTGATCAAAACAGTAATTGGTTTATATTCTCTGATGAGTAGAATACATGGTGTTGCTTGTAGTTCATTGCCTAAATTTTTTGTGTTGTCTGGATAAGTCCTATGTTTGTAGATGCTCATATGCTTAAAGCCTCATTTGTTCTAGTGTTTTATTTTATTAAGAAAGTCATTATGAGCAACCTTATTATTCCTTAAGTGTGTTGTGGCCATTATGGAATTTTCCTAAATGAGTTGTTTACCATACAAACTTAACAGGTGTTGATATCCAATTGTTTTCCATCTCGTGGCCTGAAATTGTTAAATGAAATTAATTTACCTTTTTCCATATACAGAAACTAGCCTGCTTTAATTGATCCATTGACCAACGGGATGAGACGACGTGTCAAATGTGGTTCGAGGCTTTTCTGAGCTGCTTTTAATAAATGAGTGATATTTAATGATACTTGGAAGTTCATCAGTAAAAGAATAATGTTGAAGCCAGCACAATGAATCTGTCAGCCTTTAGCTTGATTTTTCACAAATCAGCCATTTAAATTTAAAAAGATCTATTTTGTTGGTGTCCAAAAATAATTTCCTTCACAGTGTTGGCCAAGAACATTGACTTTCTGTTGTATACAATCTGTCTTTTTTGGAGTTATGCGGTTTTAAGTCTAAATCAATTTCTTTCTAAAGTTGTTCCCCAGATTAACCACGTGGCGTTTTATTAACTTATTTTGTTTGTTTTTGTAATTTGATTACTTATTCTGTGTGTGTATCCTTGTGGAATTCCTCCTATTGTACCACCTGGAGGTTCTGCATTAAATGCGATTATCTTCTAATTTGCGAGGGTCCATTTTCCATTAATTTGATTAGATTGTCCTTCCCTCATTTTCAGTTGGCTTATGTGGCAGTTAAAATTTGATGTTATTGATTGGGGCTATATGTAATACCTTTAATCTGCATGTATGTTTCTTTGATGCAGACCATCTATTCAAGCTGTAAAGGATGTAGAGAGGAAAGAGTTCGGCAATCTGTGTACTCCAGTAAGCCTTTTATAATGGTTTTGTTATGTATGGCCTTAAATTTCTCATGTCCCATGTCCTTTTGAAATTGGCAATATTTCATAAGTTTCTAGTAGGTTGTCATCGATATGAGACCCTTATATTCTATCATGTACATATCTCTACTGTAGGAGCAATTTGCTTGTTTTTAAAATTGTATGCGTTTTTGCTGACATTTATATCTATCATGTACATGGGTTTTTAATATTGTACACCATGGTATTTTCTAGCTTCATGTTCATGCCTATTTACCGACTTGTTGATTACTTTTCTTATAATTCGATCAACTTGTTTTCTTCAGAGTGGGCCAAAGGACGAATTGGATATCTTGGGTGTTGATCCCATGCCAGAATCAAACTTCCTTGATTTCAATTTTGCATCCGACAAAGATAATTTTGAGGGCAATGAGAATGATGGTATTTGTGGTTCGAGGTATAATTACTTGTAATGGCTATGAAGGTTTCATGAGTATACCCCCTTCTCTTCACACGGACACATTTACTGTGTGTGCATCTTTATCTGCTCCATTTTTCTTGTTTTTCTATGTTAAATTGAAGCCATATTTGAATCAGCAATCTATCTATGAAGAATTACTGTCTAAAGGCTGATGGTTTTTCTTGATTGCAAATTATTGTCTTATTCCAAGATCTTTGTGTGTCTTGACCTTCCTTGAAGACACACGTCTGCTGTTTACAAATAAAAAAAGTTTTTTTCTTGTATTTGCTCTCCCAAACAGTTGCAGCAAGCAGCATTGCTGATATCTTGTTGGAATAACCGACTCATCTAAACTTGTTTTGGGATACATACTTTTACAATATAATATTTTTGAGTATGAGATGAATTTCATATTTTTGCATGAAGAATATAAGCTTATACAATTCTAAGAAGTGATTATATGGCTATCCATCTATTATGAATATTCACGTTATGAATTTTATGATCAATCTGTTTGAATTCACAAAGAAATATGAAAGAAATCTAATGGAATTACTATTAACTTGTAGTGATTTTCTTATATATAGTTGTATCTTTAAATTCTTTTTATGAATGAGCACGCCATACAATACATAGATGCGTTCATGAAATGTCCCTTTCTAAGCCTACACTCATTTTCTACGTGGAATGGATGAGTAAATGTCATCATTAACAAAACAGGGGATGATACATATCGTTGCTGCTTTGTATAGTTTCAATAAATACGATGAATTAAATGATTGGTCTATAATTGCAGCGTCTATAGTACGCAATCTTTATGTTATTGATTCACCACTCTACTTCATTGTCAATCTGGGTTGTGGATTGCATTTTGTTTCTTGAATCACAAGGATCTTACATGTTCAAAATTCATACTGTTTCTATTTCATGGGTTTATGACTACGTAAAATCTTTATATTGTTGAATCACCACTCTACTTCATTGTCCATTTTGGTCGTGGATCTCATTTTGTTTCTTGAGTCACAAGGAAAATGCATTATGACTGCTCTGGTAGTTTATTTTGAACGGTAGTGCCTTTTTCTTTTAGGATACGAAATGAATTTGGTGTTGACTATTGTTTCGTTCTAGTAATTTGTCTGATTTTAAAAAATTTCACTTTGGTTGCTTGTTCTATTCAGGTTAGGATGTCAGAAGCTAAATTCATGTAAATCCAATCAAGAAATTCTGCAAGGTATGTTCTGTTTCAGTCATTTCTTTTGAAGCTTTCCCCATTGAAAATTTATTCAATGGTTCAATTAAATTTCAGGTTCTAATCAATGTCAAAATGTGAGGAATGTGTTACCGAAAGTTGATGAACAGAAGGAGTTGAAAAAGTATATATATATTCCCCCCCGCATTTGTATTCTTCTTCAAGTGTTTATTCTTGCTCATCTTACCTATTTTTGTTGGTTGTTTAAAGGCTGTCTCCACCCAATGCACTGGATGCCCAAAATAATAATCTTCCATTAGAGCTGAAATGTACACTATGCAACACATTCTTCAAGGATGCTGTGATGATACCTTGTTGCCAGCATAGTTTCTGTGAAAAGTGTAAGGCTTTTTTTTTTTTTTTTTTTTTTTTTTTTGTGCTGTGCTGAGTAGTTTAACAACAATACTTTAAACTCAACTCTTTATGAATCTTTACTGTTAATCTTCTTCTTCATCTTTTTATTTATTATTTTTTTTTAAAAAAAATTAACAATAGCCTTTGGATTGAGTTCCATAGGATCTGTATGCACCACCTATTAAATTGTTGATGGTGGGACTGCAGGTATTCGTCAAGTGCTTATTGACCGGAGGATATGTCCAAAGTGCTCTTCAAACAAATGCACTGTAGAAAATCTGCTACCCAATTTGTCACTCCGTCAAGCAATTGAACATTTCCTTGAATCTCAGATGGTCAATAACAATTCGGAAAATGCCATGCAAAAATATGTACCAGGTAGATGAAATGGTTGAGATGACTTTTTGGCAAATTTGGGATTTTTATATACTTCATGCCTCTTTTATTTATTTGCAGATGGAGAATCTGGAATTCAAGTGCAGGATGTTTCTTGTGCTATAACTGTTGTGCAGAGGGAACTAGAGTTGCCTCAGTCATCTTGTGCAACAGGAAGAGGATCAAATCAAGTGTTTATGGAAGGTTTATATGGGCATCAGCATGGAAGAAATGTGCCATATGCAAATTTTGGTAATATAGATATAAAATATGCTCTTTCATCACTTTCAAGTCAGTCAAGTAGTCAACATTGATATGCTTAAAGGATCTTAACATTTTTAACGTTTGGCAGATATTCAAGCTGAAAATCAGAACACTTTTTCTCAAGCTAATGTTCCCGATGAAGGTATAATCTCCTCCCAATGCTTTAATTTTCGATCACATAACAAAGGGTAAATATACTACAAATTCACCTTGTTAGGCTGCTTTGTCTAATATACTTGTTCTTTATTTTTTTAATGGTCAACATATACCTTTTGATGAAGAAATATTTTTAATTTTGAGCTAGTTGTTAATGGAGATGATTAGATGGGATAACCTGTGCACTGTCTTTAATTTTCACATGTAACTTGTGTAAGGTTTTCAGCTAATTCATCATTTGTGAAACCTCCATAGTATTTAGTTTGCCTGATGTTCCTTTATACTGTTAAGTAGATATAAAAAGAAATGAGTCCATAAGCGTAAATGGAATTGTTTATGATTGGTGTTTTAATGAATAATCTGATGAATCAAAAGGTTAAACTGGGAAATCAAATGATTAGTGTTATAATCTTCTAATGAGTGTCTAGCCCATCCCTTAATTTCCATCCTTTCTCATTTGTGCTACAGCTGATTCTAACACGAGGAGAAGAGGAGGAATCCGGAATGATTCTTCTGGTGAATAAATTTACTTAAATGCATCAATATTTGTAATAATAGTTGGTTGTATTTTTTTTCTAACTTGTCATGTGCTGCTCTTATTTTTAGGTGGGGATAGAAACTTCTCAGGTTTTGGTGGAGGATATAGAAAGGTAACTCAGCTGCCTTATCTAGTAAAGAATGTATAAGGTTCTCGTGCTAAATCTTTATACATAGATAAAGTTCCACGGCTTAATGGCTACTGTGTGTGATTTTAATTCTATTTTTTTGGAGTTACTGAATGGGTAAAAGGCACATATAATTGAAATATAAATCAGAAGTTTCCTGCCCCCGTCTTATTTCAGCTATTCCTGGATTTTGTGGGGAACATTCTTGCAATAGGAAACTATCAGCATTATTTTGCATAGTTTTTGTGGAAGTTTCTTTATACTAAAATTTTAGACATTGATATAAGTGGTTTTCATGCTTATGAAGCTCGTATAATGTTAGCTTTCTTCCCTGAAATTAGGGGACTCGCAATTGCTACACATGTGGTTCTCCTGATCATCTCATGCGGGATTGCCCTCTTGCCAACCAAAATACCATGTTTCGGCCAGGTATTATTCAATGTTTTCTGTTTTATTGACATTCCAAATGCTCATTTTGTTAATTGATGTAGACAATGGAGCGTTTCATGGAGGCATGCCTGGGTATGCACCACCCTACTGGAATGGCTCTTCAATGCCTCCCTTCAGACCATATGCCAATATGTATAATAACTCTGGAATGGTGCCATTTAATGCATCCATGGTTCCAGTTTCACCTTTTGCTGCCGCTCCTTATATTCCATCAATGCCTGGTGGCCTGCCTGGTGTTGGGTAGGTTTTATATAAGGGTTTTACCCGTCTTAAAAACATGTATACCTGCACAGCCAGATTCTGAAGCAGTTACATTTTGCAGTGGAAATATGAGGATGGGAAACATGGGTCCTCCTCGGGCATCAGAGCTGTTTGGTCTTGAACCATGTGAAAATATAAGGAAGCCTCCCAATGAGGATCTAGGAAGGTATCTTAATTTTTAAGATGTCATGATTCAAATGAAATGTAAATATATCTGTATCTATCTATATATATCTATCTACAACTTGTACTATTGTATTTCAACTTTGTGTGTGTTGGTGCATCAGAGATCAAAGAGAACAACTTTCTGCCAACAATGAGGGTTCTCCAGAATGCGGTCACCGTAATGGCCCAGAAAAATCTGTTGACCATAAATTATGGAAAGACAGAGAATCAAGTTTGAGTTATTCTGGGGAGGTATTTGGGAGGAAAGGCCAGCATGACAAACATATGCATTCTGATGATCACTATGTTGATGGAAGACATGACAAGGGCTCCCATTCATCCTTTGCTGGAAAAGACAAGAGACCAAGTCATGCAGAGCGGTCAAGTTCGGGCAAAGATGATTTGGTTAGAAGCTCTGACCGGCATAGCGATGGGAGGCACAAGCAGCAGCACTACCATGGAGAACAAAAGAAAAGCAATGAGAAAAGGGGACACTCTGGCAGTGAGTTGAGTCTGGGTCATTACTCGACCCAAAAAGAGGTCAGAAGAAGAGTTGAGTCAGATGTCAGAAGCTCTCACCAAAAACATCACAGCTTTCGGGAGTCGGGTCCAGAGGCTCGGTCACCTACTGAGCGAAGGGGTGGAGGACACAAGGAGAGGGACAGCAGCCATGATTCTAGACACTCCAGGCATGGTTTGAAGCATGGGAGGGAAGAGCAGCATGATGACAAGTGGAGAATAAGTGGTGGGCATGAAGATGAGCGCAGGGATGAGCATCGTTATCATAGGCGAAGAGCACATTAAAACAAGCCTGTCGAAGTTGTGTGGTGGTGCGTGCGGGAGAGTAGTAACTGGTAGGGGCATGCATGCTTCCATCAAATCAAATGGAGAGAAGATATTTTGTATGGGTTTGTGAAAACTCCTCCTTCTACCTTTAGAATTGACAAGTCGTTTGTTATGTTGTTAATAATAGATTTAGGTCATAGGCTGATCTAACAACATAGAGAAATTCCTGGAGAAAGTTTAGATGGTTCTACAATTTTCTTCGTTAGAGAACCAGACAAAAAGATAGGGTGATAATATGCTAATACTATACTCTATTATTATATGGTTGGATTTTTGGTTTTGTTTCGCTTTGTTTTGTTTTATGGTACTTTTACTAACCTTATTCCCTTGTTCAATGTGAGGTTCGGATGCAAGCACGCACCAAGAGGTAAGTTGGTATTATTATTTTGCAGAGAGAGAGGGAGAGGTGTTGGTTGCTGCCGCTGATGAAGGAATGGCTTTCCAGATTTGATTGAGGTGACTCAGTCATTCATTGTTCTTCATTCTCTTACGAAATGAGAAGAGAAGAGAAGAGGCTAATAGTAGGTAAGGTAAGTGTGTGGATCGCTTACGAGTGTGTTCATTGCGTTTGGTACACTAAGAGGGAAGGGAAGGGAAGGGAGGGGATGGGATCATCGGTCCGGCTCCCCCTCACGTCCCAGCCCTTCCACGCTCCTTGTGTGTGTATATATATTTATATATCACCGGTGGCGGACTCAGAAATATGAGTTAGCAGTGGTTCTTTATGTTTTTAATATATAATACTATTAAAATTATAAAAATTTACAAATATTTAATTTTTTAGCCTCATGGGCTTAAAATAAACATATTTGAACAATTAAATTAAATACTTGTAAAAAATATCTGAACAATAAAAATCTGCACATAACCAAAATATAGTTAGGAGGATTCAACACCCGACCTCTCATTGGCTACGCAAGTATTTAATATATATACAATCATATAGTGTATATGATCATATTTATTTTTTGTGTCATTGTATTTAATATTAAAAATATTTGTATATTTATACAATTTTCTTCTATTAATATTTTTAATTTCTTTTTAATATTTACTATAATAATAATAATAATAATAATATTTGTTTAATCCTGAAAAAAAAAAACCCATATATCATGCATCGTGGTCAAGGGGAGAGAGGTCCAGGATCCTATTCCGGGAGGTAGGGGTAGGTGAATTTGCTTGCTTTGCTTCATTCATTTGAACTGTGATGTGATTTGTATGTACAGATTTGTTCTCTTGTCTTATCGTGTCGTGTCTAGGCTCCGATTGAATGAATTTTTAGAAGAGACTTTTGGCTTCTATTTTAATATAATTTTGTTTCATCAATTTGTATTCACTTTGTGAAAGGTAGAAACATTTTCTAATAAAAATGCGTTCATGCTGGCACCACGTTTGGTTTGGACTACAAATTTACATTTCATACTCATAAACCGTTCATTCTTCGTTTCGTTGTTGATCGTTGATGCTATGCACCTTCATATGATATGATGATATTTATTAATATGTCTATTTCAAATGTTTCTCTTTTTCATCTCTAGGAATAATAATTACATTTTATTTAAAAAAAAAACATGTATTATAATTTATATATAAATAATAAATGGAACTGAATTGAATTGAGTAAATATTAAATAACATCCCTCCCTCCCTAGGAATCCAATAACGCGTCATCATCCCATATAAAATCCAGATTTCTTTATCTTAAAAGTGGATTTGGACTAGAGTACTAGGCGGGACAAAGGTAAATATTAAGGACAAATAAGAAAATCATAATTGAATGTACACATCGGTCGTTGTAGTATAGTGGTGAGTATTCCCGCCTGTCACGCGGGCGACCCGGGTTCGATCCCCGGCAACGGCGTTTTTACTTTTTATTTTTATTTTATTTTTTGATAGATAATCCGCGACGACGTCGTTGCAAGCTTCACGGCACCCACACACCCATCTGAATTTCGTTTCTGAGGCGAGGCAGACAAGACGGAAGACGGGGATGAGTGAGGCAACCGTCACTGCCGGAGATGCTACAACCAATAACAACACCGATGCAGGCCCCAGCCACACCGTCGGTATGCGCAGGTTTCCGGTTGCGGCGCAACCCGAAGTTATGAGAGCAGCCGAGAAGGACGACCAGTACGCTTCCTTCGTCTACGACGCCTGCCGCGACGCCTTCCGACACCTTTTTGGTGCGTGCTCTTGTCAACACTTCCTATTCCCTTTCTCTTCCTGCCCACTACTGAAATTGAAATATTCTCTATTTGGTTGAACCAGAATTTGAAAATTCATATCAATTCTATTCAATTCCTTAGTAATTACTCATAAACTGGATGGCGGAAGTTGTTTTCAAATGCTCTCTCTGATAATATCTCATTAAAATTTGAAGTTTGGGGCGTGAATTTCGTGTAATTTTCAGCGTTTTTTTCCTTGTAATCTCAGGTACGAGAATTGCTGTCGCGTATCAGAGCGAGGTATGCTCCTCTGTGCATTTCTTCCACTTCGTTGCCCTGTTTTAATTATGCTATCTATAAAACTACTGCTATATAATTTTTTTTGATTTAATATATCAAGAATCTGCACTATTTCAATGTTTCGTAATAGTCTCAATGCCATATTTTACCATCTGGAGTGTAGAGAACGATGTGACGTTCTAGCCCGCAGTATTTATATTTAATCGAAATGCTGAAAGAAGTTGCATGAAATTCCTTACACATCTATTGCGCTGTGTTTTCGCATTTGTTAGAATTATGAGCACTGCCTGTCATTTGATTGTATGACTCAAATTTTTCAAAGGTTGGTGTTTTTGATAATTTCTACTTTGATTTATTACAATAAAGTAATATTGTAAGATAAATAACCAGTGTTCTAATTAAAGCGGACATGGTTATTGTCAGGCTAAACTTTTGGGACAGATGCTCTATTATGTATTGACAACTGGTGCTGGGAAACAAACCCTTGGAGAGGAATATTGTGATATAACTCAGGTATGCATCCTCATTCGTGTTCTTTTGTGCATGTGGAAGTGCTTGAGTTCCTTCTGTTTGGTAATACATACATACAGACATACACATGTATATCTAAGTCTTCAAGTCTTATCCATGTCTTTACAGAATGCAAGTACCTCTATTCTAATGTTTCCGGGCAACTTGATGCATGTCTATTTGAAGTTGATTGAAGTTTGAGCAGCAAAATGCTTTGTTTGAACTTTGATCATATGAAATCTTCTCTATCCAAATTATTGCCTTTTTATGTGCCATTGTACTCTGATGCTTCAACTTTAAATTTCAAAAGAATGAGTAGACTTTTTTTATGCCACATAATAGATATGATTGGCAATCGATCTATAAATGCCTTTTACAGGTTGCAGGACCTTATGGGCTTCCTCCAACTCCAGCAAGACGTTCTCTTTTTATTTTTTATCAGACAGCTTTGCCTTACATTGCTGAAAGAATCAGGTTCTGCTATATGGCTCATCCCTCTTTGCTGCTCTTGAGTTTCAGGTTATTTAAAGTCATACGTCTGGCTTTTGCATTTGTTTTCTCTGCAGCTCACGTGTTAATTCTCAAGGCATCACCATGGCTGAATCACTGTCTGATGATATCACTGACAGTGAAACCATGTCAAGCAGTCAAATTCAGCCTACATCTAGTGTTGAAATGCCATCTTCATCCAATTCAGGGGTTGCTGTTTCAGCTTTGTCTAGATTACAAACCAGAATCACTAGGTTATGGTTCAGTGCTGTTTGGAGATGGCCCTCGGTATATGCATTCTTCCACCAGATTTCAACTGCATGTGTACTGTCAAAATTTCCATCAGGCCAAGATATCATTATCTGGGTTTTGAATGATTTGTGTCGGCATTGAGATGTTTATAGATTCAACAGCAAGAATCCACTCTCACCATCTCTTAACCTTGTTATATTCCTCAGCTGATTTAACCTTCGTAATGTTTGTCCAGGTGCTACCTATAGCCCGTGAATTTCTCATGTTGGCTCTCCGTACAAACCTCATGTTCTTTTATTTTGAAGGTGATGTGGGCCCACAAGATCTTTGATTATAAAGGATCAAGTAGGAATTCCAATAGAAAGTTATTCTTTGTAATTCTCATCTCAGGTTTCTTTGGCAGGCATTTATTATCATTTATCAAAACGAGCTTCGGGGATCCGTTATGTATTTATTGGAAAACCAACCAATCAACGGCCTAGGTAAACTTACAATTTGCATTAACAGTCGAGCCCATTTTGCGGGAGGACCTTGTCTTATTGATGTATCAGCATTCGTTTTCTGAAATTTACTTACCGATATCTTATATTTGGTTGATGTTCAAAAGGGTCTAAGTATTTTGGTGTTCAAAGGGTCTAACTATTTTCATTATGCTCATAAAAAGGATTTGGAATTTGTCCTTGCAAGAGTCTTTTAGATATTTTTTGTTTGCTATTGCTTATTACACTCTTAATTGTAACATTGATGATCTTGAGTGCTACTAAGTTCATTGAGAGCATATGTTCTGCAGACAGGAAAGTGTTGGCACAATTTGTTTCATCTTATTTCTCAGATTACTATGTCAGGTTTGTTCCCTGATAATTTCCTCTATTACAGATATCAAATATTGGGTGTTTTCCTACTAGTTCAGTTGTGTATAATCGCTGCTGAAGGATTGAGGAGAAGTAGCTTATCGTCTTTTGCTACTCCATTTCAACAAGTGTCTCTTGGTGCTTATCAAATGTCAGCAGGTTATTCCTTGGCTGCATTGAAAGTGCTAAGCATTACTATTATTTACTTCCAGTTTTTGTGTTTTCATTAGTTTTGCACTTCTTATTTTTTTAAGCTTAAGAACTAATGAGTACATGGGTTGATAAGAAGAGAGATTCATCATAGATTTTTTGTACCCTTGGAAGTTTTAGCATATCTCTGAAACTGTAGGAACACAATTGGTTTGGCCTTTTGTTGGGTGTTTAATTGTTCTGACGCATGATTTAGTAATCACTGTATAAATTTTATGAATAATTGTGGAGATGTTTTGCATCAATGCTTTCTTATGTTAATGCTTGTATAAATGAAGCCTTAGATTCTAAATATAATAGTTTCCAGGAAGAGGTCTACCTGTCTTAAATGAGGAAGGTAATATTATAACCGAGGACTCTGGAAAGAGCAGTGGTGCTTCAGAATCCACATCGACTTCTGAGGTACGCTTTAATCCACAGAAAATTGTTATAAAGGAGCATCTGTGTCCTGTTCTGGATTGTTTATGCACAACATTGAGGAACTGCATCCACATCCACCTATGAAATTAATATGAAAGCTGGGGCAGCCACCAGCCAGCCACTGCTTTCTGTGAATTTAATGGAGTTGTGCTTGTATCCGATGTTTTCTTAGTCATGATGTCTAGTAATTTGAGTGTATGCCTATTTTTGTTAATATTATTATTATTATTATTATTAATATTATATTGTTAGAACTTATCCCAGCCAGTATAGTAGGAATGCTAGTTCCTGGTTTCACTCATCTGCAAAAGTTACAAGGCTTGTCATTTGTGTGGTTGCTGATTTTTGTTGTTGTTGAAGTAACTTAAATTGAATGAAACTGGTTCCCACAGCTAATATTATTATGAGCATCTAAAAATGATTGATTGGTGGCCAGTCTCAGGTTGGTGGAGTGAGCAAGTGCACGCTTTGCCTTAGCAACCGCCAACATCCAACAGCCACTCCTTGTGGTCATGTATTTTGCTGGTATGATTCTTCTGGTGCTGCTCTGTCTCATATAGCCAATTCATTCATGCCCTCCTCCTTTCTCATAGGTATGTATGTAATGTAAATTCTGGTAATAGGAATTGCATAATGGAATGGTGTAATGAAAAGCCCGAGTGCCCGCTCTGTCGATCTCCTGTGTCTCATTCAAGTCTGGTTTGCCTATACCATTCTGATTTCTAAGCAGAAACGAAGAGGCGATCTCAGAATGAATGCGGAATATATGTGATCTGCCTTGGGCCTGGTTGAATTGATTAAAGTTAAAAACCATGCGTGCATGCTGTGGGACAGAGACAGACGGAAGGACGCCCTCAAACACGTACAGGAAGGTTGGCCCGCTGAACCTAACCTAACCTAACATAACCAGTCTTTTATATGACTTGAACATTATGATCGTATCTATCTGTCCGTCTCCACTACAGTTGAGCCTAATTTTATTGGTGGCTGGCTACAAAAATTAAGATAGAATGAACCTGGAACCTAACATTACATCCCATCCCATCGCACACGTTACGTGGCCAACCACCGATCTGTCAGACCCTAAATTAGCTTGCTAACCAGCCAGTAGTCGAACCCTTGGGTTGGGTTGGATGTTTCATTCTACTTTAATTTCCCAGCTTCCATCGCTTGTTATGTTAGAGTACAAGAGTGTCAAAGTTATAATTATTTGGAAGTAGTTCGTACCTTGTGAACACAATCGAGTACTCGCTCACTCGTGCAAAATGTGTCTTTTTTTTTTTTTGTAGTGTCCTTTTACGAGTGAAGTGACAAGATAAGTGGTGGGTAAGTGGAGTGGCGCACAATGAATTGTATTCTATTGCAATATCCCCCTCCCCTACACATACCCGCGTGTATTACAATATCTTGTATTCTTTTCTAAATTTACTTTTCCTTTCCTAATGTTAAATTTATTTTATTACTGATTTTAATGAAGTCAACAAATGAATTTTAACTATTATTTTTCACACTTATCTCACTATCTTTATCATTAATTTTTTTTTAATTCTAACTAAAATTTAAAAATATTCCAATTATTATATTTATTTGTAGCTGATACAAATGCTCTAATCTCGTGCAGACGCAAACACGTGCAACGTATGGAAAGCCGTTGCTAGCCTAGCCTAGCCTAGCCTACCTATGCATGAATTCATGAATGATCGAGAGAGAGAGAGAAACAAACAATCTATATATGGAAAACCCTGGCTAGCCTAGCCTACCTCTTCTTCTTCCTCTTCCTCTTCCAAGTGAAATTCCAATAATTAAATTTAGGGGTGGGGTGTATTGATTTGATTAATCTTGGATGCAGTTGAACCATATCTATCTATCTATGTGTGTGGGAATTGATGAGTCATTAATTAAGCAACGCAGTAGTAGGATGATTTCAAGGTTTCCAACTCGATCGAGATCGATCTCTTATGTATCTGAGTATGTATGTCTGTAGTGGCTGGGGCAGACCACTGTTACACGTGCGTGCATCTGTGTGTGTGTGCGCGCTAATTTGAAAGCTTTTACTTTAACCCCCCAGCCATATACTATTAGAATATATTAATTAATTAATGCTCATTGCTCTCTCGCTCCCCCACACCACACCCCCTCCCTCTACCGGTGATTGTATATGTATATATATATAAGCAAGCAACAAGCAGTACGTACGTACGCACACAAAGTGAATCATTTATATTATGATGCTGTTGCTACTACTTACAATACATGTAATTGTTTGTTTGTTTGTTTGTTTGTGGCATTCTGGCATGCATGGTTATTATTATTAATATTAATTACTAGTATTATAGATGGAGTGGAGTGGAGTGGTGTGGGCACGGGCACAGGCACAGGCACAGGCACAGGCACACAAACGCATGCATGTCGTCACATTCACAGGAGGCGTGATGTGTTGTGTGTGTCGTGTTTGAAAGAATGGAATGGAATGGAATATACCCATAACTAATTATTAATTAAAAGTAAAGGATATATTTACCCCTCCCCATTCACTGCATTATAGTTATATGACTATGAGAGAGAAGGAAGAGAGAGAGAGAGAGAGAGAGAGAGAGAGAGAGCCCTAATGATGATATGTGGCGGCATATGCTCCATCCTCATCATATTTACTAATATAATGACAATAATAATAATAATAATAATATTGATGATGTGTGTCTGTCTCTCTGTCTCTCTGTCTCTCTATTCTCTAATAACAGTAATAATAATAATAATAATATTATTATTATCGAGGGGGGCAGCATGGTGAAGTAGGTGATGGATTCCTGGGCAGGCCTTGGAGAGTCACTGCTGATTAAAACAATTTCAACTACTTCTTCTTCTTCTTCTTCTTCTCCCCCAAAGTCAAATTAATTAAACCAATTAACTGATCAGATCCGGCTCTGATGAGTGGATTGATCGAGTAGCGACCTGTCTGTATGTTCGGCCACCCAGCCCAGCCCAGCCCAGTACTCTTTCTTCTTCGTGATGATTTTGGCTGTTGTCCATTCACAAATGGATGATAGATACTTATAATTTATAGATCAGAACAACTTCTTTCACTTTAATTAATCTATGGAATTAATAATATTAATATTCAGTCACTAGTGACCCACCCACCCTGCGACGACTAGTAGTAGTAGTAGTACTATTATATGGCACGCATGTATTAATTAATTTGTTGATGAAAAGCTTTGACCCACACACACATACTATTATTATATTATATTATATTATATTATATAGCTAGTCTAAATGAGATGGGTGGGATGGAAATAATAATAACAACATACTCCATTGACTTAGTGGAGATGTGACATTCTAAGAAAAATACTGACAACAACTTTATATATATATATATATATATTGCCAAAAGTCCCTGAAAATGATTGCCAAAGCCTGCACTGCACCCAACCCAACCCAACCCAACCCAACCCGAAGACAATATAGATATATATTATATGCAAATCTGGATCCATGCATCTGCACCCGAGAAAGTGAGTGTTTTTAACATATGAATGAATACGGAAAGGAGCACTTTCTGGGTTGTGTTGTGTCCCCCCACTCACACAACATCACACTGCATACAGTGATACAGCACCAGCTCCTAATTACTTGCTATTACAAGCCAACTTAGCCATGGAAAATTATTATTATTATTATTAATGTTGGCCTTAATTGGAGTGCAGTTTCCACCTCGACGACGATGTATGTAAATATTATACAATAATAATAATAATAGATATAGATATGGATAAAAAAAAATAATAATAATAAAAAGTTAGTGGAAAAAGCGCACGCTTGAGCGAGAGTGAAAGAGGGAGGGAGGGAGGGCCTACAGCCCCCCTGTACCCCCCACCCACTCACAACTCACGCCATTCTCTCTCTCTCCACCTAAGCTACAAAATGCACCTACTACTACTACTATTATATGAATGTATAATCATATATTTCTTGCTTATATATGTATACGTTCCTTCTTTATATCTATACCTGTATATATTATATGTAATCATTTTTTTGTTTATTTCAAATATATTTATAAATTATTATTATATATAGAAAAGATTGAAAAATAAAATAATTACAAAATTAGTAGATTTAAGATAAATATATGGTATATATATTTAATATGATTTTGATCCAAATTAAAATCAAAGCCGGATGGGTGATGTCTTGAGTATCGATCCGTTATATATAAACAATACATTACGATACAATAATAAAAATAAATAGAGATAGGGATCCGATCAAAAATAAATAAATAAATAGAGATAGGAAAGGAAATATTGGGCAATGAGTAGTAGGTAAGATAAGGTAGCCTAGCCTTGCCTAGCCTAGCGTGGGCAAAATGGGCCCACATAAGTCACGCGTTCCGTTTCCATTTCCATTCCTAATTAAGATATGAATGATTTCTTGATTTCGCAAATGCCAATTCCTACCTAGCAAATATATATATATGTTACGTGTAAGTGCAACTGCGGGCAGGGCAGGGCAGGGCAGGGCAGGGGTAGCGCAGGCCTAACTAATTAAGCCGTCCTGGCTAATTACCTATATAGATAATATATATTGGCATGCAATTCCATTGATTTTAAACGTTGGTATTTAGATTAGAGATTAGATTAATTACTCTTAATTAATTAATTATATATATTATTAATCAAGTAATATTAAGTGGCGCATGCATGATATATTATTATACTAGTTGATGATATGATACGATACGAGGACACCATCATCAATAACTACCAATTAATATATATATATATATATATATGTATGAGATCGATGCATGGGGCGGGTCAACACAACTCGACAAAGACAAGACAAGATCATATAGTTTTAAAAAGGATGCGCGTGTTTGTATGTATGTATGTATGCATGCATGCAGCAACTACTAACTAGCCCCCCTCCCTCGCTAGGTGTGGACGAGGGAGAGAGAGAGAGAGAGAGAGAGAGAGAGAGAGAGAGAGAGAGAGAGGGGGGGGGGGTTGGATGGCTATAAAAAGGCAGGGCTGGCGTCGCAGTTGCTGCATGCCCCCCCACCCCACCCCACCCCACCCCAACACATTTCATTTCCCCGAGTTGCTACTTACATACACTCATCACTTGAAATCTAAATTCCAATCTTTCTTTCTTTCTTTCTTTTCTGAATAACAACAATAATCATAATAATACTTCTTCATCCGCGACAGCAGCTTAATTAAGTAAGTATGCAGGGCGAAGCAATCAACTTCTTCCCGTACGCCAATGGTTTCACAAGGATCCACTATGAAACCAAAACCAAATCCACCATTAATATGGATCAAGATCAACAGCAAGAGCCAGAGCAAGAGGCTGCTTGTGATTGGTTTGAGGAGGAAATAGATGTTGATCTCAAGTGGTCCTTCGCTCTCAACAGGTTCGATTCCATCCATCCATTTCACCTCTCACCTCTATTACCACATATGCTATCTCTCTCTCTCGCCATGCATGTTCCATTTATATTTGTATCGTCGTCATGGATGATCACAGAGTGCTGCACAGAGGAACGAGTGAGTACCAGGACATTGCCCTCTTGGACACAAAGCGCTTCGGCAAGGTGCTGGTGATTGATGGGAAGATGCAGAGTGCTGAGATTGATGAGTTCATATATCACGAATGCTTGATCCATCCGCCACTTTTATGCCACCCCAAGTGAGTATATATACATATATATTAACTGGATGGATGGATGGATTGATGTAATTGTAATTGTAATTGTGGTTGCAGCCCCAAAAGTGTGTTCATAATGGGAGGGGGCGAAGGCTCCGCAGCAAGAGAAGCGTTGAGGCATACATCAATCCACAAAGTGGTGATGTGCGATATCGATCAGGTCTCTCCTCTGTCCTTCTAATCAATAATTAATTAATTAAAGCTGTTGATGATTAAGGTGGCAGGCAGGCAAGGCATTAAGGGACACCCACACCCTTTTTTGTCCTGTCCTGTTACTACTGTGCATGCTTTGTTTGACCCACCTTAACTAATATCTTCATATCTATGCCTTTCCTGTCCATGGGGGTCGATATTAGTTAATTAATTAATTAATTAATAGGCACGCCTGCCTGGGTAGCTAGAGAAGATACTGATCCTAGTTTGGTAGTGAAGTGATCGATGATATGCCGTATGAGCGAGCGATTATCCTCTCAATTATTTGAATTTGATATCTGCAGCAGTGCTGTACTGATTCACAATATGATATAATTAAACCACCAACAAAATTGGAAATGTATGGCTGCAGGAGGTGGTCGACTTCTGCAGGAAGCATCTCTCAGCAAATCACGAGGCTTTCCGAAACATGAAGCTTGAGTTGGTGATAAACGACGCCAAGTAAGTCGTCCCTGCCACAATTAATTAATTAATTAATACCACCAGAATATACGTATGTATGTACTGTCAAAGTCAAAGTCAAACAAACACTTCAAGTAGTCAGCTGCAAGCTGCAGAGTGCTGATGATCAGATGAGTTGAGTTGATAACCGATGATATATCTAATCTAATCTTTTGAAATATGAATGCTGCAGAGCTGAACTGGAGGAGAGGAGGGAGAAATTCGATGTGATAGTGGGAGATTTAGCGGATCCAGTGGAAGGAGGGCCATGCTACCAACTCTACACCAAATCGTTCTATCAAAACATCCTCAAGCCTAAGCTCGCCTACAATGGCATCTTTGTTACCCAGGTCAACTCTCTCTCTCTCTCTCTCTCTCTGTCTGTCTGTCTGTCTGTCTTGTTTGTGAAGCAGCTATTATTACTACTACTATTATACTAGTAGTATCTGACTTTCAAAATATATATATATATATATAAATATATATATAGGCCGGACCAGCTGGAGTGTTCACTCATAAGGAAGTCTTCTCTTCAATATACAACACCATCAAACAGGTTTTCAAGTGTACGTAACCCAATCCAATCCTCTCTCACTCTGCCCTGCACCATTTCATTTCTGTATTTCTGTTACTCACTCTGACTTCACCTCTCGCTCAAAACACAGATGTTCGCGCTTACACAGCTCATGTGCCCTCCTTTGCTGATACATGGGGCTGGGTAATTGTAAGTACATCTATCTATCTATTTATCTGTTCATCATTCATTCAATTATTAATTCATTCATTCATCCAATTATTAATTCATTCTTTCATTCACACAGGCATCTGATCAGCCACTGGGCATAGAAGCTGGGAAGATGGACAAGAAGATTGCAGAAAGAATTGATGGGGAGCTCCTCTACTTGAATGGTGCCTCCTTTGTTTCCTCCACCATCTTAAACAAGACTGTGGCTAAAACGTACGTCGTCATTGATTATCTTCTTATCAACCCACCTCACCCCACCCCCTCCATCCATCTGCATGCCAGCCAGCCATTCAATCAATCAATGAATCCTCAATTCTCTCTCTCTATGATACTCTACCATATTGTCCTTCAATAACGTAACTGGTTGTCGGTGCTGTCTGTTCTGTTCCTTCAGGTTGAAGAATGAGACTCATGTCTACTCCGAGGATAATGCTAGGTTCATTCATGGCCAGGGGCTAGCACTTCGGAATTGAGCTCACTGTACAGTAAAAACAAAACAAAACAAACAGACAAAGAAAAAGAGAGAGGCGGAGATTGATTTGAAGGAATTATGGATTGGGGATGGAATTAGTGATTAATTATTATTATTATATACAGTATTAGGAGAAAACTTTAGAAGAAACCAATTAAGGTGTTTATGCATGCTTTGGGTTGGGTGACTATATATTTATATTATATTATATTATATTATATATATATATATATAGATATGTATGTATGTATGAGTGACCGTTGCTGCTGCTGGCCTGTCTGTGCCTTGTGCCTTTGTATGAATGAAATAGCAATTTGCTTCCTTCCCGCAAGAATTTTTCCATAAGTTGGAATGCTTGACATTAAAGAGCCATACTAAAACAAAATTAGTCTAGACTCTAGCGACGGTTAATTAGCAGCGGAGAAGGTTGACTTGTTGAGGAAGGAGATCATATCCAATATTGAGGTCTTCAAAGATTTGCTTCACTTCCAGCACCAATCCACTTCGTCTTCTGTTCCTCTCTGCAAAGTCTTGGAAGTTCATTGTGTGATTGAAGTACACAGCCATCTTGATCTTGTTCACATTCTCAATCTCTTTCACCACCACATTGTGATTGGGATGCCAGTGTTGGGGATTCTTCTCCAAGTACCTGCCATGCCATCCCATCCCCATCAATACAACAACAGAAAAATTAATTCAATAATTTATGCATTTCTTCAAACTTGATGAAGCTGCTCTGGAACCAGATAGATAGATAGATAGATAGATGATCAGAAACAAAAACATGACTCACTTTTTAATCTTCTCCTTCAAAGCGCCGATTTTCTCAACGGGAGTCTTGAAATCAATAGAGAACTCCAGTGCATCACTCATGTCTGGGCTTCTGTAGAAATTGCTAATGGGTTTGGTAGCCAATACTGAATTCGGATAGTATATCTTCTCATTATCAAACTTCAGGAAGACGGTTGTCAAAATATTCATCTCCTCCACGATCATCTGTGCAAACCAAAGCATGATTTTAGCATCCAGACAGGCGGCATGATGTAGCAGCAGCTTATCAAAGTCACTCACCTGGACTCCATCAATAACACACCGATCACCAACATCAAAGGGATGCATTACAAACACAAACACAATAGCCTCAAATATAGTTTTGCAGGTGTTCCCAAACACAAACACTGCAAGAACAATCTGCGACGACATAAATACAAGCACTTTGGTGGTCGCTATTCTTGTCAACAGAAGCCACACTATAATCATGATCATGATCAGAATCACTGTAACGAGCTTGTTCAATTGGTTCACAGCTGTTTTAGTGTCGTTCAGGGCATGAGCTAGCGCTTTCCGCCCTTTGTAAACCTTCACCTGCACCACCAAGATTCATAATAAATCAATTCCACAAAAATTGAGTCACCAAAAACTTTCGCATCTGAAGTGTTAGCAATCCGATGAGATATTAAACCCAGTCTTAGGTTAGGTAACATGATCCACACTTCCAAATTAAGCATAACAAGGCTTGGTTGCATACCACCCACTCAGTCAAAGCTTTTCTATCAATCTTTCCACTCTCAGCCACATCAATCATTGGAAGCACAACCTCCACCTCTTCTTTGATCATGAATCTGCTAAGGTCCATGGCGTCAATGTACCTGAAAACATAACAGTATAGATTACCCGTAAATGAAGATGCAATTAAGAGAAGTTCTTAGTGTATATATATACATATAGCTCACCTGCAACCAGGTTGGGATACGTTTCTGAAAATGTGATACGCAGCAGCAATTGCTTCCTCCTCATTGGTAATCTCTTTGTCCTTTTGTTCATTACCTCTATCGTAGGCACTCTCATCTATGACGTTGGAAAGGGTCGTCAAACCCGAATTAGATATAGCATCAACTAACATCTTCATGGTCCAAGCCGACACTTTATCTTGTTTCATCCGATGAAGTTTATTCATGTCAATAACCTCCTCCTTCTTTTCCTTCCCACCTTTCTCCTTGTTGGCAATGGGGACACTGAGCCTACTCACATTGCTGCCCGTTTTTGCATAGACATTTGCCGACTCCATCACTGGTGGCCCGGATAGCGACAGCATGACATATTGATGAAAGATTGATTCCTGAATTCTGTCGAAGAATGCATTCACGTGGAATGAAGATGCCAATAGTTTTAGCAGCAGAGTTTTCAACAACCACAAGAAAGCACCAATTAGCAACGAAGAAATCGTCCATGTGATGAAATCTAATACCCGAGAGGCCGCGAGTGATCGTCCTACCCCCTGCTGAAATAGCAGAACCCAAGTGACGAGCACCACAGTCAGCCATATAAAGACCTGCACACTCTTCTTCAAGGCATAAACAAAATACAGAACCTTCTTTTTGAGCAGATAGTTCAACTCGATCACCAAAACAACAAAATGCATCAACCATTTTGTAACCAACAAGCCACTAAATGTCACCAAAATCAGCAGACACCACCTCCAAAATTGCAAGTCCCAAACTGTCCAATTTCGCACCATATCAACAGTCAAGCTGACAACCAAACACCCCAACATGAAAAGAAACAGTAACCACTCACACAAAACCTTGACCTTCACTTTCCTATACTTGAGCTTGTTTCTACTTCTAACTTTCTTATATATTTCTTCATCGTCATCCCCTCCTCCAACGCCGCTGCCGCCAGGGGATGGCGTTTTGGGACTTTCTGGCACTGATCTATTACTAGTTCCAACAGCCCCACCCTTAATACTCGGCGAACCTCGGGTAGAGACTACTACACATTCTTCAGCTAAGGCTTCATTTTCAAGCATTCTACTGTCAATAGGGACAGACTGCTCGCCAAACCTTGATTTGGGCTTTGAGTAAACTGACCTTGATAGGGACTTTAGACGAGTGAGACTATCATCTTTGGGGATTTTGGGTGGTTTATTGACAGCCCTTGATGTTTCAATTGAAGGGCTTCTGGGTGACACTGACTTTGGGGCACCACCGAGACTTGAATCGTTAGATGATCTGCGCGGTGAATCAGCCGAGCATTTATGCATTTGTTCCTTGGAAGCATCCGGCGAAGAAAATCTTGAACGTTTTTCATCTCCAGGGATGCTGATTATAACATCGTTCGCCGGTCCCTGCTTTTCGGCCATGCTTATTTCTCCGCTCGTCTTTGGAAGTTGACAAGATGAATCCATTCAAAGCGAGACAGGACTGGAGTTGCACCTAAAACCATGTGAATAGCAGAAAAATCTCAACCTTTCTAGGCTAGGGAAGTAATACAAACTCAAACAGCTTTTTAAAAATTAAAATAAAATAATAGAACGAGGCGGTGGCGCCTGATAAATTGTCTCTTCCGAAGAGTCCGAGCGTTGCATCCTACCACAAGGACAAACGCAAATGAACAAAACCCAAAATGTATATCACGAATTTAAAAAAGCTACGAATTGCCAAAAAGGAAAAAGATGAAAAACCATAGAGCTATGTTGGTCAAAACAATTAGCTAATATAATTGAAAAGGGTTGTTCGCGTCGTTATCGTTCAAAGAGGCGGTGATGGCCGAAAACCAAACATGCCTGAGGAGAAATGCCCGATCGATGCTTCAGCCTGCAGTGCTCATCCCAAAGTTTTTGTATTGATAGACAATGACATTGCATTCACAGGACTAATGAGTTGAAGAGCAGAGATGAAAGCAAGCTTGTGAGAGAGTGGTAGTAGTAGTGTGGGGGTGGGTAGATTAAGGAGTCTGTCTGCCGAAGGATGGATGGATGGGATGGATGGATGTACATGGGATGGGTAGCCGTGTCGTCTGTGCACTACACAACTGAACTGGTTCCGTCGTCGTCCTTGTGAAGCGCAGACGAGTATCGAGCATCTCTATCCATCTTTGTAGCTCCCAATAATTTATAGACTATCCGTATGATGCCGCCCCGCCCCAATCCGCCCTAGCCGTTGCCATCGAATTTACTTGGTGGATGACTATCACTGTAAGGGCATGGGATCGCCCCCTGTTCGCCGACGTCACTCACCCACATCAAGTAATGTATATATATATATATATATATATTATACATGTACATGTATATATTAATATAATTTAGATATTGTATATATACACTATGTATCAACATAACAAATTTTTGGAGGTTCTATGGCTTATTCATTAGTTATGGATATAAATTTTTTTTAATTTCTTTATCTGACCTGTGAGCTTCCTACTCGACCTGGGTTATTCATATTATCTCATTGATTTCACATTCATTGTAATTCATTTTTAAAAATAAATTAAATATTTAATTATTATTTGATTTTTTAATTTATAAAACGAGAATTCCTACAATAAATTCATCAAGAGGACTAGGAAGAAGGGCAGATGATCTCATCCCTACAGTAGGGTCGTATGTTTAAAATTGTCACCCACTTTTTATATGTTAAAAAAAACTACTTTAAATCGAAAGGAATGAAATATTTTTTTTAATATAAAAAAAAAAAAAAAATTATACATTTTTGTTAAAATACCCTCTTCAACTTAAAGCTATTATTTATGTACATTTTTTTTTTTTTTTTCTTTCACTTCAGTGACGTTGAAGAAGAATAAAAAATAACAATATTATATTAGAAAAATAAATTGAAGTTTTGCCCTCATAAATGTTTTTAATCATCCTAGCCCAGGCCTTTGTGCGACAAAAGACAGTCACACACACGCACTGTACAAATGATTAGGCAGATAATTCAAAGAAGTGGGTGGATGCGTGGGTAGGTAGGTAGCAAAGTGGTAAACCACCTCAGCAGCCTCAAGTAGTTCACTTCAATCCTTACTCTTGACTCTTGTCCACTTTCTGATCCAAGCCGGCCCAATATTAATTGGGCCTAACGGGCTCATTTGACAAGATAGGACAGGCAAGCCCATCAAAATGGTAACGCGTTAGTGTCCATGAGACTGACTATAAACACATACGCAAATACGTTCCTTTAATGATAAAACAGTCCGTGTGACTGACTGACTGATTACTCGTCGTTACTTACACCTAATTCCTTTGCATTGCAGCTTAACTGGTGATTAGTGTAGGTCTGCGTCTACCTGTTTGTTGCAATTTCGCACTCGTCTTCAGTTTTCCTAATTAAGGATCACTGTTTTATTTTGGTACCACTACCGCAGTACTGCTATAAATGTCCCAATCTTAAATCCTCGTTACTATCTCTACCGGTTGCAGTTTAGTTACACTTATTATTCATGTCCCAGCATTCAACAGTGGCCATAAAGTCAGTGTGCTATGATGGTGATGATGCCATTTCCCGTTTCCACCCCTCTTATCTTTCTTGTAGTTGTAGTAATTTCACTATCCAGCCAAGGTCTTTAAGGGAAATGAAATTCAAACCAGTTCAATAGTGGGAAAAACAAATTATTATTATTTTTTTTTAAAAGAAAAACAAAAAGCATTCATTTGGTCCTTGACCAAGACTAGGAAGAGAAAATGATTGGTGTAAAATAAAGAGGGAGGAAAAAGGAAAAACAAACCAATGTCGAAGAGGACAGAATCAAATGAGGGAGGGAAGAGGGCACTTAACTTTAATTGGAGTGTTGGCCTGGGGATCTGTGGAGCACTATTTTTTATTCTCTATTCTCAAGCAACAAATAAATTCCCTTCCCTTCCCTTTCCTTCATTGAAATCAAGAAAGCTAAAGAGCCAGATCTCTTCACTTTCCCTATTCCCATGGCCAAGATATTATCTCCTTTTTCCTTTAATTTTTTTCGCAATCGATGATTCTTACTTCTTTCGATCTCGAATCTTCACTTGTGCAACATTGGTTTTCTTTTGGTTTCTACATGTATACAGACATATATCTATATATTCTTTGTTGAGAAGTCAGAATGTGTCATGGTCACAGTAAACCAACCAGGGCCCGGCCTGCTGCTGCCCACCTTCTCATACCCTCCAATTCCCTCCTTTTTCAGGGTTTGTCGCCATTCCCAGGAACGCTTTTTCCACGTCGAGTTGGAAAGTGTCCCACAGATATAGTAAAAATGCAATCGGAGATATAAAGTGTGCGTAATCAATCCAATCCAATCCGATCCAAATTCAAAAGCACTGTGTGGAAAACAGAGCAGACTGTCTCTACTCAGGAAGGAAGGACAGACAGACAGCACAACTTGCTAAATTCAACAAAGACGACGACAGATAGTAAACAAATGTTATTCATCCCAATGTAGTAGTAGTAGTAGTTGTTGTTGTTGTTAATTAACAAATCAAACCACGATTCTTGTCGAAACGGGTCGTTTCATACACTGGAAGTTCTTCGCAAAATCTACCCTCCCCGAACAACGACAAGTGATCCAACTCGAATAGATCCGAACTCGAGTCGCTCCCTCCATCCTCGTCAATGTCATAATCATCATCATCGTCGTCCTCATCATCATCTTCATCCAGAATAATTTTCTTCGAATCATCACTACCCCTTTTCCTGTAATAGCTCCTCAAAGCATCTATGGAGGCCTCTTCAAGTTTCCTGCTTTTCCCCCTTTTGCTGGTCGGTTCATTCGGCGGCAAGGGAGGCCTCCCATTTCCGTACTTGTCGTCGTCGTCGTCGCCGCAGTCATCTTCTTCATCGTATATGCACTTGTGCCCACAGGGCCTCGAATCTTCGTCCACGATCACACTCACCGGATGAAATCGGACCGTCCTCTGAACCCCTTCCCGCATCTTCTCCCTGGATTTGGGGGAGTATTTGCTCAAACAGGACCTGGAGAAGGACGAGGCTGATGAGCAGGTGGATGAGGAGGGGGGCCTGGGGTTGGAGGATTTCGAATTATGAAAGCTTTTGTCGGATTCTCCATGCTTGGCCTTGGACTTGTTCCCGTTTGCATTGCTGCTGAAGAGTGAATTGATAAAGGTCGTGAGCCTCCCCCCGGGCGAAATAGGCTGCTTCATTTTCTTCAGGTTGGCGTAAATCTTGAGTGCCCTGGATTTGGACTTGATCAAGCCATCTTCCACACTGTCGTCCTTTTGATGTGTTTTGTAATCATCAAAAAAGGAACAATCATCTTGAACAGGCTTCCGGGCAGTAGCGGTGCGAACAGGCTTAGGCCTGGGCCTTGTTGTGAAGCACGAAACCTTGGTCTTGGTTGTCGGGCCGAAGAATTCCGTGTCGGAGGAGGAGGAGAGTGTGCCGGAACTGTCGGAGGAACTCGACGTAGAGCTGAAGAAGAGCAGATCATTGTCGTGCTTGGGTTCCAGGTCCGGAAACAAGGTTTTACTGGAAGCTACTTTCCGATCATCCTCTTCTTTTGTCATCCAACTCTCAACCAGACACGCCCTTCTGAAATAGTCGGCAATGTCCTTACGATCGCCGGTGCTGCACTTGGCCCTGAATCCGCCGCCCTGCCTTGTCTGTTGGAAATGCTGCTCTTCCTCTTCCGGGTTCCCGTCAATGGAGCGGTAGATTTCATCGAGAAGAATGGAGGAAAATGACGGCATGTCCTTGTGGGTTTCTGGTCTCGATTTATAAACTGGATCTTGGCGTGGCTTCATCATTTCTTATGAAGTTGTAGTAGAAGAGAGAATGGGAGGCGATAGACCGAGGAAGTGAAGTAGGAAGAGAGAGAGAGAGAGAGAGAGAGAGGGAGAGGAACAAAAAGGAAAGAAGTAATGTCGTTAAGGTAGGGGGAATTTCGGACAGCGATAAAGAGGAAAATTGGTGCAAATTAAACTGGTGCTTTGATTTCAAGGAATTGGGAATAGGAAAGACAGAGGGAGGGAGGGAGGGAGGATTTATATACATACACATATATAAATAAAGCACTGAGTCACACTCACACTCACTTTCACTCTCTCTGTCTCGTCTCGTCTCGTCTCGTCATCACGCGGCCGGGCCAGTCTACTCTACTGCATTGCATTTTTAATTTAAGCATTTCTTGGGATTATTATTAAATGTTTATTTCTTCTATACTTTCCTCTTTTCTTTTTTTTTTTTTTTTTTTTTGTGGAATAAAAAATTGATTCCCGTTGCATTTAGAAGATGATTACATATTCTTTCCATAATTATTAAAGGATGGGATGGGATGGGGGAAGTGCATAATTAATTATTCAATGATGAAAGATTTAAATTCAAATTTAAACTCACAAAGGAGTTTATTATGGCACACTAATGATGGAGTTGCGGTTTGGTTTGGTATTTCAATGATATGTATGTATGTATGTATATATTAAGAATGGAGGGTGGCTACATTTTTAATAATATAGTAGCAAATGCAAAAGCTTTCCTTAGCTTTGAGGCGAGTAGTCCAGTTCCAGTAATGAATGGAAGGAAGCAAGCCAAGGAGAAAAAAGGTTAATTAGAAAGATGAAATGGCATATAAGGAATATATGTTTGAATGGCTTGCTTGTGCTTCCTTCCTTGTGCTCTCAGGTCTCAACGGAACAATGCCTTTCCCCCAATATGCCATATCATGTTCCCTTAATTCCACGTTGCAACTCTTGGAGGGTATATAAGTAAATTCAAATCTATTTATGATCCCTAACAAACGCGGAATAATTTGGCACCAAATTAGAGACAGGAACGTTAGAGGTAGCAGTGCACATGCACATGCACCACCTCAATATTTATTAATTAATTCATTCATTCATTGCCATGCCCATGGCCAGACGCCGGGGAAAGGGAGCTATATGAACGATAGTAATAATATATTATTAATTGATGGAATTATTTATTAGAATATTATAATTAATGATTATTAGTTAATTAAGCAGTAGCATATATCTTTACAGACTCAAAACTCAAATATGAATCATTTGATTCACTTATAACATTACTCAAAATACACACACGTGTAGTAAATGAGGGAGCTAGTCATCAGACCCATGCCTCTCCTTGCTTCATCCCATATATGAATATGATGCGATCCTAGCTACAGCTTGTCATCATCATCACACACACATTCTACTACTATGGATTATTTGTCTCTCAGCTCCTTGTTTTGCTGCCGCTGATATCACATTCGGACTCCCACATAGATATTAACTACTACTACTTATTTATATCGATCGATTGGACTAATGTCGTGCGTGGTCCTTATTGTCTGATTTGATGGGATTCATTTTCTTGCTTCACCATCTATGAATATCTGATAGATATTATATCTTCTCTATTTTAATTAATTAGTTACTATTGAGATATTTTAAACCCCTCTTGTTTATGGCTTTGATTAATTATATTTTCATTATTTTAGATTAAGATGTTACTCCCTGTATGTGTTATTATTATATGTATCTATGGACTAGACTGGACATATGGTATTCATTAAACCTGTTTGTTAGGTTAGATCAGGTTGAGGATCAAGTGTGTGTGTGTTTTATTTAATTTTATTATATATATATATATATATATATATATAAAAGCAGCAACAACACATGAGAAATTGTAGTAAGGGATATATGTATATATATATATATATGTATACACACACATATAGGAGGCGAGGCCGGCCTCGCTGGGACCATGTACGTAATATATAATCCATGCATATATCCGATATCTCCGACTCCATCCTGATCGATCCCATGAATGGATGTCTGCTGAAGCTGACAGCACCAGATCTAATCTAACTAGCTAGATGGATGGATGATCCATCGGTCCTAGACTCCTAGTAGTAGTATGTACTCCAGACTCCACTAATAAATGTAGTTCTAATAGTGTCATGCTCATGCATGCATTCCCACGTGCATGCAGCAGCAGCAGCAGCAGCAGCAGCTGGCCTGGGATGTGTATATATATATATGTTGTCGTCACGTGCGTGCACGTGTTAGTGTAGTGTTAGATACAACTCCCCTCCCCTCCCCTTCACTCTCAGGCCCCGCCTCGAAAACCTTCAGTCTTAATTAATTCTTATGCATGCATACATATCAGTATGTATTACCATTTCTATTGGTGTTTCCCTAAAACATCCATAATATTGAATTGAATTGAATTCTTGTGCGTGGCTCGTCTCCCTCTCTCTCCCTCCCTCCCTCCCTAGTTTATGCTTATAACGCGAGTATTTATTTGGTAGGTAGGTAGGGTAGGGCAGGAGCGGAATTGAATGGGCATGGATATTGAAACTTGACTGACATCGATCGATCAAGCCGGCGAAAACGACGCTGCCCCTTCTGCCCTGCCCTGCCCGGCTTGCTAATTACTGTTAATTAATTATTAACACATGCATTTCCCATCCATTTCATTTCCTTATCCATTCTACGGATCTACGCGTAGACGACGTCGGCACTGCATGCATCGCATCTTCAGAACATACATACATACATACCTTTTTCTGGGGTAGGGGCCTGCCTCTGCCTGTCCAGGTCCAGCAGCCTTGAAATGTGTTGGCTACCTGAAATTGTATATATAGTTATTTATTTGGGCCTCTATATTAAATAATTTGGGTATATATGCCCTGTCTTTTCTCAAGTAATACTTTTTCTTAAATTCTTTTCACATAATTAGAGATGAGAGTGTAAAGATGAATAATGTGTTAATTAATATACACATTATTGACAGACACTTGTTTGGGCCTGTAAGATGTGGATTGGTGATCTATTATTTTGGGTTCGACCCACGTGCGCGGGCTAGGCCCATTGGGAAACTATAAAGCCGTCATCATCATCGTCAATCACATTCACATTCACACTACCTGAGTTGAGTGAACTTGACTGCTTCGTTCCCTCTCTCCAACTCTTGTCCGATTTCTCCGGAATTCCTTCACCACAGTAGTTTAATTAATTTGTTTCACCTTGCTTATGGTTTATTCTACGTATTAATTCTTTCATCTCCTAGTTAATCAATATAATGTTCCACAGGTTTGTTGTCTATGGTGTTGGGTTCTGTTACTGTTCGCTGGTAAAAGTTACAAGGAAAGCAATGTTAATGAAGGCTGTGCTGTGTGATGTGTGATGTGTGATGTGCTGAGATAGACAAGTATGATATGATTGTATTGTTTTTATCTCCTTGTTATTGTTAGTTACCCTGTCTGTCTGTCTGTCTGAGATACTGGAGCTAGCTGTTTTCTCGTTACCTGGCATTCTCTATAATGCTATCGCTTTCTTATGAGATTATTATTATGTGTAAGATTGTTTCACCTCATCTTTTGAAATATTATGTTCTCTGACTAAAGATGAGGTGAATGTAGGGTACTCACTCATACTATATTTGTACTGCTCTTACAATATTTTTATAATTAACAGAATGAATGGTTCAACGGTCAGATCAGTCAAAAGAAAACATTGATGCACATCCAGAGATAGATAATTCGGCATTTTTCCAGCATGTTCCTGGATTGCTAATTTCTTCCAACTGTTAAATGATAAAAAATTTTAATTTTTAGAAAATATGCACATTTGCTTATTTATATATTACGGATTAACTTATATTTTTAGAAAATTTCTTGCCTTTTTTAATTTCATGTGCTGTGTAATTAATTAATAGAAATGATATGGGAATGGGAATTGGGATTATTATACGGGAATGGGAATCGGGATTGGTGGAGCAAGTATTTAATAAATAAAATATCATATTAAAATTTAAATTTAAATTTAAATACAATTAAATAAAATTTAACATATATATTTTGATAAAAAAAAAAAAAAATGTTTCAAAAATTTTGGACCTTAAGCATAGGTCCGAGTGGTCACGCCTATGACCGGCCACAATGTGACTAGTTTAAGACAACAGCAGTAGTCTTATTTTGGAGGTTAAAATCTAAATTTTAAAGCCAGTTTATAAAATTCATCAAAAAAGCATATTGACATCGGCCATGGTCTAGAGGCATAATTTTGGACGTGTACAGTCCTTGTTGCCTCATGTAGTCGTGGTGACATTGAGCCGATTTTATTATTATTATTTTTTTTAATCTCCCCCGGAGTTTTGGAAAAGAAATTTGTAGTGGAAAAAGCACAATGAATACGATGAAATCGATCATTAGTCGCAATAGATATTTTGGTAGAGAAGAAATTGGAGAAAATACAGATGTTTGAGGATGGAGTGTGTTCTCTCTTTTTAGTAAAATAAAACTATTATACAAAGTAAAGTTTTATATGAAGATTTTTTTCATTTTAAAGTTGCAGTTGCTCTTAGCTTCTGAATTGTATTGAGAGAAGTACAGAAACTTGGTCATTTTTAAAAAGTTTTAAAACTAATAGAAAAAATAAATATTTAATAAGATATTTTTAAAAATAAATTGTTTGAATAATGGAGAATAAAAAATATAACAAGTGTCTGCGTAAAAGTAGTGGTTAGTTAGTTTGGCACTGGTACGTTATTTTTGGTGATTGATGTTTCTACAGAATTTCAGCAGTGAATGAAGTGAGGCAAAATTAAGGGACATTCTGAGTGGGTGGGCGTCACAGTGCAGTGCAGGACAGGGCTCTGCTCTCTTTCAAAATTCAATTCAATTTCATCATTGCCTCTACTTTGTTTCTGCTTATGACCAGACCAGACCAGACCAGACCAGACCAGACGATGACCCAGACAAATACAAGTCTGCTTGCCTTACATTTAACGACCGTGACAAACCCGAATTCTTCGCCGCGCAGCGCAGCGCAAGAGCAAGTCAATCTTAATTATTCTTATTATTATTATTGGCCCAAGTAAATAAACATTTTGATGTCAACACTAAGCAACGACTAGGTATCGTCGTCGTCGTCGTCGTCGGGTCGGGGCGAGGCCCGGCCCAGGACCATCTCTGATGGATCATGGAAGAGATGTTGCATGCTAGTGATGGATTGATCCGATAAGCTGGCTAGCTCGGTTGGGCACTAACAAACAGTCAATCCTGAGGCTCAGACTCGGACCCAAATGAGATTAGATTAGATGAGCTGAGCTGAGAAGAGAAGAGAGGACTCTTCTTCTTCTTCTTCTCCTTCTTTCTTATTATTATTATTATTCGTGGAGTGCAGATGAGAAAAGTCGACGCACGAGTCCTCTCCCCGATTCTCTGCACATCATATGAATATGAATGAATGGGTGGGTGGGTCCCCACTCAGTTCCATAGCCATCACCACTGATAAGCAATCTGCACCCACTACGAACCTTCTTTATACATTGCACGAAGCTCCCTCACCCTCACCCTCGCCACTCACACCTCTCTTCCTGAGCTAGCTCTCCCTCCTTTTATACATAAATAGATAGATAGATAGATAGATATAAATACGCATAAGCTGGCTTGCTTGCTTACATGGGCCAATGCACCCCAACTGTCGTATCATATCCTAATTCTACTGACTATATCATGGCTGGCACTGGCCCTGGCCCTGGCAATCATCCCATTACAGACATCTCTGCTTTCCAGGAATCATTCGAGATTGCTGATTTCTTGCACATCTATGACCAGTGGATTGAGGACACCACCCTTCCACCCTCCTCTGCACCTCTGCCGCCTATCAATTACACTCCCCAGCAAGCCATCTTTGCCGACACCACCTTCCAACAAGGTACTACTACTCTACTATCAATATATAGTAATCGATAACATCATACACAAACCATCAAATATATGCATGCATCTATAATCATGTTGAAACTGTCCAATTAACATATGTCTCTGATATCATCAGGACTAGGAGAGAGTGCAAGGGAGAACATAGCAAGGGCGGATAAGGTTGCCTTCAAAACCAAGTCAGAGATCGAGATACTTGACGACGGTTTCAAGTGGAGGAAGTATGGCAAGAAGATGGTTAAGAACAGCCCCAATCCAAGGTACTGCCAGCCAGATCATTCTCAACCGATGCTTATCTGTTGTTTTAGCACTGCTAATATTCCATGTCGCAAAACTCATGGAGTTGCAAACTGTGTGCCAATGTAACTGCAGGAACTATTACAAATGCTCGGTGGAAGGGTGCCCCGTGAAGAAGAGAGTTGAGCGGGACACAGACGATCCGCAGTATGTGGTAACAACATATGAGGGAATCCACAACCATCAGGTGCCTTTAATCTAAGATCAATCAATTCAGTAATTGTAATAAGACGAGCATCCTTATTCTGTAACCAATATTTCCCCTAGAAGGAGGGCGGAAGGGTGAGATTACCTTTTGAAATTTGGTCCCAGACTCCTGAATTTGATGAAGGAGGAGGGGAACGAGTTCAAAGCTTTTGTGTTAGAATTTAGGATATAGACATTTAGGGTGCCCCACAGGACATCTAAGAATCCCTGTTCCTCCATGTATCCAAACTTTAAGTAGTTGAATTATATGCTTCTGAAAATAGAAGTTAGAACTAAACCAAGAAAAGTATATATATAACAGGCATTTTCCACAACGCAGATGAAGCAAAACTATTACAGATTCACCAGCATCCATGAAATGCTTTTCCAGTGCTGATTAGGAAGCACTTGCAACTCTCAACCCTTGAAACTTGGCAACTTGCTAGAGCCACCATCTAAAAAATCATGAAAAATAATAAGAATTTGATAAAATTTGAATCAGCCTAGTTGCTTAAATTTGCTGATGCATTTCTGCATATCTGTACATGGATGCACTCTTTAGCAAGTCTTATCATTTAAGCTGAAAACCATGTTTAGTTACATTTGGACTGCCTTCAACAAACCCCAAGGGGGGTCAGATTCTACAACACGGCAGTCATACCTCCAAACTGATCATATGTCATGTATATATTGAACAAAGAGGACAACCCCAACTAGATTGACTAACCTATCTTCTTACTTCTGCTGGTAAACTGAAGCCTCACTCGGAAAAATGATATCAGGGTTTCTTATGTGAACATTCAGTGCAACCAGGTCATCCCACAGGACAGCTTCACCTTGAGATGGGGGAGCTATACTCCATAAAACATCCCTTTGCGACGCCTTTCTCATTATTGCCATGGATGGTTTTACAATTGCATTGGAAGTGGAAATAGGATGCCTGTTGGTCCTAGCACTGCCACTAGAATACAACCATCTGGCCCCAGATTGATGCTGTCTACTGGTTCCCCATAGGTGTTCATTCGCAGGGGAAAGTTTCAGACCAGCAAGATGGACATTCAAGACTTTAAACTGTGGAATTCCTGCCCCACAACTTTGGTTTTTCTGAAATCCATTCCCTTCTTGTGTTAAACTATCATCCAGACTAACCCGTTCTGCATGGCAACTTTTCTCTGGTGAGAAACATTGCAATCCTGGTTGGGAGGGTGAGTAAATCCTCTGCACTTGAACCAAAGCAAGCATAGCAGGACCAACCATTTCGTAATTTCGCAGAGGATCTCTAAGCTGCACTTTCAGAACCATAGTAAAGTTGTTCTCAAAAATACCACCACATGTTCCATCCAGTAAGTTGAATCTGTGATCTTCCTTTACAAGCTGGCCTCTGTCAAGATCCATATATTTGGCACAATGCGCTGCCAGAACTTTCAAAACGTTTTTATCAGTTTCAATTGTGCCATCAAAATCTCCAGAATCCATCCTGATCCATTCCTCTAATGTCACAGCATAGTTAACTAAATCATCATCATCCAGAGCCTGCAAGCCTGAATTTGTCGAAAACTGGATCCAAATGTTTGAAGGAGATTCTTTACATTGCATACCAGACTGAATCTTTAGCCCTTCGATCAGAAGTCCTTCTATATTCCGTATGGCCAGAGGAACAAGATTCTTGATACTTACATACTCGGATTCCATATCCTCTGAACTAGTGGATGGGTCGAGGCAATCAGAACTCCGAACATTAATAAATGGTTGATCCTCGGATGCCTTTTTCTCACCAATTGACTTAAGCCCAATCTCTGGTGCATGCAGCAAAGATAATCTGTGCAGTAAAAAGGAAAAAATTAATAAATGCTCTTAGAATTAAAATAAAATGAACTAAAAAATTTGCACCCAAGTATCAGTTAGTCGATTAACAGACCTCGTGGAGGCATCTGATCCAGATTTTGTTTCTGAAAATACTTGTTGTATGGTTTTCCCTGTGATATCTTCCAAATGCATCAATTCTTTACATTGTATAGACATCCTTTCCACCCCCTGGGATGCCCATTGCTGTAGAATATCTGTGGCAGAAAATCCCATTGCAGCAGGTAACACAATTGGAGGAGAGACTTGCACAATTAATTTGGCATCGTTTATAGCATTTTGGAAAAGTAAGGGATTCAATGACCGCAAGAAGCCACCATCTCTAGTCCGAATTATTGAACCCAGGCCATCTCCAAGGGAAGGTAATTTCAATGGCTGTTCACCTGAAGGATAGACTGGACTTCCAAATCCACCTGGACTGGCACGAGGAGAATTCCGGAAAGCCTTTTCATTGAGACCCCACTCCTCCATTAAAGATTCAGTTTCCTGGTATTCAAGCATTTTAGCATTTCTTCCATTTCTCACCTTCCAGGATGGACTAACATGGTTTTTTCTTTCAGTTGTTTGAAGGCTAAATGAAAAAACCGTATCATCTGAACTTTCCAGTCTGTCATAGCCATGGGGAACCAGACAGCAAGTATCCTGCTCTTCCATTAAAAAAGTATCAATGATGGGGTCCTCAAAATCTGTATTGTCCTCTCTGAACAATTCTAATAAGTACTTACTGGAAGACTCAGAGCTTCCACCAGAACTTAAGTTAACCGGACTCTGCTCAATGTTCAACATTTTGAGAAAATCATTCTCTATAGATTCTGCAACATCATCCAAGTTCACAAATGTAGTGGAATTGATTACATCATAACCACACTTGCTTGTAGTGCAATTTGCTTGCTCATAAAACTTGTTAGTGTCTACCACAGGATCCGAATGAATTGATCTAGGTGTCAGCATGTCACAGGAATCTGACTGCAGTTCAACATTTGGTTCTTTATCAGATCTGCTTTGGAAGTTGGATTCTGTAGCATCTGTTGCACTGTCGTTCTGCCCATGCTTGCTTGCATCAACCTTTGATGTCCTTTCAACATCCACATCAAAACAATCACCTTCGTTGAAGATGTCTGCAATATTTATTATCTCTACAAGAGAGCTATCAAATCTTTGACTATTGTTTTGTTCTGTGCAAACCTGATCCTCCGTAGATACTTCCACACCATGCTCGACTACATTAAGGCCTGTGTCATTGTATGCATGCATCATGTTTCCACCAGACATCGAATTTACAGTGTCTAGTGTCTCATGAAAGAGGTCAAATTCTATAGAATTCTGCACCTTCCCCTCCTCAAGCTTCTGATATAGTAAACTGATTGACTTTCCAAGCTCCAATTCCTTGTTTAAGATAACCCCATCAATAAACTTTATGCCTTTTGACTGATGGAATGACTCTTGAGTTGATATGGTCGGGACACTGCCAAATTTATGCAACTGGTTGACTCTACTACTATGAAAATCAGTAGAATGATCCATCCTTATGGAACTATCATCTCTCAAAGGAAGAGGATCTTTCACAAAATATTTTGGATCATACGAATTACCATCCAATACAGAAAACCCAAAACTAACATTGAGCACAGCTCCTTCACCCTTTCCAGAAAGCTTAAAACAAGTGGTCCACTTCCCCGAGTTTCTGTTGTCTCCTCCCAATTCCTCCAAAGTAAGTGGGAGTAACCTAGTTAGATCAATCCAGTGATTCCCAATGTCAACATCTTGCCCGTGTGGATCAATCACAGATGTATGAAGCAGGAAAAGCTTGGGCTCATACTTAGCTAAATTATGGGCCCCAGGTCTATGTGCATAGATGATAGAATGGTGCGTAAGGGTCTCCTCAAGCTCGGTTATTCCAGCACAGACTGGAACAAGGCGAGTCCGCAACATGTTCCCCTTTTGCTTCCAAGTAACACATAAATTGAGGCCATTGAAATCTGAAGACAACCCTTCAACAGCATGGACATGAAGAAAGAAACAGCAACTGATTCGATGCTGGCGGGAATGCATAAGGGCCTTTAAAGGCTTCCAATTCCATATTGATGATTTCTTGTCCTTTCGTGAGGAACTTTGGATTGATGATTTCTTATCCTTATCCGACAAACTTTGCATACTGACTTTAGATTTAGATTCTAAATTACCAGTAATAGTGGTCACACTTGGCTGATCTTCCAATGATGAATTAAATGTTTTTGGCGGCAAATAAAGGGCTTTGCTAATTTCTTCAATGTCGCGTAACAAAATCTCACTATTGAAATCCTCATCTTTTCCTGTCCTAGAATCAACTTTCGACGGCATCATTGTCACTTCCGAAGCAAAAACTATATAAAAGAGTATGCAAGTTTTGAATTAGTAAACCACAAATAGGATAGAAATGAAATAAGTCAGAAATTTAAAATATGTCCAGTTATCCCATCATCAATAGCCAATTAGGAAAAAAAAAAAATGAAGTAGGTGTGCTTGCGTGAATTCTTGCCTTCATTTCCTTCCTCGTTTCGATTGCTTGGGAAAATCAACCAAATAAAAATTAACGAAATCCTTCGTTGCAGTTCAACGTATAACATGAGAAACAAGATACAGCAGCTACAATTAAGCAATGAAACACACAAATACATCGATAAAAACCAACTACATACCCGGCCAGCTGACTTAACAACAATAAAACGAAAAACCCAGAAGTTTACGGACCAAAAATGAAGCTAACGCATAAGATCGAGCAAAATCCGGCCACGAAACGAGTAAATCCTACGAAAGTGAAAAGAAAACATATCTTTGAAACTTACACAAATTGAATCAAGAGGTAGTTAATGTGGAACAAGCTTCATCGCTGTTTTTGTCTTGATGTGTGTATGGACGGGTGCGAGTGTGGGTGTAGCTGGGGAGGAGGAAGATATTATTGGATTTGGGGCTGAGTGGAAGGATGCCCAGTACATCCAACTTTGGACTCTTGTGTAGATCGTCAAATTGCAGATTTCACTGCCTCTTGAGTTTCTACCTTAGAAATTGCGCTCTCTCCCTCTATGTGTTGACATTTATGCTAGCAATCCCCCGTTCATGTTCACTTCGTCACTACACATACATAAGAAAAGGAACTTCCTTCTTCCGTTAGCAAGGGATTTTCCCACTTTATATTATACTAATATCTATTTCTATTCCTAGTAGTATTAGTATAAATTATGTTTAATAGCTACCGTACGATTTTATTATTTTTATATAATTAACAAATACTTTCTAATAAGGTGTAAATTTACTCACTTTTTTTTTTTTTTTTAATGTTGATCTTTATAATAATTATTATATTAAAATATAATACAAATCAATCAAAATACTTAATATTAATATAATAATATTTATATAAAAATTATGCAAATATAATAGATATTTTTAATATTAAACAAAATGTAAATTGATACTACGGAACAGAAGGAATATTAATAAATTTAATATATATAATTAAAAAATATATTTCAATATTTTAAAATTTATATAATAATAAAAATATATAAAATATGAATATTACTAAAAAAACATAAATTTTATTTATTTATAATTAATATAAATTAATTTTGTAAAAAAGAATTTAAATATAAATAAAAATTATATTTTTAAAAAAATAATTATAATTTATAATGTTATATATTATATAATTAATTCAATAAATTTATATTTTAATTAATAAATTTTACTAAAATATATATAGATGATAAATGACATTTGTTGGCTCTTTTTTTCATTTTTTTTATAGGATTGTAAAAATATAAGACCATACTGGATTGGAGTAACAAAAGAGTATTATCTATAGAGCTAACAATGGGTTAATTCGTGTCGGGTTCGTATCTTATTGAATACTGTTTGTATTGACCCATTTATTATCTTATCGGGTTCGAATTGACTCGTGTTAACCCGTATATATAATTAAGTCGAATTTTTTGATTCAAAGTAAATATTTTTTTTGTTATATTAGTTTTTATTGGTTGAGCCTAAATTAGATTAAATTATTTAAAATTGAACTTAGTTTAAATTAATTTATGAGAAAATTATTAAATTATAATTATTATATATATATAATAAATATATTAATTAATATTAATATATTATAATAGGATTGTCGTATTATCATCGACGTGAAATCTTTGATCCAAATTAAATTATTTCGTATCGGATTGTCTTGTCGGTCAATTTTTGTAGTCATCTATAACATGATTGTCATCCAGGCAGGACAGGTTTAGATAACCCAAAACGGAGGAGCGCCCCACTTTTACCTCTTACTGTACTTGGACATGTCGGCCAGCGTCGGCGATGGCGCACTTAACGGCGGCAATTGGGATTCGCTTCTGTACTCGCCTTACAACACGGCAGTTCGCTTCATGGTTGGTATGCTTCAGCGGAACTTGCTGCCTGACGCCGTCCTGCGCCGCCTGACGAAAATCCTGCTCGCCGGTCGCCTTCGCTCCTGCTACCGGCCATCCGCTGAGATCCAGTTATCTGACCTTCTTCACTTCGCGCATTGTGCGTTGGTCAACTATAGCTTATAGCTATTTACTTTTATTTCTGGATTATTATTCTGTGGAAACTTGCTGCTTTCGATTGTTTGATTGCGATAGTTGCTTTTTGATTCTGATGATGCGTTACTTTGTTCGAAATATCCATTTTCTTGTATGCTTGTAAAAGTCTCCTCTATTTGATCGAGTCTTTGTCGGGTATTGACGCATCGAACGGGTTGGATTATAATTTATAACTTAAACATTTCTCTTTTTTGCAGCACTGAAAGAAATGCCCATAGCAATCAACACGGAAAAGCCAAAATCTCAGCATTATGAAGTTCAAACGTCTTTCTTCAAGCTTGTCCTCGGAGAGCATCTTAAATACAGGCAATACTTTGTCTTTACAAACCAAATTGGCTGTACATGATCTTTTCTGGGATAAATTCCATTCTACAGCACTTTGGCTTTTGCATTTAATAAAACCCTAACGATGCAAGTATTTTCCATGAATCGAACTGCTCTTGCATCACTGTGCAGTTGCTGCTTCTTTCCAGACAAGTCGAGCACCTTGGATGATGCTGAGAAGGCAATGCTAGAGTTATATTGTGAGAGGTCACAAATAAATGATGGCCATTCTGTTCTTGATGTTGGTTGTGGCTGGGGATCTCTTTCTCTCTATGTAGCACAAAAGTATCCCAATTGCACGATTACAGGGATTTGCAATTCAATAACCCAGAAAGCGCATATCGAGGAGCGGTGCAGGTTCTAGAAATATTTTTTTCATACGCCAGGCATTGTATACCCGTAAATCTATGCATGCCAAGGATACAAGACTTAATCCTACTCACCGACTCTTATTTAGATTTCTGTAAATTGGGTTTGCTTGCCATTGTTTCCTCGATCAAAATCCGTTGAGTTTGTATCTACCCTGACCTCAACTCATTTTTTTTTTGTCAGGGATCTTAAGCTGCAGAATGTGGATATCATTGTTGCAGACATCAGCACTTTTGATATGGAAGCTTCTTATGACAGAATTTTTTCCATTGAAATGTTTGAGGTGCTGATTTGTCCTATTATTGCTCACACTCATATATTAATTACTGATGCCAGGGTCATAAATTTCCTTTACACAGCATATGAAGAACTACCATGATCTTCTGAAGAAGATATCCAAGTGGATGAAACCAGATGGCCTTCTATTTGTCCATTACTTTTGCCATAAAGCATTTGCTTACCACTTTGAGGTAATCTATCTTCTGCATCTTAATTGTAGAGACTAAAACTTTTCAATCAATGCACTTCAAATTTGTACATTGCCCCGCAGGATGTTGGGGAGGATGATTGGATCACTAGGTACTTCTTTTCTGGAGGCACAATGCCCTCGGCGAACCTGCTACTCTATTTTCAGGTGACTTTAGGCTCAGCTCGTAAATACACACTATATATAAGCATGTTACCAATACCTTCCCATCATTTGCTGGCAGGAGGATGTGTCTATAGTGAATCATTGGCTTGTGAATGGAAAGCATTATGCACAGACAAGGTTAGGATGCTAACTTCATCTCTTAAACTTAAACCTAAGATTGTTTGCTTTTGCCAGAATTGTCTTTTGCATTTCAGTGAGGAATGGCTTAAGAGAATGGATCAGAACTTGAGCTCCATTAAGCCAATCATGGAGTCCACTTACGGAAAAGATTCAGCTGTAAAATGGACAGCATATTGGAGAACCTTTTTCATAGCAGTTGCAGAACTATTTGGCTACAACAATGGAGAAGAGTGGATGGTTGCCCATTTTCTTTTCAAGAAAAAAACCTAATATTCTCGGTGGTCCTAGATTAAAATCAATCATTGCAAAGCAAGTGTAATAGGCTATAACACTTTATTATCATAATTTGTGGAGAAGCTTGCCTCCATATATGATGATGAGCTGCTGCTCTCAAGGTTTGTGATTTCCTCATAATTCAGAAAAGCAGAAGCAATTGCTCATCCTGCGTTCCATCCCAACAACACCACACAGCACACGATCAAAATTCATGAATAGGAAGGAACTGATGTGGTTAGCTTCGAGAGTCTGCTTTGTTGTTCAAATCCACAACGCCATCAGCATCCAAGAACCTGCTTAGATGCTTGTCATCCAAATGTTGCTGGCCAAACCACAAAAACACGAATGTATTAAGGAAGGAATCTATGAGTAGGGTAAAGCAAATCCTCACCCTCTCATATCTCACCCAATGCATTAGTAATCAACTGCAAACACTCTTTGGAGGTTGTAGCAATAATAGTAATAATAGTAGCAGTAGCTTACAGACAAACACTCCTTGTACTTCTCCCATTGAGACACACACTCTTCTTTATTCCACTGACCCTTCAAGAACTTCTCCGAGTACCACCTGCACATTCAACAGCAACTGTTGCTGCTCTATTTATTAGTCACAAAAGGCAAGACAGACCAGACCAGACCATCATCATCTTCTTTACGAATATTAATCAGACACTCAGCAACAAGTAAATCAAGAACCCACCCAGAACCAATGGACCGGATGGGTATTCACCTGTTGAAGCAGTTGTGATAGGCAGTTCTGAGATGAGCACAGGGTGAAGTCGCCGAAGAAGAAGACGACGATGGCCGCTTCTGGTCTCTCAAGATCCCCATTCCCTCCCAGTCCCCACCTTGTTCTTCAGACCAATTCTCAAGTAAATAAACGAAATCGGCAAACCATCACACTAACATAACACAGCGCACAAATCAAATTCTTTCTCATTCTTCTCGCTTGTTGCTTGTATGTACATACGGTGCCGGCGAGGCGCATCCGGTGCAAAGTCAGTCAAGCTGGGCCAAGTCCATGGACTGTTTTTATCTGTTTCAGCCCATTAGTGAGGTTCAGCCCATTATTACATTTGTTAACGTGCAGTTACTATCAAGAGTGCTCCAGGCGAGTTTCGACAAAGCTTGAGCAAGCACGACGCACACTTGGCTAGAGCTCCATAATCCGACAGAGACGAATGGCTGCGCCTCGAGCAGGAGCAGAAGTATGCTCGATTCGATTGAGAGGCAGGGTAGGGTAGGGTAGGGCAGGGCAGGGAAGCTACGCTTATCCAATTTTCGCAATACCTAAACGCTGCCACCGACAATCTCAGCGCTGATCTCACTGCATGTACCTTCGCTTCAGTATATAAGTTCCTAGGCCTCGACACGACTCCTTCGAACTCTCTGTGAAAACAGGTTCTGTCTTCTTCACATTAAGTAGTAAGATCACCTGGGAGCACAGTACTATTGGCTAAATTTTTTTCGTTCGTCGTTTTGTTCATTGTCTGAGAACGAAAATTCACAGTATGAGTCCATTTAAATTTTATCTTCAGAATGCGCGATATTTGTTTTAAGTTTAATTTCATTCTGTTTTGAATAGTTGGCTTGATGCAATGAATTCACCTCTTTGCTTTAGTTATTAATGAGTTATACGAACTGTATTCTAATATGAATTCTGTTGATAAATGGATTTTGGTTGACGTTGTCCGCAGTTGGTCCAATCAACATATGGATACTGGTGGATAGCTGTGGCCCCATCAACATGAAACAAGTGATTTATTTGTTGTGACCCAAGCTGATTAATACCGAAAGGAACTCGATTTTAAAGGATTTGATTGAATTAAATAAGTATATTTTAAGAGATTTGATTAGCAAAATATGGTGGAGTGGATTTATTTAGAATAACTTATTTTCATATTTGACATTTTTACCTTGTGTGCCGATTATATCAGCGATGTGAATTTTGTTCATAGAGAACATATAGTTTTGTGAAGAAGCAAAGAGTGAGGTAAGATTGTTGAGAGAATAATTGGGATAATGAACAGCTTTATGACAGGAAAATAGAGTAGGTAAGATTGGGTGTATAGATGGCTAGTTGAGCAACCTTAGGAAGAAGGCGTGTGCTCTTTAGGCAGCATTTAGGACAACTCTATTGTAAGCTCTATTTTTGTTCTTCATGGAGAGTGATGGTCACTGTTGGACCAAACTGGGCTATCAATTTCGAGTGTGATTTATTATTCGCTTACTATGTGCGAGAGTTGTTTGAATATTCCAAGAACAACATAACTTTGTTTGTGATGTTCGAATTCTTTTTGTGAAAAAACTGGTGTGTTTTGTTTTAAACGAATTTTGGGACCAACAGATTCTATGAATTTTATTGTTTTATGAAATTTTCTAATCAAACATTTAGTTGGCTGTTCTATCACTGCATACTTTTAGGAATGGTTTCCTTAGTTACACAGTTTATTTATGTTTCAAGTGTTGTTCTTTTATCGTGTATACTTGTTTGTTTTTTACTCTCTTGTATGTGTATTTCTCTATGTTTGCCTTATATGTTGGCAAAGTAATGATTATGGAATGGAATCCATTACCAAAAAAGGCTTTGTGTGTTTCCTCTTTCTAGAACATAATCATTTCAATTCTATGCTAATGGAATCCAAATGAGTTAAGTTCCAATTATAAAAATTATGATGCCTTGGCAGCACCTACGAGCACAATGGTGAGAAGTGTTCCAATTCTATAAATTATGATGCCTTGGCAGCACCTACGAGCACAATGGTGAGAAGTATAGCCGTGATCAGTTTGAGCCCAATGATGCTGAGGTGATGCTTTCGCATTCATCTATATTTCTGCGTAGCTTGTGCAATTTGATTCATGGCTCTGTTTATCTGTTATGTTTTTAGAAAGTTTTCATTGTTATATTAACTTATTACACTTAATTCTTTTCCCCCATATAATTTCTTTTTGATGTTGAATGATCATATCTTTGTGGTCTTAGTTATTTCCTATCAATTTTTCCCAGAATTGCTGTATGGATACTGTAAATTGGCAGGGCCAGTCAAGGAAAATTTGTTCTGGATGTTGCTGTCAAAACTCTTGGAGTTGATAAAGGGTACATTGTACTTAATGGAATTAAAATTTGTTAGCCCTTTAGTGGTGCCCGTGCTCTATTCACTTCCTAAATCTGACATGATTGCAAATTCTTAATCTTCTGCTGGGGCAATGGAGAATTATTGTCTTGTTACGGTTAGAGAAGCAGGGTTTCTTTACAACGCTGAGTACTCTTCAACTTCAAACAACTGTATACTTGATATGCTTGAAATAAATCAAGCTGCATGAATTAATTACAGTATCTTTAAAGTTGTAATTTTCATCTTGATGTTTTTAATGAATGCAATCTTCCACAAAGGTCACTGCCGAGGGTAGCTCATGAACTGGCACATAAGTGGTTTGGCTATTTTTTGAACATGGAATAATCGTGGACTCTCTGTTTAATATAAATTTTACATTTTGGCATGTAGGTAAGCTGTTTTGCTATTGAGAACTTGTTTCAAGAATGGATAGTTTGGACTCAAATTCTAGATGAAAACACTGGGGAACTTCAAATGGATGCACTTAAAGAATCTCATCCCATAGAGGTAACTCGCAAGTTAGCACCAGATCGACATATTGTTTATATTTTTATGTTGGTATAGGTGTATTGATCTGCAATCTCCTCTGAGATGGATATTTATTATGCTGGTGACATAGATGATATCTTTTATTCAGTCAGTTATAAAAAGGATGCTGTGGCCATTTGAATGTTTAAGATCTATATTTGTACCTCAATATCTCAGGTTGTTTTGCAGAGGCAAACAGGAAGTGTTAAAAACTGTTACCAAATGAATAATTGTATCCATAATAAACCAATGATTTATTAGTTACACCTTCAATCACCCTGATTCTGCACATATACATGTCATGGGATGGATTACAGGACCACATAGTAACCACTTGCTTAAATCTTGTTTGGATCATTCAATATTACAAAGTTCCAGTGCGTAGCACGTAGGAGGGCTATACTTACTATCAATTCCAGCTCGCTGCGGGCTGTGTGTTGAATGAAAGAAGTTGAGAGAGAGAGAGAGAGACTCTTGATGAGCAGGGAGGCATTTGTCGAATCTGCAGGCACGGACAAATTCCAGTACCAGAGTGATTCATGTCTTTATGCTAGGATTTCTTGACCTTCCTTTGAGCCTTCAAGTCTACCACAATTACTGTGATGTTATCCTTACTGCCCTTCTGAAGCGCACGATTCGATAGGTACTCAGCAGCCGCCTGAGCTGCAGGGTCGACCCCTTCGCCCCTCACCTCCGGCAGTGCGACTCCATTATTCTTGTGCCAGAGCAGAATCCTTTTGCGCGCAATGTCGCAGACTTCTTCATTGGACATGACATCCCACAAGCCATCGCTAGCAAGTATGAGACAGTCATCCTCCCTTGCTCGGGGCACAAACATCACTTCAGGATCTGGTATTATCCAGGGCTTCAAATATCTATCCCCTGCAGATACCAAGAAATATTTGTATTTTATTAAATCCCATAAAGACTGGCCATTTCATAACTCAGAGTGACTCCCAAGCTCGCAAGTCAAAACCAAGCACTAACCAACTAACTAACTAACTAAACACCTTCAAACAATGATGATCACATACCCAACCACTAAGTGCAAATAGCAATTCACAACGACCAAATCATGCCTCAGTCATTTCTAACCAAATTCACGTCAACCCCAACAAAATTAATAATCAGCACTTATGAGCACATCATTCGATATGGTACAACTTGCAGCCGCAATATTTCACCAAAGTTGCATATATAGACAAAGACAGTTACCATACATCCCCTCAGGACACATAATTGCATTGCCTACATTAATAGGATTTCTGGTAAGCATGGGCGTACCAATGGACCGGGACATGGCCAGGACTCCGAAGACACGGTGTCCATTCCACTGTATCACCTTGCCTCCCGATGCCTCAATTCTTGCATATTCATCTTCCCGGTTAGGCTACCAGACAGAGAGCAGTAGACAGTGACATCAGACCAAGATTCACCAACAACTCAGATCCGGGAGATGGGATATAGTCAATTACCTTATGATCCACCGATAGCGCCATTGGTTCTTTGCCCCGGCAGAGCACAGCCCGTGAGTCACCACAGTTGGCCACTATTATATGCGACGAGCAAACTATGGCAACAACAGCAGTAGAGCCAACCGTCTCTGGAGCAACGGGCTCACCACCACCAGATTTCCCGCTAATCTCCCCATCAACCTTGATGAAACATTTGTGGCAAGCCCTTCTCCATTGTTCTTCACTGTTATCCCCATTGCTGCTCACGTTGCTCATGATTGTATCCAACTCCTCAACCAAAGCATTGTGAATTCGATCCCGACAATAATGAGCAACCTGTATGTAATTCATGTGTAGAGATCAAGTTCTATAGGTAAAAACTCAACTATATGCACAGACACACACATATATACATATGTATACACACACCTGTGAGCCTCCATGGCCATCATAAACTCCAAAGAAATGACCACTCAAGTGACTCAAATGGGAACCCACTCCATCAATGATGCGGTCGCCAATTAACATACGGATAGGAATTTTAAAAAAGCGAGGCACGGCTGCAGCAGCATCCTCCATTTCAGGTCTCCTTCCGCACACTGATACTAAACCCCAGAGTGGCACACAGTCCACCTCAAATATACTTCGGCTCATCTTTCCACTTGTTCTTTTATCCAACTGCTGGTCGATCATAGTTGATTTCAAGCTGGCCTGATCAACAACAGCTATCTCTTCCCCAACTCCAGTCGCCACAGACAGAGAATCACCACCATCACTTGGATCTTCGGGCTCCTGGTTTTTGGCGATCAGTTCTTGTTCGTCATCACATACAGTCTTGCCAATATCCAACACATTAGCCCCAATCTCAGAATTCATCTCGAAGCCTAACAGCAGATCATCCCCGAATAGACTGCTAGTATCGCTTGCCACTGACAGAGAGCAGCAGCTGTCCAGAGCAGTGTCGCCCTCCAATGATGATGATCCATCTTCTTCACTGGCGCGCTCTATGCCTCCAGCGAACCAGTTGCCTTCATCCTCAGAAGTCATAGCTAGCACAGATGACACCCCACTCCTAGACGACTCTCTCGACCCCAACAACAGACTGAAACTAACTTCACTTCCCGAGTCGCCGCAGCTGCAATCCTCATCATCACCATCTCCACCAGCCTTGCCGGAGATATTAACCCCCGTGTCCGGAATCAAGCTTGCTCGGTCAGCCTTCGAATCGTAGTCCATTCCATCCATACAAAATGGGAAACTCAGTATGTCGTCAAATATCAAATTACCTAATCTAAATGGTAGTGCAACCGCCCCATACATCTCCTCCATTGAAATCACTATCTGAGCAGCCAAAGTTACCCCGCCGCCCATCCAGAATTACAGGAGCTGTCATTATTAAATTAATAGGTCGCCTTTCTTTAATGCACAAGTAAAAATTGATGCAGCTGCTCGCATCATATATAGAAGAAGCTTAATTATGTCTACACTACATCACACTTGATTCACCCAGAATCACAGCAAACCTACTCGGTCTCAGTTAAAGTGGCTAAAAATAGGAATGACTTGTCAGATCTGGTCACCTAAAAATAAACAGCCATCATCCGTGAAAAATTGTCACCGCATACAGAAAGGTAAATATACTAACTTGTCTGAACCTCCTTTCTTATTTCTGGACACTTTCACTACCCGTCCATCTTCATCAAGCAGACTGCACATAGGAAAAAAGAGGGAAAGGAAGGAAGGACTAACTCAAACAGAAAAAGCATAAATATTTATAACCTAAATGAAGAATCAGAACGAGGAATTAAGCTCAGCCCTTCATCAGCAAAAGGGTTGATTCATCGGAAGGAAGCTAGAAAAGGCTAGAACAGTTCCAAGAATCACAGGGAAACCCTGAAATAAAAAAGGCGACTTTTTCCTCTCAGCTTGAGTGTCCTGGATCTGAGGCAACTCATGTCAACCCTATATTCAAATCGTCGCAAGCCACTTTTGTTAATCCAGCTCTCTTTCAGCCAATAGTTACTTCACTATCTTGCATCACTACACAATTATTATGATGATGGGTTGGTTGGTTGGTTGAAGGCTTAACGCCAGTTTAAGTAATTACAAGAGTAACAGCAAAAAGAAGGAAAGATACATATATAAATATTTTATGAATTCAATAACCCGACAAGAGCTGGAGTGCTAATAACTGTCAAACAAAAGCCCTTTTCCGGAGAGTCATATTTATTATGTAGTTTTATATATATATATATATATGTAAATGGTCAGTGCTTTTGCGGCCAATACATAGAATCCACCCCTACCAAGCAAATGGGGTTTGGGGAACAAAAAAGAATCTCTTAATTAAACAATCATCTATTATATAATTACATTTTACCCATAAAAGTAAAATGCTTTTTCAATTGCTGTCAAGAGACAAATGGCGGAGTCAATTCAAGACATTGCATCATTAGCTATGGAAGCACTTCAATTTCAACCCGTTGTCTGCATTCTGCAAGCTGTGGACCATGAATTGCTCTTTTCACATCTAACCTTACAAAAGACATTGTTTTGTAACAATAAGAATAATAATAAAGATTCAGTTTTTAAAATAATTTAATCTTATTGGGTTGCTGAATTAGCTGAATCTTAAATTAGTTCGTGGAACGTGACTGGAAGTGGCGTGTATATTTATTCAATCAATCAATCTCGTTGGAGGCATTCGGATTGGAACATGTGAAGGGATCTAGACTAGATTTATCATCGGATTTCGGATCTCATATTGGGCTTTCCAAAACTACTTTATTGGAATCAAGAAATTGAGTTTCGGACCCATAGTATTTTGGCCCAACTTGATTTGAGAAGCCCAAATCAAGTGGGCCTGTGGAAACCCTTGAGATTAAGTGTTCACTGTAAGAGTTTGCACACTCTGCTACAGTGGTTGGATGCTGCTGCTACTTCAAGGCCAAACCTTACGCCGGATCGCACTACCTCCCCACCCTGCCCCTCTCTCTCTCACTACCTTTTTTTGCAGAAAGGCTGCGCAAATAATCGATGGCGAGCACAGAGGAGCCGATGGCTTTGAAACGAGAAGAAGAAGAAGAGGATGATTCGAAGCCATCAGCTGAAGATGAGGATACCGGGGCTCAAGTAGCGCCGATCGTCAAGCTCCAGGAAGTTTCCGTTACGACGGGCGAAGAAAACGAAGATATTTTACTCGACTTGTCAGTGATCATTTTCTAGATTAAATCCAAAATGAATGAATATCGTTACTTTTTTAGGGGAAGAGATGATCTAGTTAATATTTGGAATGAGTTGATAAAATTAAAAGTTCGATCATTTAGGGGTGGAATCAGTTGGTGCGAATGCTGAAGATCAGTTGCTTGTGATGATATAGATGTCGGATTGAACTCTGTGAACTGATATTAGAAGTTAGTAATTCTGAAATGTTAGTGGTTTTAAGCTTCAACTGAATTGAGTTGGATCGGCCAACTGTTCGTGTTGCTAATGGTTAAGAAAATTGGGGTGATTGGATTGCTGTCTATGATGGATAGGAAAATAAATTCGTGGATTAACTGTAACGGGTTATCCGTTAAGCTTTTTGTGTTTTTTTGCTTGTCGAATTTGTTTGATTGGAATTCATTGATCGTGTAACAATTAAAGATTATTGATTGTCATTGGTAGGAAAGCAAAGCTATATAGATTTGATAAGGAAGGAAATCAATGGAAGGAGAGGGGAGTTGGGACCGTGAAACTACTAAAGCACAAGGAAAGTGGCAAAGTTAGGCTTGTCATGAGGCAGAACAAGACCCTTAAGATCTGTGCCAACCATCTTGGTTAGTAAAGCATGCTTTTGATTTTGGCATTATTCTGTAGTTGGTTGTTTCTGCCGGTGATTGTCATTTTATAACCTGTAACATATTTTTCATGTCTTGAAACATTAGATCTGATATCTGTTTTTTTATGTTTTGTTAGTGCTGTGCACAATGACGGTTCAAGAGCATCATGGGAATGAGAAGTCCTGTGTCTGGCATGCCGCTGATTTTGCAGATGGAGAGCTGAAGGAGGAAACGTTCTGCATTCGTTTTGCCTCTGTGGAGAGTGAGTGAAGTCTAAAATTTCTCTAACTGAACTTATTTTGCATTATAACATATTCTGGATATCACATGCTTATTTAAGCCTGATTGTCACTTTGCGAAAATGAAAACAAATGCGCAACAGATTTGCATTGGTTTTGGTTGTAGGCGAACGACAATTTATTTGAGTGTTCCTTTCTTGATTATGAAATCTAATCCTATCCCTGAGGCCCACAGCTGATATGGATCGGATTGGAGATTTTAGTCTTTCTTTACTATATGTTTGTTTGGTTTTACTTTGAGAAACTTAAAAGAGATGCGTTACAGGTAGATGACGGATTATTTTATCAATCCCTTCTTTATAATGTAATAGCCTACCCAGAGTACATACATTATTGTGTTTATCTTAGCTATGAGCAAACATTTGCTATCTGATTTGTATAGGCTCCTATTTTTTATGGCTTAATACTTTCTTGCTTCAGATTGTAAATCTTTCAAAGATAAGATCGAAGAGATCACTGAACTCCTATCAAAGGATGGTGGAGAAAGCAAGGAAGGCATTGCTGCTGCAGATCTAATTGAAAAGTTGAGTGTTGAAGGAAAAGAGAATGACAAGAAAACAGAGGCCAAAGAAGCTTCTCCAGACTCCTCCGAAGAGAAAAAAGAAGACAATGAGAAAGTGTAAGAACCTACTGAAAAGTAGGACTGTGAGTGTTCTTGGCTGTGTTTTACTCCATTGTTTTGAGAAACAAGCACATGTTTTCCAAATTAACGGGGGATGTTTTTGAGAATTACGAGCAGTGTATTCTGTTTGTTTGGTTTGTTTGATGATTTGGTGGTAGCAGTTTTCTGTCAATACCCCATGTTTGGAGTTCTATTCACCTTGGCTTGATCTATTGACATCGTCTTTGTTGTCATTTTACATTTACTAAACCTTGAAATCTCCATCATTCTTTCTACATCTATATTTTGTAAGGGTTGGAGGGCTACACCAAGGTGCAGCAGGTGGGATTTGCATCTGGGGTGGGTCAAATGAATCAAATTTATTATTATCAAAGTGAAACATGTCGGGTGGAGGCGATGACGATGATCATTGTGTTGTGGGGCATCATGGAAAGAGGAATAAACAAGCAAACAATTACTGGGAAAGACAAGTGGTTGGAGTAGAGACAGAGTGTCGCATGTAGCACCAATGTTTGACTTAGGCATGGGGATTGAGTCACTGAGTGATGGATGGATGGATGGTATCATCTGTCAATCTTGTGGACTTGTGCAATATACCCATATTTAAATTATGTGTCATAAATGCAAGGTCAAGGCCTGCTCTCAATTCTCAAATACCCCCAAAGACTTTTTCGGACATTTATTATCGTTTCATTAGAAGATTAAGCATGTTGATAAGATCGAGACACGAATAATGCCTCTTACTTTCGGCTCCTATTACTTTGCTCTGTGGTCAATATCTCATTGGGAGTAGACCAAGTCGACAGGCATCTACATCTCTATCGATCCTTTCGTTTGAATAAATGCAATCATCCTCATCTCATGCCTATATACAATACGTTGGTAGTGTGAAAAGGATCACCTGCTTGGCATTGCCATTTTGACTTTATTGTCAACACCGTTCCCACAGAACTTATTTTAAACTTGCAAGCAACGCAACGTGTTTTTGTCTAAACGATCCTGCAAGATCCAGGCAAAACTTTATTAATGATTTCTTTTATACCATTTCTACAGCGATTCTACCTTCCTGTCTTTTCGAATGATGTATTAAGGATTTGATTGGTTTTCGTTTTTCTATCTATTCTTTCCATACAAACTGCAGAAAAAGAGGAAACTTTGAAATATTTTTATGGTATTGAATAATACAATGCTTAGGAAGTATATAATACTAGTACGATAAAACAATCATCCTACATAAAAGTTAACCAACTCTAAAAACATGTATGTATGTATGTATCTTTTCTGTTTTGTGTGTGTATAATGAAATCAATCTACAATAAGCATTTATCATGGAAAACATTAGAGAAGTAAATGAATGTTTGTCTGTCTGTTTCAGAAACAATTTGAAATGGTGATCGATTTGATGAAGAACTAATCTTACGAAAGGAATGAAGTGCCAGCATGGTTATGATGCAAGAGATTATGAGCAATTGCATCCCTAGCCTTCATTGCATTCCCCGACCTCAACCCGATCTCTGGAACCATCTCATCATCGATCAGCTCAAACTCAAGCTCCGGGTCCAATCGCTCGTTCCTCAGCTCGCATATGTTATGCAGCACGCAGCAAGCGCCGAGCACCACCGGCAAGTCCTGAAGTTTCACCTCAGTTCTTTTCTGCAAGCACCCCCATCGACCTTTCAATCTTGCGAACGAGTCTTTAGCAATCCTTTGAATCTCCCCAATCTTTTCGTTGAATGCGTGCTGAGTCCATGTCAAGTGCTGCTGCGTATACGGCACCAATACCCAGTCCATCAATGGGTAACTAGAGCCACCTACAATCCATGCTCCCTGATAGAACCCTGCGTTCGCCCGCTGAAAAAGTGTGGACTTCTCCAGCACTTGATCGTCAGGCATTGAACCCGGATAGCCAATGCAGACGTCCGTAAAAACTCCCCTCGGATCAACAACGCCCTGGACAGTAATCGAATACGATGTCTTCTGATTCCTCTCGGTATGCCTCCGGTTGAAATAGGCGGCGACACTGATCTTAGGAGCAATGATGGGTATGTGCGTTGTGTACATGGAACCAACAACATTGGATATCCCCGACATCGACTCGAATTCCTCCTTTATCCTCCTCACGCTCTCCTCATCGGGCCATCTCAGATATTTGGGCATCAACACATTCCTAATGGCGGAGCACACCTCCAGGACAAGCTTATGGCACGTTGATATTCCCAATCCGAACTTCTTAGACACCAGTCTGAGTGGCTCGCCGGTGGCCAGCCGCCATATGCAGACCGCAACTCGCTGCCTCACAGGGACGGCATCCCTCAGCATAGTATTCTCCTTGGCCACCACAGAGCTTAGCTCGCTACAAATCAAGTCGAATGTTTCCTTCCCCATCCTGAAAGCCTTCTTAAACTCCTCCTCGGGAAAATCAGGACTGTTGCATTGATCCCACCAATCTTTTGATCGGCTCTTAACCCAGAGGCGCCGCTGAGGCCCGGCCGCCGGGGGTTTCTCGTTCACGGCGGATGCGGCGGCGGCGGAGTCTCGATCGGCGGAGACTGAATCGTCGGCGCTCGCCGCACCAATGGCCATTGCAGCGACGTTTGTGGCGGCTAGAGCGTTGTCCTTTGCTTTTCTTTTCCTGGCGCCTTCGGCGCGCTCGGCGTCTTTGTGAAAATCCTGGAGTTTGGAGTAATAATCCATCATGGCTCGGGTTTTCTGGGTGTGGTTTTCTTCGAATTGAAGCCTTTCTTCTTGGCAGGCCTGGTCCGATTCTTGAAGATCGTTCTTTTCTTGATCATCAAGCAAAATCAGAGAAGTTATGATCTCGTTCAACCCTTTGGTTTTGACGTGTTTTTTGTCCTCGTCAACATCCGCACCCAAAACCCCAGCAGCAGCAGCAGCAACGCTTTCGCTGGCTTTCTCCCTTCTCCCTCTCTTCCTCTGCTGATTGTGGCTCTCGTTCATTTCTCGGTCTGCTCTTGGTATAAAAACAATCACGCAATAAAGAGGAGGAGAGCAGTCAGGTAGGTCAGGGTTACTTTCCAATGGAAAAAGAGATGCCTATAGATACGATACGGCAAGCGAAGATGACGGACAGACGGAATGTGTGAATGAAAATGTGAACACGGCGAAAGTCAAAGTACAAAAAAATTGGATGGGGAAACCCGTCGGGTCAGCCGCGCACAGATTACATCGATCTCCTGCTGCTGCAGCAGCAAGATTAGATAGATAGAAAAAAGAAACGTGTGGGATTGGTGTGAACACAGCGTCGCGTCGGGATTTGAGGAAGCTTCGAGGCAGCGACGATGGCGACAGTGCTTTGGGGCGTTAAAAAGGCGGTGACTTTGGGGAGGAGAGAAGAGAAGCAGTGCTGTCCTTCCTGCCTACGCGTTTTCGTTTTTTTTTTGTCTTTCTCGTTCTATTTTTTTAATAAATAAATAAAATACCCCCGTATCCATATGCGGTGAAAATTAAAATAAGAAAATACTAATAATTATATTACTTGAGATTATAACAATATAATTTTTTGTTGGATTAATAATAAATCCGGTTATAAATTATTAATGTAAGGGAAATGAATAAATATATTGCTAGTATTACATAATTTAATCCTGACGATAAATTTAATTTGTTGAAGCAAGCAAGCAAGCAAACAAACAATGCATGCATATCCTAATCCAAGAGGACAGCACACCCATCCATCCAATTCATTACATGCTCAACCTCAACCCAATTATCGATCGTATTCTCATTCTGTATGTAGGTATATTTGACAACGACCTCAATTCCGTCTATCAAGCAACAACATAAGTCGCCAATGCGACATCTATCTTACATTTGTCTCCACCAAGAATCCAATCGACAATCATCAATCTGCCTGCCTGCCTGCTAGCCAACCACGATAATTATTAATTAATACTCCCAATCGATTGAAGATGATACATACCTATTTCTAATTTTCAAAACACCAAAAAAGGCAGTTTTTGGCCAATGTTGGTCCAACCCGGAGTGGAGTCGGAGGGACTACACTACAGTCTACAAGGAAAATAAAAGTCAATTCTTGCATACCCACCCCCCACCCCCATTCCATTCCTAGGAATTAATTGAGCATTACATTATATGTGATTCCCCGAAATTACTGCTCAAGTCCTCCCCTCCTATGCTTGGTCTCATCGCATGCATAATTCATGTGAATAAATTCCTGTCGATCGGCTTCAAGATCAGAGTGTCCTCTAGCTATACTAGTAATTTTAATCTCCTCTGGCTCTAATTCCTTTCTACATTAGATAGATCGATCTCATGCGTGTTAATAATGCTGTTTACTTAATTAGTTGATATTAGTGGGCTGCTGCTTCACTTCACCCTATCTACCGTTTCTTGATAGAGAAATCAGAAACAAAAAAAAAGGTTTTGGGTAATAAAAAATTCCACAAGTAACAGTATTGGATTAATTAAACTGAGATTGATTGATTTACTGATATTTCCTGACCAGTAATCGAACTAATTATATATATATATATATATGCATCTCCTGTATCCTAAATTTAGTATTTACTTATGGACGACACACAAAAAAATAGCCTATCCGAGGAGGGAAGTTAACGCTGTTAATTATGTCAGATTGGAATACCTATCTAGAAACATATCTGTTTTTCATTTGACCAGTTTGATCGATCGGAGAGTTAGAACTTGGTGGCAATGGTGGTGGTGGTGGTGGTGGCATTGCTGCATTAGTGGTAATCAACCTCATCCCATCTCATTGCACCACCACGTTCTAACAGGCCAGGCAACCGAACATATTACGTATATATATCTATAGTATCATTCATTCCACCATGGCGGACGAAAAGGATCCCATTTATGTGGCCGTTGATCACAAGGACAAACACAGTCCCGGGGCTGTCAGATGGGCCATTGATCACCTCGTTACACAAAACCAAACTCTGGTTTTAATCCACATCAAGAATGCACGTTCGGGTATCCATTTCAAATATCATTCTTGGTTTTGACATATGTTCGATCGCCTAAATTGATTGTGTTCTGTATTGTATTACCAACTGCGCACATGCAGATGGTTCGGATAGTGGTGGTGCTGCAGATTCGGCCGCAAAGGAACAAATCTTCGCACCCTTTCACTCCTATTGCGCGCGCAAAGGGGTAAGCTCCAAAGGCCCCCATTGATCTGCTACATAGGAGGAATATTTATACTGCAATATAATGTATCATTGGTTGGTAAAACAGATCACAGTGAATGAAATTGTGTTGGAGGGGACAGACTTGCCTGCCAAACTTTTAGAATACATTAGGGGGCACCGTGCCACTAATGTAGTCTTTGGTGCCTCATCGAGGAGTGCTTTATCAAGGTACGTACGTTATTTAATTACCTTTGTGCATTCTCATGATAGCATTGGATTAATTACTATTTAAGTATCATCATCATCATCATGTGTCAGGAAATTTTGGACTCCAGATTTGCCAACCATAGTAAACAAGGCTGCTCCAGATTATTGTTCTGTTTACGTAATTAGTAAAGGCAAACTACAATCGATGCGCCCAGCAGCTGCAAAGCAGCAGCAGTTGCTGTCTCGAGAAGGCTCAACCAGGGGCAATCATTCTGAACTCGAAAATGGCAGCAGGTTTAACTTGTGACACTTAGTATTCTAGAAGAAAGTTGTAATGTCTTGCATCATCATCGTCACATATGTATATATATAGCAGCAGGTGGCCCAAGTTTTCTTCTCGATGGGGTGCTTCCAGTAGATCGCATCGTCAGTTATCCAATTCCCATTTCCTCGACGTTGAATGCACAGAGTCCATGTCAATCGACAATGCAGTTGTGGATGCCAATTGCACTGTTGAGGAAAACACTGTAAGGCAGGCAGGCAGGCAAATGGCTGATCAGAGTGGTGTTTTTATGCATGTATGTAATGTAATGTATGTTTTTACCAGTGTCCTAAATTCATCTGCAAAAAACATGGCAGAATGAAGTTCAGAGAATGAGGCAAGAATCGAAGAGAACCATTAATGTATACAACGGATCTTGCAAACAAGCAGCAACTCCACCCCCACACAGGGTAGGGTGATGAAAATGCTCTCTCCTCTTTGATGATGCTTGGCAAGCTATTCTATGCCACATAACAAATAACTAGTGCTTTCTCTAATCAAGCATTGATTGCTGTATTCCTTAGGCTGATGGGCTTGAGCAACATAACCCCAGTGAAAAGAGTCGAATCGAGCAGGCAAGGATCAATGAAGAGGCAGCACTTGCACTGGTTGAGATGGAGAAAGCCAAGTGCAGAGCTGCCATTAAAGCTGCAGAGAGAGCAAAGAAAATAGCCGAGAGGGAAGCACAGAGAAGAATCTTGGCAGAGCAAAGAGCAAAGAGAGAAGCTGAGGAAAAGATACGAGCCCTGGACAATTTGTCCAACAATGATGCCCGATACAGAAAGTACAGCATCGAAGAGATTCACACAGCCACTAAAAAGCTCTCGGATTCAATGAAAATCGGGGAAGGCGGTTATGGACCTGTCTACAGAGGAAAACTTGATCACACTCCGGTTGCCATCAAAGTACTCCGATCCGATGCATTGCAGGGACGAAAACAGTTCCATCAAGAGGTGATCAAACATAATGCTGTTGTTGTCTCCAGGCAATTATGTGTTTGATTTGTAATCCATCCAGGTTGGGTTCACAGGTTGAAGTGTTGAGCTGCATGAGACATCCAAACATGGTCATCCTGATGGGAGCTTGTCCTGAATACGGATGCCTCGTCTACGAGTTCATGGACAACGGAAGCCTGGAAGATCGCCTGTTTCGCAAGGGTAATAGTCCTCCCATCCCTTGGGGAATTCGCTTCAAGGTTGCGTCCGATATAGCAACGGCGCTCTTGTTCCTCCACCAGGCCAAGCCCAAGCCCCTCGTGCACAGGGACTTGAAGCCGGCCAACATTTTGTTAGACCATAACTACACCTGCAAGCTCAGTGATGTCGGCTTGGCAAGGCTGGTTCCACCCAAAGTTGCAGATGCTGTAACTCAGTATCGCATGACCACAGCTGCCGGCACCTTTTGTTACATAGATCCCGAGTATCAGCAGACGGGTAAACTGGGGACTAAATCGGATATATACTCGCTAGGGGTGACTTTGCTGCAAATCATCACCGCCAGGCCTCCCATGGGCCTGACTCACCTTGTTGACAGCGCCATCAAGGATGGGACATTTGCAAGTTTGCTTGATCCAGAGGTGCATGATTGGCCTGTCCCAGAGGCGCTTGCCTTCGCCGAACTGGCCATGAAATGTGCTGAGCTAAGAAAGAAAGATCGACCGGATCTGGCAAACGAGATTTTACCAGAGCTTAACAGGCTCAAGGAATTCCGGATGAAACATACCAATCCATAGTTGGGAGTCCTTGCCCAAGTTTCGTCCGAGTTTCGTCCTAGTCCTAGCTAGGTCCATCAAATTAATTATTCACGATCAGAATACTTAGAGGCTCATAAACAAACAAACACACAAACTCACCATTATTTTGATCATTAATGTCTTGTATGCCATTCTTGCAGCTTGATTGATTCTAGATATTCTTCCTCTGACGGAATCTGCACAGCTTATTTATTTCTTGGGATTAATTGGTATCGGAAAAGGGGTGATTCCAAAGAAAAGCAAATGCAAAAGGAGAAAGCATAAAGTGTGGAACAAACTTTGCCCAATTACTTTCTGCTTTGGATTCTCTATTCACCTTTCCAACTCCATGGATAACATATTATGTTATCCATTACTATTTCTAGATGATAATATAGAAGCAGAAAGAAATATCTTCATTGCTCCTAAAACTTGCACCTGAAATAGACAGACATCCATCGTTTACATATCTAAATCAAAGTTTGCGAGTACTGTTAATCCAGTTAAGCAGACAAAATTGATCTTGCTTCATTTGTTTTCACTGCACTCTTTAGTTACATCATAAAGGAGGGGCCTCCGGCCATTGCTCTATAAATCCATGCTGCCCACAATCCGAAAATTCAGCAGGAATCAAAATTTAATCTTACTTTCAAGTGATCAGTGTAAACTGTAAAGCCAAAGATGATGAAATCTTCTCCCTGTATTGCCAAAAAACATTGGATTATTATTTTTCTTCTCTGCATCTTGCTTCTAACTTCAGCATCCGACAGCCAAACCGGAACGACTCCACCTCCACCGGGAGGTTCGCTATGCATCAGCCACTGCAGTACTTGTCCTGTGATATGCTCACCATCAGCGCCCGCTGCTCCAAAGTCACCGCCCCATGGCCACCACTCACCGCCGCCAGAAGAGCTGACTGACTCCCCGCCACCACCTCATTCTAGGCCGTCAAGTCCTCCACCACCTACAGTGCTCGGATACGATCCAGCAATGGTGCAGCAGAACTTGACGTATCCATACTATTATTTCTACACTTCGAAAGCTGCATGCCCGCTTCCTCTTCTCCTGGGATTCATTCCTTTTGGGTTCTTCTTCATCTTCCTTTTTTTTTGAGCACTTAGAAACCAAATGTGATGGCAGAATAATTGTATCCAAACTTAGTGAACATTTGTGAGTGGAATGGCTTGCTGTTGATCATTATATTTCATTTCTAAGGCCACCCTTTAATCCTGTTTTATACTCTATTTTCACGTTTTCCCCTTTAATTAATTAATTATTATTTTCCTCGTATAAAGTTTTAAACTATAAATACCTCCTATTAAAAATAAAATAAAATCTAAAATCAGGACAACTTTTCCTGCGCGACCGCCGCAGGATATATCGTCTTCAGCAAAACCTCCAAAGATCTCAAGATCCTTGTTTTGTTGGACCAACGCCTTCTCTGTTAATTGGTATCAAAGGTCAGTATTTCATGACTCTCGACTACGTTTTTCCACTACTTTTTGTTTGTTTTTCGGTTTTTCAATTTCTGTCTCGATGGGTACTTGGTTCGTCCAATCTTGAAGTTTAATGTGATGGAATGTCCTAATGCTATACGGATACAATTTCTCTGTTAAATGTGGTCAAGTTATTCTTTTGGGATCTCCAGTTTTCGAACCTTGACAATTTTGAAAATACTGTTTCCAATTCTTGCAAAGCTACGACAAGGTTGTACCACACCTTTTCTCTCTGTATGATAAATTTTAAGTTGTGTTTGTTATTTTATTTCCGTTTTGTTATAGAAGGCAGAATTATGGCATCCACTCCTGACACTCAAGTTAGTCTACATCAAAATCAGCAGTCACAACAACCTAAGATACAAATTTACTCACCGTCCAACGATGAAGTTTCTGCTTTCTGGAGAGGTTAAATTATATGAGCCTTCCTTTTCTTTTTGTTTTGATCCTCACAATTGAAAGAAAGTTTTAATATGCTATATGAGAATTTCTGTTGGCAGAGAAGTATGAAAAGGACGCAAAGAAGTATTGGGATATTTTTTACAAACGCCATCAAGATAAGGTTTGTTTCTTCGTACTCCAGAGCAAGAGCTTAAGAAGTATATTTGAGTTTTGGATTTTAAATATAATAATGTTATACATGGGTGGATTAGTATGAGGTTTGCAAAGAGTCTAAAGAGTAGCTTACTTCATGTATTTGTAAAGGTTTCTGCTAATGTATATCTTCTTGATTCAAGTCTAACAAGTCACATTCTGTATTGTGTCTGCTTGAGAAGAGTTTTCATGAAGATAACCTCACCTACTTTGTTACACTAAAATGCTTATGCTCGTTTCTTTTTTTTGTGTGTTCGCGCTCAAGTTTTTTAAGGATCGCCACTATTTGCACAAAGAATGGGGACACCACTTCTCCGTAAGTGAATATCTTGATCATATCATTGTTTTTATACGTGCTTAGGAATAATTCACTCACTGTCTGTGTTTTCAGGGACAGGGAAGACGAGTCATTCTTGAGGTATTGCTAACTGGTTCATGCGCTTGTTGGATTTTAGTTACTTTTAGATAGTTTTGTAACTATGCGCCTTGTTACTTTATGTCGTCACTCCTGGTTAAACATGGAACTTACTTGTACATGCTTCTGTTCCACGCAATGCTGTTAAATTGTGCAACCTCCTTTTATGTGGATGGCTTGATTGATAAACTAGAGCATTAACTATCTTTCCAGGTTGGTTGCGGCGCCGGAAATACTATATTTCCTTTACTTGAAACATACCCAGATGTGTTCATACATGCATGTGATTTCTCCCCACGTGCTGTAGATTTGGTTAAGGTTAGATATTTATGTTTTATGTCGTTTATGATTCAATTTTGTTCGTTCCTAACCTTTATGGTCTCTGCTATTAAAATTTAGAAGGGTGTGTTTACTGCTTATAGTTCTTACCTGACTTTCATTCTAGATGCACAAGGACTTTTCAGAGGACAGAGTCAATGCATTTGCTTGTGATCTTACTGCTGATGATCTGTGCCAACACGTGGCCCCTTCCTCAGTGGATATTGTGACAATGGTAAATATTATATTATGTTTAGCTGGCGCTCTTTTGAGATTCATTTTAGGTTGATCTTGCTCCATTTGTTTTAACTGATATATTTATTATCTCCATATATTATTGCGTTTGTAATAAATATGTCTTTTTCTGTTACTGCACCTGGCTGACTCTTTTTTAAGCAGATATTTGTTTTATCTGCAGTATCGCCTGGAAAAATGCCTAAAGTGATACAAAATTTAAGAAAAGTTCTCAAAGTGAGTGCTGTAGTTATGCTGCAACATTGACTATGTGCTTTTGCTCTATCTATCCTGAACCTTTCACTAATCTAACCCAAAATTTCCATGTCCAGCCAGACGGGCGTATACTGTTTCGTGATTATGCAACTGGTGATCTTGCTCAGGTGGGATCCTGATTTTACAGTAACTCCTTTTGATTATAAATTCAATAGTTTTATATATACTCAAGTGACAAGAGTAGAAATTTGTTTTTCCACGTTAATGATTGCTGTTCTTAATTTTTTTTCTTTTTTGGCACTACATTGATAACCATGTCAATAGGAGCGATTCACTGGAAAGGAACAAAAGATCAGTGAAAACTTCTATGTTAGGGGTGATGGCACTGTAAGCTTTTGTTATTTCAGTTTACGACTTGAATTCTTCATCACTGACAATAATTGAGTTTCTAATGGTGATATCCACCTTTCTGTCAGCGAGCTTTCTACTTCTCCGACGAGTTCTTAGAAAATCTTTTCAAAGAAAATGGATTCAATATGAAAGAACATTTCTTGTGCTGCAAACAAGTGGAAAATAGATCGAGAGAGATTATCATGAATAGGTACTATTTTGTTTTACTTATCAGCTCCTAATTAGCTCATCGTTCTTATAATATGCTTTTGAGTGTTCGATTAGAGAAAACTGTTTGTTTCCGAGCTCTAAAATAAGTCAACCAGGAATACTACCCAAGATATCTGTATTCCACGCCACAAATGCAACAGACTTTACTAAACATGTTGTCCACAAAAGAAACTGTCTTTAGTTTTACTTGATATTCCCGAAAGGGGTAGTCTTAGTTCTCATACTTATAATATTCTGTTTCCAGAATCCTCTTTCATGCTTTTGGTTCCATTTCTAGTAATTTGGTTTGAGTGAAAATGGGGGTGTCTATTAATAATTGCAATTGGATTACAGACGGTGGGTTCAAGCTGTGTTTTTGTTAGCTGGCAATGATAGCCTTTCAATAATTGCAACTGAAAACGAAATAATACACTCACAAGGAGATGATCATGGTAAAAAGGACATTCTCCCCGAGTCTGAAATTGATATGTCGGAGGGGATGGCTAGAGAAATGTTTGGTGTATCATCACCCCGTGAAGAGGTACTGGATGCCCCTTTTCTTCACTCAATTCCATTTATGCAAGTATATGCTAATTAATTCTTTAGCATGTTTGGATATCATTAAAGTTTTATTATAATCTCAACAGTCATTTTTGCATGTTCTCCCAGATTGTTGAGGTTTCTATACAGGACTACCATTTCAAGATAAAATTACTTTCAAAAGAGTATCAGCATACTTGCTCGGCAACTGGCTTGATGCTGTGGGAATCAGCAAGGCTAATGTCTTCCATCCTTGCAGCAAATCAGGGGATTGTTTCTGGGAAAAGGGTCCTAGAACTTGGGTGTGGATGTGGAGGAATTTGTTCGATGATAGCCACCACTTCAGCTGAACTTGTGGTCGCCACTGATGGAGACACCAAAGCACTTGAGCTGTTGTCTGAAAACGTGGTATCAAATTTCAGATCACCACAATCCCTTGATGCTCTAAGCATTAGGAGACTCCAATGGGGGAGCAAAAGTGAAATAGAAGCCATCAAGCAACTGAATGGGACAGGCTTCGACATCATAATTGGCACGGATGTGACCTATGTTCCACTGGCAATTAAGCCCTTGTTTGCGACTGCTAGAGAATTGATTTCAACCGGCAGTGATGCCAAATCAGCTTTGATTCTATGCCATGTTTTTCGTCGGGTAGATGAGGCATTCATTCTATCAGCCGCATCCGAGTATGGGTTCAGTCTGGTGGACAAGTGGCCTGCAGATCAAACCCGAAATAGCTCATCTCCTGCAGGCATCATCAAGAATTGGTTTAGTGAGTGGCAACACGACGCCTCTTATTCTGCACTAAACATAATGTACTTTTGTATTGCATAGGCAACTGGAATATTTTTCTTCTGCATTCTAAGATTTCAACCATTGTTATTTTGCCAAGACAATGATACATCCTCACAGTGTTGATGTTTGCTTTCTTTTATTTAATTATAATTCTAAAGTTCCTTGGTTATATTTTATGAAATACTTAATAATTAAGAATCTTAATAAATTATCCTGAAGATTAATCTTAACACAATTCTTGTAAGTTTAAAGGACCTCTCTACTCCAATAAAAACCCCTCTCAGAATCTCTCATTCCTAGAAGTAATTTATGCACGTTATAATCTAATATATTATATAGTGAAGTTTGACTGAAAAAACGAACGCAAAATCAAAACCTGGAGCAATGAAACAGCAATTGAAAAGAGAGAAATACTTGAAAAGAATACATGCAAGGTAGCTAGGTGGTCCAAACACTGCAAACTACCCTACCCTCTAATTGCTGGGCGAAACTCTTATTAACCAATTAAACAGATCACGTTTTGACCATATTTGATTCGGTCCCAATTATATATTCATTAACAAACGGATGGTACTGATAAATCTGATCAGGCACGAACACACATACAAGGAGGGTTTTAATCTTTAGCATTTCACTTTAGTTTAGCCATTAACAATAATAGGCTCGTACATGTGTATCTTTTGCAAATAGAAACAGCCAGAAGATAAAGCTTAACAGTGGAGGACAGAATTTGAAACCATGTGTGGTTTCAGTTTCTGGATGTACACTACATATATAGCTATACAAATTAAAGAACACGATCATTTCTTTAATTTCTAGCTCATGGGTCTAGAGATATATATCTATTGAAATCAGTATGTATATCTTTATTGCATACTGTGGGAAAAAGCTGAAGTTGTTCCTTGGAATTATCTACAAAATTTACAAAGAGTCCTTCATGGATATCATGTAAACTGTACATCAGAAATTGAAATATTAAACCACCATTATATAACTCAAAATTACATAAACATGTCGTTCGCCTAGTTTGACTGTTTTTGTCGGATCTAATTTGCAGCTATTAAATTCAATCGAAGGTTTACTCAAAGCTCACTCATCAAGGAGCGGTTGGGGGTTCTAACTTATTAAGAAAAAAAAAAGCATAAACATATGAAATAAGTTGATATGAACTAAACCCTAGAATAAAATGCCAAGTGAAAGTGCTGTTACATATCTATATATACATAAGCAATCTATACATATACATCATAACTTAAGCTGTATCAACGGAACGAATGATGGATATGCAGCTTTTTTTGGCCTCGAATAAGTTTGAGCTCCATGCTTAACTGGTTCGAAACTAACCATTGCTTGAATTAATACACTAAATAGTTTACAAAGAAGAGCTGAATGATCTAATGAAAAACAAATCATATATCTATATAGGGCCTGTGGTTAAATTTAAAAACCATCTCCCTGTAAGTATACACACCTGACCAGAAACCAAGAGAAAATCATGGAAAAGTGAGGGAGTGATTAATGGAGAAAGCAATATCAATGTCAACATTTTCTCTAAAGCATGGCCACTGTATATAGTGGAGGAAGAACTGTGACAATTTTTAAAGAAAAATAGAATTATATACATCATTACAGTTGAGTAGGACGAATCCCCACTGATCAATCAAATGAAATGACTAATATTATATAGTTTGGAGTAGCCAGTTCAAAATAGAAAACTTCCACAACTAAACTGCTTAATTAGAAAGCACTGGAAGTCATTAGAGGATCACAATTTCAATCCTTCTACTTTGTTTTGAACAGTAGAAATACATCAATCAAACAAATTAAAGACACATCAGCATCAACCAAAACTGAAATCTTGATGGAATCTGGGGAGCCTTCAGCAGCCTCCATAGCGGATCAAAAGAAACTTGATCCGATGTTCCTGCTGCAAGAATTTCCAAATATTGCAATGATATCTTGTAAGCTTGACAGCATACATGTGAGGCCAAAATACTCGAACTGAAGCAAACTGCAATATGTATAACATGGATGATAATATGGAGAAGAGGACTGAAATAGAACTGGTTTGAGCCGCTTGAGGGCTTTCCTCAGAATCTGGAATTATGGGAGACGACTGCCACACATTAAACATCCCTCCAAGCGACAGATCTGGAAACCCTAATTTTAATGGATAGGTTCTTGGTATCCCCTCCATATGAAAGCTCCATCATCCTCACACCTCGTACAAAACCCTCCATAAAAATAGACAAATAATAATATAGAAAAGAAAAGTAATTAAAGTTATTGTACCTGTAGGGGGAGGCACTTGACGGGCAAAATCCTATAAATAACTTTATTGGGGATTATGAATTCATCATACCCCAGGAGATTCAGATCGGCAAAAACAGTAGATCAAATAAACAAGTTTTCACATATCGGGCTACATAAAAGAAAATTTTTCAGTCTCCAGGATCATTTCATAACAAAATAGAGGAGGAATACCCCAGCAACAAAGATCGAATACAAACAGATTAATGAGAGTGATAGAGAGAGAGGAGTACGGGGTGACAGACAGAGGGTGAGCACTCATAGCTTCGAGCATGTAAAACCAATCATGCAAGAAAATACCATGAGTGCTCACTCTCTTCTGTCACCTCCCTTACCCTTAATCAGAGGCCAATTAACATCATTATTACCTCCCATCGATCTGGAGCATCAAGAAGGCACATGGTTTCCCAAAAACTCATCAAGGAATGAAGGGAATTGAAACTAGTGGTTGTTCGAACCACTGTACAAAAACCCTAATTTCGAAAGCTCGATCTGAAAATTAATACCACTACTGCTGCTGCTATTACTACTGTTATACATAGAACTGTTTCATTCATATTGGGAACCACTCTCGATGGTTTGATGTGTGAACAATTGATGTCCTATGCCCCTCCTTATATAGGAAACCAAAGCAAGGTAGCTAGCGGTTCCCATCGCATCGCCAATCCACCTACGGAATAAATGTGACCTTATCTTTTTTTGCCCCTCCCCCAATATTTTATTGCAAATCGTCACACAAGTCCCACCCCCTACCCTCCCCCACAGGCCACAACACACAATGTTTCTGTGTTTATATATATATATATATGTATGTATCTATCTATCTGATGTCTGCCTTTATTTTCTTCTCAAACAAAAACTGATAGACTACTGTGAAGATATTAATTATTTAATAATCCAATAATACAAACAATATACATACATACATATATATGTATATGATATAGGAAAAAGAAGGAAATCAGAATCCATAAATACTAGTGCACTCACCAATGCATCTTGTAATTCTAAATCTTTTACCAGCCAATCGAAACCATCCCATCCCATTATTCAGAGGGAAGCCACTCCTTAATTGTTGTAGCAGTCTGCCTGATACATTGCGGTCAACTCATTGAATGTTGGATATACATACATATATATATATATACATGATATACATGGTTTCAAATGGGTTGTTACTCTCTAGAAGATATTATTAGCTAATTAGTCTGCTGCTGTTTTGGAACCTATTAAGATTTTTAAGCAATCCAACTCGGAAATCGTCCAACAAGATCTTTTAATTAAAAGAAATAAGTATAGAAAAATATTTGAAGCATGATATAAAATACAGAAATATTGAGATTCTTCTAGGAGATTTATGAAGTCGTTGTGATGATCTAGACATACATCACAACTAATTGCTATGTTTTTTCTTGTGTGCTGGACTTAATTAATTCTATACATATTTCGAAACCGTCTTGTAATTTTGCTTGGTTATAATTCCAATTTCAGAAACAATCAACTTTTAAAAAACAGCAGAAAAAAAAATCTTCTTGATAATATTGTTATATCACCGAAAACATAGCCACGCAAAGATAACTTCAAATTGAATCATATGCCAAGAGCAACAAAACTCATCCATTTCTACAGATCATGTCAAGCAGCAATTTGCACTAATTAAGAAAGTTTGATGGAAAACAAGAATTATAACAAGACCTATAGAGCATTTGAAGGTAAGTGTATATTCTGTATGTACTTCGAAACATGCTTCTTCAAAAGTTGTCAATTTGAAATGAATAATATAATAATCTCGAGAAATTTATAAATTAAAATTATTTGAAGATAAATAACTTCATATAACGATATTCAAGTCCATAAATAAGTTCTACAAGTTCGTAAAGAAACCTTCTTCTTTTAATCCTAAAATCCAAAGAATGGCAGTAGTTTATAGGGCTCATTTGAAAAATCGTTATTTTTTCAAGCAACATCGCTAAGTTTTTAGAAAATATAGTTTAATAGTTCAAATAGTACCAATCAAGAATTCAGATAGCACTTACTAAATAAGTTTTTTTTTATTCTTGATCGATGTTTTATGGAGTATTAAATTGATGTTATTTGGAGAGTATAATGTATACTTATAGAACATAGAGTATTGAATTGATGTTATTTGGAGAGTATAATATATACTTAGATAGAGCATTATGCATATATCTATAATATATACTTAGATAGAGCATTATGCATATATCTATAAAGCATCAGATATATTTTTATAAAATACAATATATATTTAATAGAACACAAGACATACTTTTATAAAACACTAGATATATTTTCTAGAGCATCGGTTTAAAATTTAGACAAATTTAAGAGATTCTTATTTTACATAATAAGAATATAATGCATGTCCACCCGTTAATGATAATCCAAATTTGTTTCTATGAAGATTCAAGCTCAAAGTTTTTTAAGATCATAGTACACTTGAAGTTACTAAAAAGAGAATAAAATGATTTATTTAAAGAATATTTTTTTTCACCTCAATTACAAATAAGAGTTTTATCTCAAAAAAAATTATTAAAAAAAAAATACAAAAGAACGAATCTATGAACTCGGTTTGCTTGATTATTAATTAAGATTGTGGTTGGAAATTGAATTCTACTATTTGAAATAAGACATTGTTTAGGTAAGAATTGAGTTTTTTTTTTTTTTTTTTATAATATATATTTAATTAAAAATAGATTGAATAATTAAAGTATATTAAAAACTGTATTTTAATGAATATAGATATAAATTTTTAATAATAAAATCATATATAATACTAATAAATAGATTATATAGTTATATGTAATTAGTATAAATTAAATTTATAAAAAAATTATGAAATTTTAAATATATATAAATATTTGAAATAAAATAAAATTAGGAGCACAACCAACTCCAACTCAAGTGACAATGCCAAACACACCTTTATTTACTTAATTCAAATTATTTCGTGTTTAATATATAAAAACAAAAAGCTCATGATATATATTTTTATTCTCATTTGGAAAACGGAAAGAGGAAAGTTGTTTAACATCACTATCACCCAAATACGAATTCGATTTTGAGTTGTGCATACGTGTATACAAAGTTGCACATCTATATATATATATATATATAATCTTAGAAATTTTCTATAGATAAATTATTTTTTAAAAATATCTTTTATATATATTCGATTTATATACGACGGTTATTTAAAAAAAATCATGTAATTTTTCTATTTTCTATATATTGACGGAAAAAAAAAAAAAATTGGTATAGTGTTTGATTTGTATATACCATAGCCAATCCATTTGTTTAGATATTTTGAGGTATATTTTATTTAAAAAATTTATATAATAAAAATAAATTATTAAATACAGTGTTTGATTAGTATTTTTAGTTTAAATTATTATTTATGTTAAATATGAAAAATATATTCCTAATATAAAAATCTCTAATATATTTTCTTTTATTAAATATTCTTTTTTTTGAGTTGATATAATATATATATTTCATGAGAACATAAACATATATTATATTTTTTTTATAATATTAATTGAGAATTATGTATATATATTTGTTGGAATTTCAAGCATAAATAATTATATATATATTTATCCCAAATGTAGTTTAATGCTATGAGTTATAGAGATAGTAAGTCTAAACAAATTAAAATTACTTATAATAAATTTGGAGGTGGATTTGGTATTAATGAGTAAAAATAAGTATTGTGATATATATATATATATTTAACTTTTCCTCTTTATTGAAATATTTTGGATTTAAATTTTTTTGTTAAAATGAAATGTTATTGCTTCTAAACTTTAAAATATTAAAAAAAAAAAACCAAAATCTTATTTATATTAAAATTCACCATACGTATTTATATAATACAAATACAACATTTAACCAACAACACATGCTATAGTCTCATACAACACACTTATAATTATGAACAAATAATACATAATTTTATATTGTATATAATAAGAATATGTCTTATTTGTATATATTTACAAAATTAGTACGGTATTAATATTTTCAATTAAGCACTGTAAACGTTGCCATAATTATGCAATATATTAACTATTTATAAATGTAATGTTAACTCAAGATACATAAAATGCTTTGTATAATTGCTCAGAATAATACCTTTTACTAAATTATTGCTTATATACTCTTATATTATTTAATACGCCACATGTAGATGAATGCTAGAAGAACCCTCCACCATAATCTTGTATTAAAACTAAATATTAAAACGAAGTCCACTATCTTTTTTACTGTACATCCATAGTAATATTATTCTTCCAGTGCTCAATCAAAAAGGTATTAACAAATGACTTTGAAGTTACAAATTTCATTCTATCCATATCCATCTTATCACGTGCACACTTGGAGGAAAATTACATATCAAGTATATATCATATCCAAATGCATATCTTTTTATTTATCCAAAAAAAAAAAAAAAAAAGTTTGCTATATCTTTTTTCTATTTTTTTTTTTTTAAAAAAAAATCTTCATTATCATAATCCTGACGCGATCCTATGATCACGAAGATTTCCAAAAGAAGACAATTCATGTCGGAACATTAAGTACTATATAATAATCCATGTACTATGAACTAAGAATCCATGTACTAACAATCATAAAATACTTGCTATAAATTATAAATAAATAAAAAATCTCAACATATGTACATGAATTTTGTTATACTTATTAGCTATATAAATACATCTTATGGCCAATTATTTTCTTTGTATAGAAATCAACAAAAGAAGACATCTTACTTGTCGGCAATGTAGTTGGATCTTGTATTGAATTTATTTTAAAATGATATCATTAAACAATGACTCACCATTTGTTTACTTATGATTTTTTTTTTTACAATTTTTTTATTAGGCATTCTATCAATTTTTCTAAAAAATAAAATAAATGTATTATAAAATTACACATTTATTGTTTGATTGAATCCCCAGCATTATTTACTCCCATATCTATATCTTATATCCGTTGTATTTAATTAAGCAAGATATATAATGAAGGGATAGGGAGAAAGAATGGTATGGGCAATGCGCATGTATGTATGTATAAGCTAAAAAATATGGAATATATGTATTTGACTTTTTCCCAAAAATGGGATCGAAACTTTATATTTGAGGAGAATAAGGACGACGTCAATAGATTTGATTTTATGCTTTCCAAAGTTGATTTGCTGCAGTTAGTTAGTTCCATCATTTAATCTTCTTAATAAATAATATATTAATTGATGATCTCCTCCGCTCCATACGTTAACATTAATTAATTAGGTAGGAATTGCATTAATTGGTTTATAACGAGATGATTCGAGTCGAGAGAATTATGAATTAATTGGCTGGCTGGCGGAATATATATATATGATTGATTTAATTAATAAAAAGGGGAATAGGGCGAAGAAGTCAGCTCTCAGCAGCAGCAGCAGCAGCACTCGAGAATTGTCTTTAGGAAAGAAATGAAAATTAAATGAAAAGATAAAGAGATAAAGGATGTATGATATGATATATATGGCCAATAGGGAAAGAACACACTCTCACAGGGAGGAGTGTGTGTGTGTGTGATTCATATATATTGTGACTCATGAGTGGTAGCCGTATATATAAAGTATAAACCCACGCCAGCCGATATTATATATAATATATATATATATCTATATCTAGACAGAGAGAGAGAGAGAGAGAGCATGTTGTGGTGCGCCTCCATATATATTAAAGCAGCTCAATCAAAGTATATATGCTTTTCATTATTTTATGTACACTATTGAGGCCAAGAATCAATTGACTGCTGTCCCAAAGGCGCAGTTTGCGGGACTCTCTATCTCTCTCACGCACACTTATACATACATACATACATACATATATATATATATATAGAGAGAGAGAGAGAGGGAGATTTATCCCCCATCGACACACATGTTCCCCCTCCCCACCACCTCCTCAATCTGACATCTTGCAATGGGAATGGGAATGTGAATGTGAATCTGAATGTTCAGTGGCACCCCATAATCCCATCCCATCCCATCCCATTCACAAATATTATTATTATTATTATTGGTATAAAAATGAATTTACTTTAATCATGCATGCATCTAGCTAGCTATTTATATAATATATACATGTGGCCGGGCCTCTCTCTCAAAGTGCCAAGGTTACGACTTACGACTGGTTTAATTAAAGCACCAGCACATATAATTAGCATCATATATGAATTAACTATATAAGATTATGTCATCCCACTCATTATTATTCTTTTCAAGAGAGAAACGCATCTAATAATTCTATCTATCTATATATTTTGAGAGAAATTTTCAGTTATATATATATATATAATTTAGGGATATGATTTAAATATTACATCATATATTTAAATATATGATTTAGATATTATTGGCATAGGTTTAGTCTATAAATATCCATTTATTATCACTTTAACATGTGCGTGCGTACTTTATAATAAAATTTCTGGCTTGCACCGCCACCAGACGTAGATCATCGTGTTCGAACTGGGTTACCAAATTCTTGTGTTCTTTTGTCTTGATTTCCGGGAAATTTAGGGTAGATTGAATCCCTTGTGACCTGCGGAGGTGCCTTGTGTCGAAAGTCTCTTGGCGGTGTTGAGTCGGTCCTGACTGGTAGGTCAGACAGCGGGTTCCTTTGATAGGCGGTGCAAGGTGGACATAGAAGGATAAGGGTTTCGACAAACGCAGCGGAATATCTAATGTGCTCTCATATCAAGTGAACCTTAGGTTTGTTTGTGGGAGTCAAGATGGACGAAGTCGAGTAAAAGAAGATCGACATGAAGACAATAAGTGCGGTTCGACTAACCTTTAGGAGAATATTTCGACTGAATTTAGATTTGAGGCAAAGGCAAAGGGTGAAGATCAAGAATGGTCAAAGTTGAAGCCGAAAGACAAGAAATATGTAAGTCAGATGGTATGTTGGAATTGCAAGGGCACTTAAAACGAGAGTGCGGGGCGCCGGGGAATGATCAGGGTTCAGCAAACGCAGCAGATGAGATATCCGATGTGGTGTGTCAACAGTCCAATTGAGTCATGGATCTTGGTCTCAGGAGCATCATTCCACTCATGCAGTGATTTGGGAATTATGAAATTCTATGCCACAGGTAATTTTGGTATTATCTATCTTGCAAATGATGAGACATTGAAAATTGTAGATAAAGGAATGATTCGAATCAAAACATCGAATGGTGAGGAGTGAGATTGAATGGCGTGAGCCATGTTTTGGGTCTGAAATGAAATCTGATTTCCGTTGAACAATTGAATGAGGCAGGTTACTCGACAATTTTTTTTTTTTAAATTAAGTCGTGGAAGATAACCTAAGGATCCATTGTGGTGGCACAAGGGAGAAGAGATGGAACTCTGATGAAAACCATGCAAGACGGAATCAGTTTCGTGGCCATAAATAATGACACAAATTTATGGCATTCTCGTCTCGGACACATGAGCGAGAAGGGGATAGGGAAGTTCATGTCAAAAGGAAGATTGCCACGTCTCTAAGTCCGTCGATATTGGAGTATGCGAAGACTGTATCTTTGAAAAGTAACGAAAGTTGGCGTTCTCAAAGGATATGAGAGACCTGAAAAAGAAAATGTTGGAGTTGATTCATATGGACCTGCGGGAACCAACTTTTGTATCGACCCTTGGAGGCTCATAGTACTACCCCGTGGTCATTGACGACGTTACAAGGAAGGTATGAGTATATTTCTTTAAGTGTAATGATGATACTTTTGATACCTTTACCTTTATGAGATGGAAAACACGTGCAGTGGAAGTAGTGAGCCGATTTATGAGACTGAAAGACAATCTAAGGTGGGTGACCTTAGATGCTTGACGTTGTCATTGCGGATGAAGTAAAATGTTGAAGTGGAAGATGAAATCAGTCTTCAAGTGAGAAATTGTTGGGATATGAATCATGATTATATCCTAAAATTTAGGGATATGATTTTAGATATTATTGCATAAGTTTAGCCTATAAATATCCATATATTTTTATTTTTAACAAGCGTCTGCATACTTTATAGTATAATTTCTAGTTTGGCAGCATCTCCGGATGTTGATTGAACTGAATTACCAAATTTTTGTGTTCTTTTATCTTTGTTATTTCATCTTAATTTCCTGAAAATATCCGTAACGTAACGACAATAATCACTTAATCTAACATATATAACACCTAAGAGTTGAATTTTGATTATAGCATATATTATGGCAGGGTGGTTCCAGCCGCACAAAATGATTTGAGTTCAATTCTTATATACGGCACGCAACGTTAAATGATGGAACAGTGAGGATTGCATGTGCACTGTAGCTGCTGCTGCGGATTAATATATATATATATTATCAATTAGTAAATAAAAAATTGGGGACTGCGCCGCACACCGCTCACTCATTGGCTGATTCACAACTAATAGTAATAATAATACATTATTATTATTATCAATAGAGTAGTAGCAGTACAGTACAGTACGTAATTAAGTAGCCACTAGCTCTTAACTTAGGTGATGGGCAGGCCGGGTGTCTTGTTGTCGTGTCATATGATAAGAATATGATGGATTGTACTATTCTAGTTTAGTTGGTTGGTTTAGTGAGTGATAGTTAGTTATTAGATATTTATTTACTCCAATTCCAATATATATATATATATATATTTTTATATATATATATTCTCCTTCCCAGTGCAGTTCAATTCCCACAACTATAATCAGACTGCACTGCAGTTGGGACATGTATCTATATATATATATATATATATATACTTCTCAATAAAATAAAATAAAATTAAATAAAATTGTAACAAGCTAATTAAGGGAGGGATTCCTTTGAGATAATAACTTTGGGATTTCATTATTTTACCCTTGAGGCAAGTTCGCGCTATCTAACGTCTATCTTTGGGTTTTATTTTTATTTTTATTTTCTTTGTATTAGATTTATTGTATTTAGGAATATGTGAGAAAGATTTTTTTTAATCTTTAATATTTTCTATATATATAATAATATATTTACAATGCATATAAAAATATTTTAGTATTAATATATGATTATTTTTATTATGATATACTAAAATGGATACACTATGGAGCAAAGGTACATCAGATGAAGATAGATGAAATATGGGGGTTCATCTGCCACAGGTGTGGAGGTTGGACTTGTGACACTAGGGTCATAGAATCAAATCCATTTTAGGTGAATAGTTGCATCATATGATATAAATAGGTGTTGATACGATGTTTTGAATGTAAAATTGATTTTTAGTATAATATAAAAAATAAAAAATAGGTGTTTGATTTAATATTTTTAGGAAAAAAATGGGATGAATAGTATATTTAAAATCCATTGCATCACTCTAATTAAAAATATCTTTTCTCGTCATATTACTTAATTATCAATTTATTCTACTTTATATTATTCACATAAATTTTTATGTCGAAAACCAAATGTCCCACTATATGTGGGACACGGTAACTATTAAATATCAATTTAATTTTAAAAAATCACATCAATATATATTTATATCACATCATATATATATATATATACATAGATGTTCAGATTGACCATCTCACCTACAAGTCTAAGATGAGTCAACCAACATGCCAATGCCACCAAAAAAAATTTGCAAACGGACGACGACAAATGAAAAACGGTGGGACTCTATTTTGATCATATAATATAGTATCAGAGTTTTAGATCTCGAGTTCGAGTATCACCGTCCCTAATTCTGATCATTTAACATGCATTAAGAGTCTTAAGTCTCGAGTTCGAGTTCGAGTCCCATGTCCCCTATTTTGTCGTCGTCTACATGCAAGTTTCGTTTAATGACATCTATTTCCCTTGCATGTAAGGGGACCTATTAGTCGACTCTCGTTTATAAGTAAATAAATAAATGATGTTTATCCCTAATAACTTAAGCCTATGGTTGAGACCCTCGTTCTAAAATGACACCTTACTATATACATTGTTCTTATATTTTGTGTGGTATGAAACTAACATTAAATTTTGCAGTCACTCTCTCTGTATGATGAGAATTAATAAGTGCAGCCGGCCGAATCGAGTTAAAGCTTTCTGGGTGGCTCCAATTATATGTATATATATATATATATATGTTGAATGAAAAGCTACCCAACTTGCAGATGTGCTGTTCTGTGTTGATTGATTCATGATAAGAATCTTGTGGCATATGTGTGAGGCAATTTGCAGGGAATTAGCTAGAAGATATGAATATATATATAGAGATATAGATATAGATATGTATTGTATTTGTATGTAGGCATTGTTTGTGGTGAAGCTGCAATTCGGCCTTTTTCCAGCATGTTCCTTCATTGCTGATTTCTTCTGCTTTTTAATTTATCTATCTATAGATATATATCATATCTATATCTCCTTCCCACTTTTGCTTTCGGCAATTGGCTGGGAAATGTTTTGGTTGGGACCATTCCTCCCACGTGGCACCATCACCACACAGATAGATAGAGAGATGTCTTTTTTCTTTATGTGGCTGCACCCCATCCACGAAAGCACCATTGCATCTCATCTTCTGCAATGATGAAGAATAGATTGAGCATCCCCCAGGCCCCAGTCATCAACCTAGGCTAGCTCGTCCATCTGCAATCTATTATGCATTTTTGCAGACCTGAATGGGAATGGGCCCCCAAACAAATAGCTTACTAATTAGTCCATTCTCCTTATGGGCTCAAGTTCTTGATGGGTTCGATTGAGTCCAAGTTCAACAACTACACACCATTACCAAAACGGTCGAGAGGGAAGGGGTAGAAAGGGGAATTCCAGTGGAAACTGAGGGGCCGTTTTGGGATTAACCCAACCCCTAAAAGCAGCGCACTGCCTTTCTTCTCTTACATTTCCCTTCCTGCTCGTTTCTCCATTACTCCGCGGCGTAGATCCGAGGAGTTTTGGAAACAGTCTCTGCAATTCAGCCATACCCTTTGTTCTTCACAGCATCCAGGTTTTCCCCCCGAATTTTAACGCTGTCAGGTAACTTGATCGAAACCGATTTCAACTAATCTTTTTACTAGTGCATGATTGGCAACTCTGGGGAAATTTGTAGTTAGTTACGGTTGCGGAGATTTTTATCTGTGATGGAGTTCTTATATCTGCAGTTACGACCTTTTTTTGGCTTGGTTTGATTTGGCTTTTGTGTTAACTTGTGAAAGATCTTATTTTTATTTAATGTTATAAGTTCTTATTTACACTAAGTAGTTATTTGACGTGACTTGTTCAGTATTATCTTTTACTTTTTATTTTGTGTTTCATGGATGCCTGCCGACATTTGTACTTCTGTTTGGCGGTAGCCCTTAGGCTTTGTTAGTGTTTTTTCTTGGAAGCATAAGTTTTGCGTCGCTTTTGTGGAGGTAGTGAAAACTTGAAATAGCTTATGTCGCTGTTTTACTTGTGATAAGTGAGAACTTCTGTTTTTTGGTTTTGTGGGTTTTGGTTTTTTGGTTTTGTCAACCAACGGGGATACTTGTTCGTTACATTTGCCTAAAGAGCGACCTTAATTTTCTTCTTTCATGGCATCTGTGCTATTGTCATGCTGAATGAAGTTTAGTCTAGTGCATATATCTTGCCCCTGCATATCTAGTTACCTGCATTTGTTCTTGTTTTCAGTTTCTGCAGTCATGGCTGGAATGGCACCAGAAGGTTCTCAATTTGATGCCCGTCAGTATGATTCCAAAATGAGTGAGCTGTATGTTCCCACCTCCCAGCTTTTGGTATCCAAGCATTTATTGCTTGCTTTAAGAACTGTTTCAACTTTGTAACATCCTACTTGTCCTCACTTATCTGTGAAACAGACTTGCAACTGATGGTCAGGATTTCTTCACTAGTTATGATGAGGTGTATGAAAGTTTTGATGCAATGGGCTTGCAAGAAAATCTTCTTAGGGGTATCTATGCCTATGGTACGTGAATATTGGCTCTGTTATCTGTTGGATAAATTTCATTTTCCTTAGTTTGTGCCATTTTTATGTATTCCATGTTTTGATTTTTCTCTTTGCCAAACAATTATAAGTTATGCAACTGTTTGCATGCCTACACCTGTGCCTGTATTTTTTCTTGCTCTGCTGATTAAAATAATAATAATAATAAATCATTGTTATTCCTTGACAGTCTGATATGCTCTGTGTGGGGCTTTTCTTTTGAGTTTTCTCAATGGAGAATTAATGGTTTGTGATTGTATCGTTTTGAAGGTTTTGAGAAGCCTTCTGCAATTCAACAAAGAGGGATTGTTCCTTTCTGCAAGGGCCTTGATGTGATTCAACAGGCACAATCTGGGACCGGAAAAACTGCAACCTTTTGCTCTGGAATTTTGCAACAGCTGGATTATAACATTGTTGAATGTCAGGCTCTAGTTTTAGCACCCACACGTGAACTTGCACAGCAAATTGAGAAGGTTATGCGTGCACTGGGTGATTATCTTGGTGTAAAGGTTCATGCTTGTGTTGGAGGCACCAGTGTCCGTGAAGATCAGCGGATCCTCTCTAGTGGGGTTCATGTTGTTGTTGGCACTCCTGGGCGTGTGTTTGACATGCTGAGGAGGCAGTCCCTGCGTCCTGATTACATCAAAATGTTTGTATTAGATGAAGCTGATGAGATGCTTTCAAGAGGATTTAAGGATCAGGTCTGCCTCATATATTTGTTTTTTATTTTATATCCTAATATGGTCTTCCTTGCAGGACCATCTTATTACATTGGTCTGTGCTGTATGTATTTCCTTTTTGTTCTTGGGCAATGATTTGGTTGCTTCAACTGTTATGGGCTTTGTTGCTTTTTTCAGCTTATATGCCCTCCGTTCGATTCTAGTCTGTTTAGCCTTGTGCGTGTTTTATATCTAATGTACATGATTTGTCTGCCCAGATATATGACATCTTCCAGTTGCTGCCCCCCAAGATCCAAGTTGGTGTATTCTCAGCTACTATGCCGCCAGAGGCCCTTGAAATTACAAGGAAATTCATGAACAAGCCTGTCCGAATTCTCGTGAAGCGTGATGAGTTGACCCTAGAGGGTATCAAGCAGTTCTATGTTAATGTTGACAAGGAGGAGTGGAAGCTCGAAACCCTCTGTGATCTTTACGAGACCCTTGCCATCACCCAAAGTGTCATCTTTGTTAACACCCGGCGCAAAGTTGACTGGCTCACTGATAAGATGCGTGGCCGTGATCACACTGTATCTGCCACACATGGTGACATGGATCAAAACACTAGAGATATCATTATGCGAGAATTCAGATCTGGTTCTTCGCGAGTTCTCATCACCACCGATCTCCTAGCCCGTGGTATTGATGTTCAGCAGGTCTCCCTTGTTATCAACTATGATCTGCCAACACAGCCTGAGAACTACCTCCATCGTATTGGACGAAGTGGGCGGTTTGGCAGGAAAGGTGTTGCAATAAATTTTGTTACTAGTGAGGACGGGCGCATGCTTCTCGACATACAGAAGTTCTACAATGTCGAGATTCAGGAGTTGCCAGCCAATGTTGCGGATCTCCTGTAATGCAGTTTTGTGACCCCCCGGGGTCTAATTGCTCCTTATCCTATATATTATTTGGTTTACTCGATGTTATGGACCATGGTTGAAGATCTAGTGCATGGAGGTGGGTTCTCATCTCCCAATCTAGTTGCAGTTTCGAACTACTATTGTGAAATTTTGGTTTGTTTTTGTATTTTGTCCAAAGCAAACTGCAGATTGGGCTGATGATCAACTTTTCTTTTCTGTCTGAAAAAGTTTGAATTTTTCATTCTGTATTTGAGGTTCTGTTTAGTGGATTATTTCATCTTAGAAGATATTTAGGACCTGGTAATTTTGCTTGCACGTTGCATGAGCACATGCATCATCAGATGTCGTAGTTTTTAATGTTGCTAGTTGTGTTAAAATGTGAATTTTAATTTGATGTGTCAAAGTTGACGTCTTGACCGTAGCTTGTATGGGCTGGTGTGAAAGCATAGGCAAATGAGTATGCAAGCCAAACTACAGCAATATCTGGTCCAAGAACTCAGCTATGATCGTATCTCACTTTCTTATTTTTGCATTGGCAGCAGCACGCAATTAGGGTCCTACAAATTGATTACGCAAGTAATTTGAATTGATAGAGATCTTTTAAATTTTAATAAGTAATTGTGATGCACGATATTTGAAGGGTTGACTGGTCAACGTTTGATCTCGTATCACTGTTACTGAGAGAATAAAATAAAATGTGGCTGTCCAAAGAGAAGCTCATCTCCCCTCTCTTCCTTGTATTGTTTGCTCTAATGTGTATATATATACATATATAACAGGGCGACCAAAACCATTAAAAGAAACTCCTCTCTCTCTCTCTCTCTCTCTCTCTCTCTCTCTCTTTCTCTCTATGGCAAATTACAGATCAAATTCCTACAGCAGTAGCAGTGGACAAATGCAAATAGAGCCTTACAGTTGGACAGGCAGAGCCATCGCCAGGCCTAATGATTTCAGGTCTTACAGCTACAGTGCGACTACTTCACAGTACTATGGGATGCCCACGTCGCCGCCTCTGAAGATAAAGAAGGGGAAGATTGTTGATGGGTCAGCCAGCAGCCGATCTTGGAGTGCTTTCAGCGACCCTGAATTGCAGAGGAAGAAGAGGGTGGCCAGCTACAAAGTCTACTCTTTGGAAGGCAAAGTCAAAGGGTCCTTCAGGAAGAGTTTCAGGTGGCTTAAACATAGATACACCCAGGTGGTCTATGGATGGTAGGATGATGATGATGATGATGATTTGAACAACTCATTTAATTTTCAGGAAATAATCCTTCACTTTTTTATAAAGTTATTCAAACGATTATACATACATATGATCGTGGTGTGAACTGTGGGCATAGATACAAGGAATATGCTGTTAATTAGTTGAGTTTGAGTCGATGCTTTTGCGCTGCTTTTGTTGGACTTGGAATGAAAGAAGCAAGCTGTTTTACAGGACAGAAACGCTACTGCAATTTCTCACTCTTTTATCTTTAATAAGACTGCCGATATTTAATTCTGCGTTGGTCCCATGTGGTTTTTGCTTAGCAGCCATTTGTTTGCTTCTTGGGGAGGAAAATGATCGGATTTGAGGTAAGTGCATATATAAGCCATCATCTGTTCAGTGTGCTGTACTGGTGGTGAACCTCGGCCTCGGGTTCTTGACTTGTCCGATCAAACATCTGTAATGAGTTCAACTTCAAGCGCCATTTGATTTGGTTTGATGTATGTTTTGTTTTCGCCTTATACATTACCGTTGACTTTAACTAGCATCATTTCGCTTGTCTGATATGATATCAGCATAGTTCCAACTTCCTACTCCTTCCTTCCTATCTGTCTACTTTTCTTCCTTTTTTTTTTGATAACGAAATCTGCCTACTTTTCTTGACAAAGCACGCTCTTGTCTACAGCTTGTGATGGAATAGTGCATTGACGAACTTTCGTTACACCTAAACAAGAAGGAATAACTTGAGAGAATATTCTTGCCCACATCAACAATCCAAATACACAAGTAAATAATAAACACCCAATATCCCTAAATACATATATATATATATATATATATATTACCAACCGCCTCGGCTTGTTGTGGCACCAAAGAAATGAGGAGAGAGCATTCGAAAAAATAGCAAGCTGCTTTTCTCACATCATTTTTCAAAAAAAGGGTGAATTAATCATCTTCGTAATTCAACCCAATCCATCTAATCTGCAGCAATCTGTATACGGACAGACAGACATGTTTTATTTCTTTCTAATCAGCTAGGAATGTATTGGGAGAGATCTGACCTTTATTTGAAAAGAGGTATCCATTCCGTATGAAGTATTAAGGGAATGATTATCTTAATCCATGATTTCTCTCGAGACAATAAAATATACTCCTACTAGAGTGATACATACAATTTCGTTTTAAGTTTAATCCACCCAGCCCGGAAACCGACAGCTAAACCGCAGGAACTGAAACGAAAAACGATGGATCTACCCAACATTAGAGCAGAGGATATCTCACTATTATAATTTATCTATTCGACAAACGCTACAATTTTACCCAAATATCAGCGCCGCGAATAAAGATCACATGGACGCGAGACCGTGAGGTAAACAGAGATGTGGGAATCAATTTGCTTAACGATAGCGGCCACCGCCGGGAATAACATCGGCAAAGTCCTCCAAAAGAAGGGCACCCTAATTCTTCCGCCCCTCTCTTTCAAGATCAAGGTACGTAGTGCACGAGGCCGGGGTTTCGATTGATGTTTTCTGTATTCTTCCTACTCATCATACGCGAATAGTGGTTGCTGGTCTTGCTGCTCTGACTTAAATTCTTAGACTGCGTAGTTCACGATGATTGGATTTTCTTTCGGCTACACCAAATTATCCTTCGTTTTTGCGGGTTTATTTTGGTTGAGGGGTTACGGATTGGTGCTACATTTATATTCAGATTCAGAATATTGTCAGATCTTGTTTAGATTGAGATAGATGAATCTTAGAATGTAAGGCTGGTTTTCGGCAATTACATAGTTGGTAATGATTGACCAAGAAATGTTCATGAACGATCCATCCCCGAAATGAACGATCTTTACTGAGATGCTCAAGTGATGTTTTCTTGGTTCGAATTAGATGCAACTCGGGAGATTGCATTGGATAATTTTTAATTGTGAGGACATTATGTTTCCTGACCCTTAAATTTGCATCTGTCTCTCTTTCCCTTTTCTTTGCCAATGTTGTCTTCAATTGAAGGAAATTGTTTGAGTGTGCTTGTAGTATTCAATTGCATAACTGAAACAGATGTAAAAACTGGTCTGTACCAACACAGGTCCTAAGGGCGTATGCTTCTAACAGAACATGGATCATTGGATTCCTAATGGATATTGGTGGAGCTGTCTTGATGCTTCTCGCACTATCTCAAGCTCCTGTAAACCTCATCAAACCACATTTTAATCTTCATGTCCTGTTATAGGGATAAATAATGATCTGATTCTGAGATTTTGAAACAGGTATCAGTCATTCAACCTGTTTCCGGGTGTGGGCTTGCAATTCTTTCAGTTTTTTCTCATTTTTATCTGAAGGAGATCATGAACGCTATTGATTGGGTTGGTATAGTTTTGGCTGGAATTGGAACTATAGGTAATGCAAGCTCTGTGGAGCGCAAGAAATTTTTAACTGCATTTAGATACTTTTTTCCTTAGAAGGTTTAACAAATGCATTTTACATGATCACATCTGACTTCCATTGATCCTGTAATGGCTTTCATGTGTCAGATTGAATGGTATTTGTATTTTGTATAGTTTCTCAGAATAATTTCTACCTCCATTCTGATCCACATGCTCTTAAATTTTTTTGTGATATCCCCTTAGGTGTTGGTGCTGGAGGAGAGGAGCAGACAGCTTTGCCGATCTCAGTTTTCCATTTACCATGGCTAGCCTTTGTTGTGGCATTCTTGTTTGTAGGTATCTTACATTAATTTTCAGCATCTATTATAAAGCTTTTATCTTCTTAACACAGAAATCAAAGTATAAATCCGTGCTATGATTGCAAGCATATCCTGTCCTGCTCCACAATTTACCCCCAAGGAATCTTTCATCTTCTAATACCAAATTGCTGACTTTTTTAGATACATTTTTTCTCAACTTTTACATTTTCATGGGTGAATGTCTTTTACTGTCATTCAATTGGTCAAAGCAAATGTAAAATGTGGATATTGTTGATTTGCTCATTTTAAAGGATCTTGATCTCACTCGCTTATTGCAGGTACTTCTTAATGGATGGCTTCGTGTGTTTAGACGCCAAAGAAGAGAACAAGAGTTGGTAATGTAGCTTCCTTATCTTATGAACGAACTTCAAGCCTTTATAAACTTGATGTGACTATCCACTATTACCCCGCAGATGCAATATGAAGTGGTTGAAGAAATCATTCATGGTTTAGAATCTGGCATTTTATTTGGGTACTAATTTAGTTGGATCCTTGTTGCTTGATTCCTTATAAAAATCTCTCCACGAGTTTACATGGAAGAAATATTCCAAATACAATTTCAGGCTTGCCTCTGTAATATCAAAGATGGGATTCATATTCATGGAGCAAGGATTTTCCAAGCTAGTGCTTCCTATTTGCATTGCGATAAGCATATCCTGCAGCGCATCCGGATTTTTTTACCAGGTAGCATAAATGCTGTTATTTCTTGATGTTGCTGTGTCCACCGACACCCTGGGATGTTATCAATATTCATACTCACAGCTTTTAATATAGTAACCACATTTTGCTTTCACCATACAGACCCGTGGTTTGAAGCATGGAAGGGCAATAGTAGTGTCCACATGTGCAGCAGTTGCTTCAATAGTAACAGGCGTCCTTGCCGGTATGTTCGCCTTGGGCGAACAGTTGCCTACAGCCCCAGTTGCTCGACTGATGCTTCTTCTCGGATGGTATCCAGTTTGATATTGTGTTGTAGAATATGCAAAGGTTTTATCTCATTTCACGAACCTTTCTGTGCAGGTTATTGATCATTCTTGGCGTTGTCCTGTTGGTAACGTCAACACGGCTGATGAGACACCTTCCAAGGCCATGGAGGCGCCTCGCTGGAGGTGGCAGCAGTGCGCATAGACAAACAGGTTCAAGCCGGGCAAGAGAAACAAATCCAAGCGCTGTTATCCAAGCGAGCACACTTCAGCATTTGATGTCTTCAACCTCGAAAGAGAAAGCCTGAGTAGTTTTCATTAAATGGATACTATAGAGAGAGAGACAGCTCGGATAGTGATGAGTAGTGTTCGTAGACAAGTAAATACGCCCCTGAAGGTGTGAATTTTTTGTCCCATCTCTGTGATTGACTTGCACATTCGTTTGATTTTGCCATGAGTTATATATATAATACAGAGGTTTGGAATTGCTCGACTCAAGGGTGCAGTGCAGTGTAGAATTAATTGTGAAAAGTGTAATGTGTAAGCTGTATTTTGGCTTCAATAATAGCCCATGGAATTGAGAAGTGGTGGATGATGGGATTATGATAGACTGAAATGATATGTGATCACAATGATAACATCAGGACATGATATGAGATGTGAAAGAAGACTCTACAAAATGCACAACCCAACCCAAACCTTCTGTCCACCTTAAAAACTCCAAACAACACTCAACCTCGTTTAGAACAATTTTGACCCAACCAAACCCACCAATCAAAACAAAACAATTCTTGGGTTGGGGCCGGGTGCGGCTCTTTCCAGTCATTCATTACCTACGTTATCCTTGAATTACTATCCATCTGTACCTGTTGTGTTGTCCCACTCCACTGCTAGCTTTTTCATCACTCATCATCCTAATTGGGTAGCGTCTTGAGTGTATGTATGTCTGCAATGTTGAGATCACAGAACATCAGAAAGAACATCTATGTGCTCTTAAACCTGATTTCGTGTGCAATGAAACCTGGTTTGATGGATAAATGGAGGACTCTTGACAAGAAAAAGAAAGAGAAAGCTTCTGACCCTAATGCCTTTCTATCTTTCTTCCATTCACTTAAAAGCTTCGGAAGTAAAGTAATTGACAACATGAAATCAAATTGCAACAATTCTAAAGCAAGCAAGAGAGAGGACCGACATCAATGGTGCTGAATCACAGCAAATCAGCTGAGTGTACGTTCTGTGCTATCTCAAAAAACAAACACACTGCACAATAACTTAATCACAACAGGAACAGGGGCGTGTATCTATGTATTATACATTATTAGTTAAAACCAGCTGACAAAAACAAGAATATCCAGTCCATCATGTATCTTCCAGTTCCATCTCCAAACCTGCAGGGGCGACAATGTCATGGAAACGAACATATACCTGCAGCAAATTAGGAAGATGATATATTTTTTAAAATTTATTTTTATGTTATTTTCAACTTGTGGATGATGAAATATATAAGGTAAAGAAAACAGATACATATATTATATATATATATATATATATACCTCCATCTCCATCTTTGTTAGAAGCTGTTTGGCAGTGGGAGCTGAAAGAACTATGCGGCGAGCAGCAGGTTCAATGAAGCCTTCTTCAACGCCTTTGTCGAATAGCTTCAGCAAAGAATCGTAGTATCCATCCACATTCAGCAAACCAACCTGTCCGTCAGTCCAGTCCACAAAATTAAAGCATATCATCAAAATGATTGATATATTGATTCAGTACAGTACAGTACGTACTGGCTTCCTATGAATTCCAAGTTGTGCCCACGTTATCATCTCCAGTAGCTCTTCCATGGTCCCGTATCCTCCTAACATGATGAATGGTATTATAATTAAGAACATACACAACACAATATTGAACTAATGGCTGTCTGAAAATAGACAGACTGCATTTTAATTAGTTATTTAACCACCAGGAAGAGCAATAAATGCTTCGGCCTCCCGCGCCATTACAGCTTTACGCTCGTGCATGTCCGCCACAATTTTGGTGTCGCCAACACTCTCTCCTGATATCTGTTAAGCATAGGCATAGGCATAAGTATAGACCACAGACATAGACATAGATAAAGACATTATCAGATAGATAGATATTCAGCTGAAACTGCAAATCCAACATTTGGATGTTCGTTGTCTGTCCATAAATTCCTAATTCAGTAAATGGCACGGTTACGTATAACTTACCTCAATGGGAACTAGAGCTTTGGGAATTACACTGCATGAACACAGACAAAGTAAACAGTTCATTAGTTATCTGTCTACCTAAGCTAGTTGAAGGGAAGAATACTACAACATCAAACCAAACCAAACCAGTGTGCTGTAGAATTTTGACAAGCCCTTATTAGTTATTACCCACCCAAGAACATGGCAGCCACCATCAGAGACTCTTCGGGAAATTAATCCCATTAGCCCAATACTACCTCCACCATACACCAAGTTTATCTTCCTATTCACCTGCAATCACATCATATCAGATCATAATGGTCCAATATGATCATGTGATCAAAGATTGCCAAGATAATGGAAAGCTGAAGAAACTGACCAGTTCATTTCCCAGGTTAATAGCAGCATCACTGAAGACTTTCCGGTGGCCCGAATTGCTTCCACAGAAGACACAGACTTTATTGAATTTGCTGCCTCGACTACTGCTGCTCGAATTGCTTGCCGCCATTTAACCTCAATTAATTAGCTGGTTCCCCCTCAGAAAGTCAGAATTTTACTAAATGTCTTCTCTCAGATAGAAGCTGTTAATATAATGGAATCAATACATTTATTGGAAAACTGTTTGCAAAGGCAAAGATGATAATGGTGTGTGAAGTGGACAGGACTTAATAAATAAATAGAAAAGAAAAGAAGACAATATCTATATCTAGGCATTTCTTGATTAACTGAGCAAATTAAAGCAGTTGAGCAAGGCAAGAGGGCTGAGAGCCTCTCTGCACACTGCTCAATCATTACAAGAAACAGTAGTAGCCCACATACTCACCGTATGTCGGCTTTGCCGAATTTTAATTAAAAAAATTAAGGGTGTATATCACAAGATTGACTGGGATCAAAGATAAGATTTTTGTCTTTAATTCCCTCTGTGTCATGCCAAATCCTGATTTAGCTTGCGTTCAAAATATATAATTAATGTGCTCTTTTGTGTGTATCTCCCCACCACCACCACCACCACCACCACCAGGAGGAGGAGGCTCCACTCATCACAATACAATATGGCTCCTGACATTAATGCAAAAGAATTCCCCACACATCACCTTTCTAACCATCTGTCTTTAATCTGTATGTATGCATATATATATATATATCGACATGACTCTCTGTGGGTTCTCTTTTCACACAACCGAATAGCCGATAGCCCTTGTGTGTGAGGGTGAGTTTTTTGTATTTTTTAAAAGAAGAAGATGATGCAGTTTAATTGATGGGACTGAAGAGGTCCCCTTTTCCTTGAACCATTTGTAAGGAGTTCCATTATTTTATTTATTTACTATTCACGTGGATTAATAAATTAAATGTGATGTTGATCAATATCATATCAGATTGCTCATCTATGCTGTAAAAACACCACTTCTATTGACATCTAGTAGCTTCAAATTGGAATTTGTGTATTTGCTAGATACATGAAAGAATATAATAATTAAGGCAGGCAGGCAGGCAGTCCACGTAAACCAAAAATTCTAATTTAGAATAATACTCATGAGCCAACAACAGTCGGTAAAAAAATTCAACCAAAGTAACTAATTCTAACCGTCAAATTTTAATGCTGTAGCTAGAATAGAGGTGCCCAACTTTGAACGTCGCCTTTCGTCCTCACAAACCTGAATTCCACCAATCGCAAATTTTGCATGAGAAAACAAAACTACTTTGCTGCAAATTCAACACACAAACAAATTTTCCAAAAAAATCAAAAAAAGAAAGGAAAAAAAATCTTTTGGAAGAGTAACCATACAGTAGCTGCTGCAAATCCCAGAAATATATTTGTTTGTAGTCTCCACTTTGGTACATATGTTCATGCTTGAAGAAATTCAATCGTGTCTCTGCGATCTTGGTGGTTCCCAGTTTCCATGGGGAAAAGAAATCCTTTAGGTCACAAGGATAGATGATCTGTTTGTATCATCCCTTTACATAACTCTACAAAAATTTTAAAAGAAAGAGAATGAACGATTCATCTGCTGATCTGATCACGAATTCTTCTTTTTTCTTGCATCAATTTGTTGCAGTTTCATTCCTCTGCGGTGTCTTAGGCCGCAAGAAAACCCCGAAACCGGACGAAAACGCCAATAAAGAAGATACAGCTGACCCCTCCAGCAGCGGAGGAGACGCCAAAGACGAAGACACCCCGCCGAGGGACAGTAAAGATACGTCCAACGGAAACGATGACGAGGAACCGCCGCTTCCGCCGCCGCCGGGGCGGTTCCACACGAGAACATATTCTTGCACACAGCATCATCATCACAGCCGGTCGAATTCGATCACGTCGAAGCTGGCGTCCAGCTTGAGCATGAAACTGCCAGGGCACGTCAACGGGATGGTGGGGAAGCAGATTTCCCGGCTGGAGGAGAAGGCTGCGGGGATCCGCGACAAGACGAAGTTAAAACACGAAGATTCCATATGGAAGAAGCAGATAATACTCGGGGAAAGGAATAAGGTTCCTGACGAAGACGAAGAGAGCATTGTGTACGATGAGAAGGGCAACAAAATTTCGACGTACCACCAGAGATCCAATAGCACTGTCTTGTCGTTTTCCAGGCCGCCCGACATCGACCCACCAGCCCCAGCTCCAGATTTGTCAAAAAAATAGGTACATGCTACTAGCTACAGTACACTGCACTCAACCCAATTAATACTAATATTCATTTATTATGTATATATATATATATCCATTCTGATCGCCCCTTTGGCATTTTGTATATATCCATCCATCGATCCAATGCTACTTGTTTTCTTCCACCATTCAAATTAATTAACACTGGTCAAAATGGACGCACGATCTCTTGTTAGCTTGTTCTTGAGTTTCTTCAATACGCATTATATTAGCATCTTCAACAAGCAGCTAGCCAGCAGCGTTTACAGATGATGTGATTCATGGATCTTCCTGAAAGCTTGATCTTGTCAGACCAGGGCAGTCGTCTAAGCTTGCAAGAACTAGGAAGTGTGCATATTCTGTTGGTAATTTTAATTTAGAATGTGGAGACTTCCATCTCGGTAACAAAATGTAGTATGTCGGAAGCTAATGACCGTCTCACCTAAAAGCTCGAACTTGTTAGGGAAACTAAGCCATTAGTTACATATCCCGCAAACGGGAGTCCTCAACACGCCCCCTCAGGTGCAAGTGGGTCTGCGAAACTTGCACATGCAAGTGCCACAAATGGGGACGGGCGGGACTCGAACTCGAGACCTAACCTAGGCTCTGATACCATGTCGGAAGCTAATGACCGTCTCACCTAAAAGCTCGAACTTGTTAGGGAAACTAAGCCATTAGTTACATATCCCGCAAACGGGAGTCCTCAACATAGTAAATTATATTAATTCCTCATAGTATAGTATCAGTGTGAATATATATATATATGATACAAAGTAGAATGGCTGCAAGAAGCGTTCATTCATTTGTTAGATGGACAATTAATTATATTGTATTTATTGCCCTTAAAGGTAGAAGTGGACATGAGGTGAGGTGGTGAATCTAATTTAATGAAGTTCAGCCAATCTGTGCGTGCGTGCAGTACAAGTATAAAAGCTCTTGACAGCCCGCAAGTTTCGAATTATAAACTCTGTGATGTTAAAAATGAAAAATAATGTACTTTGGGTTTTTATTAACGTTGTCGATTCATATATTCTGTATAATGTTCCAGGTGGATATGACATATAAATAATGTAATCCCGCAGAAAAAATTAATACTTCATCTTGTTGAATAAAAGTTGTTGAACAGCTTGCTTCTCCAGGTTCACTTTTATCGTATTTGACCAGACCAGACCAGACAGTGTGTTGCCAAATAGGAGTTTTGGATACTCTAATTGGTGAAGACAATGTGAAATAATTAAAAACAAGCAAAAGGGTAAAGACAAAAGTGGGTGGAAGTTCTAAACCTTGGGGCTCTCATGGCTGTGCCTGCCCTGCCCATATTAATTACAATATAATCACTACTGCACTCCATAGCCATGGGGAGGATAACCAAACCAAACCAAATGCACAATTGCCTTGGTTTGCATCAAACATCAATTGATTTCTGAGCTATCTATCATCAAACAAAGAGGTCCCCATTCTAAGAAAATTGGCAATGCCCCATTTAATGATTTTTCGCCAGATGGCAGATACCTCTCTCGTCTGTCACCATTGTTCTTTGACTACCCTGATGATAAAGAGTCATATTAAAACTACTTTCTCATCCTGAATTCATTCATATATGTGTCGTGTTGTCAATTAAAAACCATGGCTTTAATGAAACTCTGAATTATCTCATCCAATCAGTATTCGTCTCTGCACCGTTGGATCAGACCAACCCAATCCGGTGGGCACATTATTTTCCATTAGCTTATTCAACATTGAAGCTACACTATCGGACTGGTTTCAAATTTTGAAAAAAGATAAAAAAATGTGTGTGTACTCTACGATAATTGGTATCGATGTGTACATGCGTGCATAGGTAGTCCCAACCAAGACAGAGGGATCCGAGGCAAATGTTGTGGGGTTTAATTTTCTCTGCAAATAAATAAAGACTCCTCCGCAGTGCAGATCTTCAGTGCACTGACTTTAGGGTTTTCTTTGTATGGTTCTTTTTGGTTTTATTACCTGCTGCTGCACCTTTTCAGTCCCATTTGGTTTTGTATTGTATTTGTATGGGGTGGGTGGGTTTCTTGTAATTAAACTCGAAAGACGTGGCCATTTTGTCTCGAGCGGGAGGCCGCTAATTTTTTGAATTTTGAACGGCAAACAGTGAAGGGACTGAGTCTGAGTGAACACAAGAAAACAGAGCCAAAGAAACATTTTCTATACTGATTAGTATTACCAAAACAAACATTTATTTTAATATACTGAGAGCAGAGCAGAGCAGTAGCAATGAAGTTTCAATACAACAGTGACGAGTTCTTCATAGACAGAGCAAAAACCCCACTTTCAGAAATTCCCCTTTGCTTTTTTGCCAACTTTGTGTCTGTTTCCTCGGAAAAATCCCCTGTTATTGGTTCCGTAACTGCTCATATCGACCAAAGTTTTATTCTTTTCAAGGAGAAACAGGAATTTTAAATGCTCTTATTAAAAGCTCTGCTCCTCTCCATCTCAGACGTTGTTTGTCGTTTGCTTGACAAGAGTCATTAAGACATTTAAAAACTTACTACCCTTTTTCTATACTCATATGTTTTTTCTGTATTTCTTCTATTCACTCTCTCAAGTTCTCTCTTCCTCAAAAATCTGTCCATTTTCAAATTTTTGTACTGGGAAGCGAAGAGTTTTGTTGTCACTGAAGGCTTGCCGCAGATGGGGGCTTCAGGAAAATGGGTTAAAGTTCTGATAGGGCTCAAGAAAACTGATAAAGATGACACTGTAAGCTTAGATACTCTTAAGCAAATAAATCATTTCAGTCTTGCTTACATTTTTATTTACCGCATAGCACCCCCATTTATTGTTCTACTTTCACAAGCTTGTGTCTTTCTTGCGCTTGACTTCGTTACAAATGAGAATTTGTGTATCTCTGCTCTCCTGTAAATTGGATCTCCACTTGGTATCTAGCTTTTCATTAATGATGCATAGACATTTGTACTCGGACTCGCTTGTGCATTATGATTTTCTCTTTCTGGAAAGTTCAATGTGCTTATGATCTGAGTGGGTCTTTTGTTAGATTTGTGTGTGTGTTTTGTGTTGAATTCTTGAACTCATTTTTTGGCGCCTTTTTGGCCGTCTCCATTTTGAAGGATAAAGTTGTTGGAAAAGGCAAGAAATGGAGGATATGGAAGAGGTCATCAGGGGATCTGATAGGGAAAAGAGGTTCCAAGAAAAATGGGGGAATTGCGGGCGGGGGTGGGGGTGGGACAGATTTATCATCGGATACTTTCAGTGCTGCTGTTGCAACTGTTGTCCGGGCTCCTCCTAAAGATTTCAGGGTGGTGAAGCAAGAATGGGCTGCCATTAGAATCCAAACTGCTTTCAGAGGATTTCTGGTGGGCATTCTTTCTTTATTACTACACATTACAGGTGATAGTTGGTTTAGCTTCTTCGTTCCTGAAATGATTGGATTGGATTGGATTGGATTAATGAATGCAGGCAAGAAGAGCGCTACGAGCATTGAAAGGTTTGGTTCGGCTCCAAGCCATAGTCCGAGGCAGGCAGGTTCGGAAACAAGCTGCGGTGACGCTCCGGTGCATGCAGGCACTGGTTCGAGTACAGGCTAGAATCAGAGCTCGGCGTGTGCGCATGTCTGAAGAGGGACAGGCCGTGCAGAAGATCCTACACGAACGCCGTGGCGGCGATCCCATCAAACAGGCTGAGGTATAATCTAATTTATTGCTGCAGTCATTCATCCTAGCTGCCACAATCGACTATTCATCTGTTCGTTCATTCATTCAGGAAGGATGGTGTGATAGCAGAGGCACCCTGGAAGAAATCAAGGTCAAGATACAAATGAAGCAGGAGGGAGCAGTGAAGAGAGAGAGAGCTCTTGCATACTCTCTCGCTCAAAAGGTTTGTTTTCCATTTAACAAACAAACAAAGCAACAGCAACAGCCTTTGGTGATTGATCGATCATTCATTCATTCATCCCTTGCTCAACATGCGTGTTCATTTGGCTTGGCAGTGGAAATCAGGTGCACCCTCCTCCTTAAGATGTTCTGAATTCGATCAGAGTAGCTGGGGATGGAGCTGGCTAGAACGCTGGATGGCAGCCAAGCCCTGGGAGAACAGGCTGATGCTCATGGACAACAAGGACAAACAGAAAGAGAAAGAGAAAGCCACCAACACCATCTTGGAGACAACACCACCGCCATCCAAGACCTGCAGCAGCTGCAGGGATCATAATTATACTAATAATGGTAGTGGTAGTGCTGTCTCTGTAGGAAATCTTTCGAGGTCGTCCCAAGTTAGTTCGGGGAAAACTAGGAAGAACAATGTGGCAGCCGCAGCAGCAACAAGAGCAAAGACAACACCATCTTCTTCCAGCCCCAGCTCTGTCCTAAGGTATGATGAGAGCTCTCCTTCACCTTCAGTGCCAGTGCCGAATTACATGAGCATGACCGAAGCGACCAAGGCCAAGCAGAGGACCGGCTGCAGATGCAGATGCAGAGCTCAGAGGCAGTCCATGGACGAGTCTCAGTTTCTTAAAGCCTCCATTAATGGCACCTCGGATCCTAATTGTGCCATCCCAATCTCCTCTGGATCACTCAGAATCGACAATAAATTCTCCCACAACTGAAGAGCAGCCTCCAACCGATGTGAATCTTTCAACAGCTTCTTGTCCTAATTATGTCACAAACCTATAATCAAATCATATTGTGCTGCCATGCCAACTAGAGCTTGATTCTTCCTCAAACTGTCTTGTCTGATCTCAAATATTCCACACATTCTGTAAAGCTTGTAAGTTCTGTGTCGTGTTCTGTTAATAACGGATGGCAGCAGATGTTTTTAATATAGAACCTCGTATATATCGAAACAGGCCACCTCTTCTAGCAGTGGGCCTGAAGTCAGTGAGTCCAGATTAGCTTTAACAAGGAGAAGAGAAGCTTGTTGAATCTACAATTGAAGCCCATGGAAATTAGATATTCTTTAACAGATTTTAAAATAATAACAAGGCAAGTGGAGTGGATGAATAATGCCGATGTCCGGACCAGATGCACTCGCACATACAGTTGGGTCAAAGATTCAAATTACACGGGAGGGGAATAAGAATCTTTGCGAGCATAATTATGTTAGATATTGTGGGATAAAAAGAGAGCATTTAATGTGGTACAAAATGAAAGAATACAACATATGAAAAAAAGTCTGTACGAGCAGCAGCCAGCAGCCAGCAGCCAATGCCATGTTCAACATAATATGATGATGATCGTCATCATCACCCGACCTGCTGCCCTGCCTGCATCCACTCACACCATCCATATTCTTATAAAATTTAAAAGTAAAGGTTGTCCAGATTTTGCTTACATACATGCAAACAACTCTCCACTTCCAACATGCATTGTCAATCTTTATTTATATATTTTTCTAATTAAGTAATTGATCTCAGTAATTAATCTTTCTGTCACAAACCGTTATTATAGTCATAAATCGCATACGTTATATATTTATATTATTTGTCATATTTGATTAGATTTTAACTGATTTAGGTCCATATTATTTATTTATAATTTGTAGGAAAATAATAATAAAATTTATATAATTAGTTGAAAAATAGAAAAAAAAAAAAAAAAAAAAGTCCAAGGCCAATTGCAAATTTAAAGGAAAGAAAGAAGAGTAGGCGCCACTTTGATCAAGGGCATAAAAGAGAAAGATTATGCCAAGAATATTTCAAATTCTACCTTCACTGTCCTCATTCTCAGGTCACAATTATCTTTGCTTTCTTTTTCTTTTGTTTTTTTTTTCTCTGTTCTTCCTCTTATGATTAGTTAGTAGTTTATTTTTTTTAAACTTGCATGGATTTTGGGATATTAGACTTGTGAGATTTATTGAGTTTCTAGTGGATTTTGATTTCTTTGAATTATAATCTTTTATTTGATTGGGTATGCCAGGTATTTCAATTGGATTAAACATTAATTGCTAAACTAAATTAGGCGTATTTGGTTCAAATAGCAACTAGTGGCATACACTATTAGGAAATTACGGAATCAATTTTAAAAGATTTAGCATAAATAATTGTTAAATTAAATTAGGCTCTTCTAGTTCGCAAGACGGTTAGGCTAGTAAATTCTTTGTGGCGTCACTAGGGTTAGACGGGCGTACTTAGACTGTAAAAAAATTAAGGAATAGTTGGTTATTAAATACGCGTCGGTAACTATAATTAATTTATTTAGAAACCAATAAAATTAAATATTTATCGATAATCAAATTCACTGTCCAAGTTGTCAATTTCATTCCTATACTTAAAACTTATTTTTATTGAATTTATGTTTTAGGCTTTTTGTTATTTTACTTTTATTTTCTACTTCCAAAATCCTCCTTTAATTATATTTATAAATTAAATAATTGAAAATAAAATTTTTTTAATTCCCTGAAGAAACAACCCGATTTCATTTATACTATGTTATTTTAATTATAGAAATAGATTTATTTCATGTGACAAACATCTGTCAGTTATTGCACCATAATTTTGTATCTGCAGAACATTGGACATTAGGTGAATCATGACAGATAATTTAAAAGGTGAAGGACTTGAACAGAGTATATATCTTACATTATCAGATATCCTTTAAGGAACTACATGAGATGATAGTTCTTTATTCGAATGATGTATCTGCCGTATTTTCACTGTGTACTAACATCATTAGCACTAACGAAAATCAGGTCACCTTTACCAAGTGCATGTAACATTGTGAATATTTTAATTTACTAATTTTTACTATAAACAAATGTATCACCAATTAACTGCTATTGTGCACACGGTGAGTTATAGGACATCTTTTTGCCAACTAGCCTTTACACGAGGATTATGCGTTATATTAATTTAGGGTAACTTGTCAGTTTATTCAGCCAACCAAAAATGAAAAAGTAATTTATTAAAGGAAACATATTTTTTTCCAATTAAAAAAAAAAAAAAGTTGGAAAGAAATATTAATTTGATGATTGGATGGAAAGATTAGACATCACTTGCATGCCAACTGCATCATTGGGTCACCACTTTCATCATTTTTATTGTATGCTTCGTTAAAGTGTGCTCACCTCGTATATTTTTATTTTTTATTTTTTTAATACGATTTTAACTAATAATAAAATATATATATATTACAGAAATTAAAAAATAAAAAAAAAATTCAAATACTCATTACAAAATATCAATAAAAACAAATATTTAATTTAAAATTATATATTTTTTATTTTTTTAAAAAAAATATTTATAATTCAATGCAAAATATTTTTTACATTAATAATAATATTTATCCTACTTATAATAAAAAATACTTTCACCAGAAAATATAAAATGAACACATCGATCCAAAATAAATATATAGTTAATTCTTGTATGATACTGCTTCTTATCATATATATATATATATAATTTTTGGTTATAATATAACAAGATTGGAAAAATCAATAATGGTGAATGATCGTGAATTATACATACTCCCATCCCATGTGCGAGGCCCTAATTTTCAGTTAAAAAGTTATTACACCTTTTGTTTAATGCCTGTGCGGGTACGTCGAATTTCTTTTCCAGCATTAATTATTGACCTAATTTATTTTTGTTATTTATTTCAGAAAGCTAACGGGGGGCATTAATTTTTTAGCAGTCCCGTCCCCAAGTCTACAAAGACATCTTTTCTAATTCCCACCCACTCACTATTGCATCGATCTCTACTTGATGATGTAATAGCTTCCACACACACACACACACATACATACATACATACATACATGTAATAAATAATTAAACACTAATTAAAATTAGATCAAATTCACGTCCAACGTGGCAGACACCAAAATCAGCACCATCGACGGTTCACCTGCAACGCTTTCATGTTTTTTCATGCGTAAGCTTCCTACTGTAAGACCCACTTCCCTTCCCACCTCTTTTCCTTTAAAATTAGTATATTATTATTATTATTATTATTATTATTATTATTTTACTTTTATTATTATTATGAAATAAAATTCAATTCAATTCAATTCCGCGATGTATTATTGCTGGGAAGTCTGGAAATTAATATTGCATCACATCACCCTGTCCCTATCACCATCACCATCACAATTACAAGAGCAGACGAATTATATTAGTATCAATTTTTCAAAGTGAGCTAATTGCACCAATTCATCACGCAGCCACCCACTTTTATATATATATATATATATATATATGTACTCTATGCAGTAGTAAACATACAGACGTGCAGGAACGTGTTGTACACTTAAGTACGTACGTATATACTTCACTTGATAAACTGTTGTTTAATCCATGAGAATTGCAGCTCGTGCGCCATTTACTTAATTTGTTATCTTTACACTAATTATTTATTTCCTATTTTAATTCACGACTTATTTATTTATTGTATTGATACTTCAAAAAAAAAAAAAAAAAAAAGCAGAAAAGTAGGAGTGAAATAAGCGTCATTTTCTGAGCAAGCCACGTGGTGGTATCCCACTAGCGAGGTGATTGCGTGCGTGGTAGACTGATACTAGTACTTCATTTCTTACTGTCTAGCCCCAATCCTAAATAGCTTGTCTACTCGTAGGCATGACGTGGACAGCCTGTGGACCATGTCGCTTCTGGGCCCCACCCTTAGTTAATTCCCTCTATTACGTCACTGCGCCCCCACCTCCTTGTACTGAGGTCCACCTGACGTCAGGATTACGTTTAGTTACTACTTTTCATCCATGTGCCAACTGCCGAGGTCAATTACTGTAAGGCCGCGTTTGGTAGCTCAGTGTTGTTACAGAGTTACAGTGTACCCAATTATAGCATCGTTTGCATAATTTCTTTGATTAGCCAAACACAGCCTTGCCTGTCCTGAAGCGTAGTACTGAGCCAACTCTGAACCCCTGTGCTTCGGTCGACCGCTATGACGCCGTTTTATTATTTTATGTAGCCCTAGCGGTCAACCCGAGTCGTCGCCCATTATAATAATTAAAATAATAAAGAACTCCTTCGGTCTCATATATAATTTTCTTTTAAAATATAATTATATATTTTAATTATATTTATATTTTATATTTTATAAATTTTTAATTTATAATTATTTTTATTAATATATTTTTTAATTACTTACTAATTATATTTTATCTAAATCAGAGCTTAGCCGATCCCACTTAGATGGAAGCATGTAATTTCCATGGTTCTCCTTGGAAATTGGAACAACAGCACATGCAATTTCATTTTTAAATAAATAATTGCCGGATTTGGACATTTCCGGAATCACTAATTATGGATCAACTGGTTATTGTCAATCACAATCATGTCATGTTAGGGCTGGTCAAGTGGTGGGATGGGTAGCCAATAACTTGCGTAAAGCGGCAAGGAACAGGAGAAGCAGTTTTTATTATATACAATTAATAATAATAATAATAATTAAAGTTGGTCTTATTTTCTCTAAACACAAGTTAGTGGAAATAAATAAATAAATATATATAATTATATACTCCGATGTCCATGGTGCTCCATAATTGCATTAATTAATCCATATATATAATGTTTAATTACATAATTAAGTTAGGGGACCAAGAGAGCAGATGAGATGATTGGGATCTGTGTGTTTTGTCATGTAGCCAGGGCCGGGCAGCACTGACTGAAACAGATACAGATGCAGAGGCAGAGCACCACATTCTCTCCCCCTCCCCTCACATTATGTTTCTTACGTCACTCTGCCACCATCAACTAATTTACTATTGCATCAATAATTCACAAGCTTTCCTTTTTCCTTTCCAACATTATTTTTTATTAAATTAAATTAAATAAATATTGATACTACTCTACTCTACTCTGCTACATGGTATTCCAAAGTCCCGTAATAATAATAACAATAATCAGCTGGGTGGGTGTCGGAATACGAGTGGAAATACTATAAATGCCAAATTTATGAATATAAATTAGATACCCTCTTCGTTCCTTACTTGTTACTATTAGCTTTTTCCCATCCCCAATTCAACCCGCGGGCGCCCATGAAAGGACCACGGCGCTACGGCTCCCTCGGCGACGGCGACGGCGACGGTGGCGTCCGCCTCGAGCTGACCACCACCACCACCTCCCCTCTGGCAATCGACGTGGCGGAGTCGGCGGAGATGCGCATCCAGCGCCTGATCTCGGAGAATCCGGTGATCATCTTCAGCCGTTCATCCTGCTGCATGTGCCACGTCATGAAGCGCCTCCTCTCCACCATCGGCGTCCACCCAACCGTCATCGAATTGGAGGAGGATGAGATCGCCGCCCTCAGCCCCCGCCGTACCGCCCGCGACAACGCCGAGGACTTAGGGGGCCCGCCCGCCGGAGCTGCTCCCGCGCTGTACATCGGCGGCGCGTGCGTCGGTGGGCTCGAGAGCCTGGTGGCGCTGCACTTGAGTAATAATCTGGTGCCTAAGCTTATTGAGATTGGTGCTCTTCGAAATGAATTTCTAATTAGCTAAATATTTTTCTTATTTCGCCTTTCACTATATCTAGATTATATATATGCAAGTTAATTTTAGTATTAAAAAAAAAAAAAAAAAAAAAAAAAAAAAGAAAAACTATCTAGGAGATGATAATTAAATTAAGTAAATTTTTGCATGTTATTGCTCGCAATCGAAGTTTGATTACGAGCGTTTAATATTCTTAGGCTATTGGTAACTGTTGTTAGGATGAATTTGAAGTTAAATAAGGATATCTATACATATATTTGCTATTTATGTGAATAAAAACTCCCAAGAGTATTATTATCAGTCCAATAGCAGGCATATGGTGTCCTATTATGTATTGATCTTTTGGTAATTTCATTATTTTGTTTGTAAAATTAGTATGGTTGAATTAAATCTCTTGAAGTTACACTGTCACCTTTGATCACTACCTAGTTCTTTACAAATCGGTAAATAACTGATCATGAATATCCCAATAATTTATGGAGGAATATTCAAGAGGTTATTTAGGGCTTTTGGAATTCTTGTCACACACGTTTGGTATCAGAGGTCGTTCATTCATAAATTTGGCATTTTTGAGTCCTTTCGAAACCCATATATCTAACAAGAATTGATCTTTTTTTTTTTTTGTATTTAATTTGCACCTGATTTAATAGAATCAGGTTGGAGTTCTGGTAAAAACATTAAAATTGCCTTTCGACGAGTTAAAACAAACAGAAAAGGATTAATAATTAATTAAGATGGATGATTCTATTCCAGTGGGGAATCCATAATAGCCCAAGCATCGGGAAGATTCAGTAAAGAATGAGAAAATTACATGTTAGTACATAATTATTTGTGAAGAAGCAAACGTTTCTTTCAACAAGAGAAAAAGTAAAATTAAAGTAACTAGTAGTGAAGACGAAAGAAAGGGTATATAAATAAAGCGTGGTCGTCGTTGCATTATTAACTAATGAAAAAATAAACAAAGATTCCATTGTCCCTTTCTTACTTTAGTAAAAATCCCAAACACCACAATAGTCTCTATATACTCAGATTCCTACATATTTTAATATTCAAGAAAAATATAATATCGGTCGACATGATTTACATCAATATACAGATTAATTTTATTTTTTTTAAAAAAAAAACAAACTGTCGAATTTGAAAATTATACATGATTTTGGTAGGTTGATATGTGCAGCCTACCAAAAAATAAATTAATAAGTAAAACACTGAAGCCATAATTGCACGAAAAAATAAAGATTAAGGTCAGGTGGTTCTATAAATTGGTAGAGTGAGAAAAATCCAAATTGTTGAATATTCTCAGTCCACAATTTGTGGTAGATACAAATGGAACATATTCCAGCTGATGTGATGCAAGTCTTTAAAAAAGAAACCAACTTTCGACATACGAAAAGTATATATATATATATGTGTGTGTGTGTGTGCGCAAAGATTTAAATGAATGTAACGAAGGGTCTAATGCAAATCAACACCTTATATATATATATATATCTATACACATGTATACATATGAATCATATATCACCAAATTTAATTCCCAAAAATCAAGCAGCAGTAGTGGTTGAGAAATTAAATTCACAACAAAAATAAAAAAGAGGTCGCGGTGGAGCAAAATAATTACTGTAAAAGTGAGTATGCTGTATGCATTTAAAGGCAGGCAGGCAGGCAGGCAACAACATTAGAATTAATTATAGAGAGTAGGTGTAACGTAGTATTCATGTTCCATACGACACATTTATTATATAGATATAGATATATATAGATCGAAAGAGATATTAAATTATTGTCGTCATTAATAATAACTTACCATCATCGCAATACCAATAAAAATAGCAATAATAGCATGATATTGATATTGATATTGAGATTGATGATCCAGCTGAAATAGGACTTGAATTTGTTTGTTTCCGTTTGATTAATTAATAGTATTTTTAATGAGTTTGCAAGTTGTATTAGTATTACACAAAAGTGGTGAGTGTGCAGGTTCAGTCCAGAATCTGGAAACTGAGTCCCAAATTGGTTGAAATGGGAATCACCCCATTTCCGGCCAACAAACAAATTAAACCACACATATATATACATACATACTCCTACTATATCATATCTATCTATCTATCTATATATATATATATATATATAATAGGTGGGCATGGGCCCCCTCAAGAATCTTTCACTGCAATCTACGACTCAAATCTTGCAAAAAGATGTATACAACTATAGAAGCCTCCCCTCCCCCAATTACTTGAATATGTATATATATATGTTTACAAAGCTAAGCTCTCTTTAATTTTTGCAAACTAAAGTGTATGTATGTCATCATCTATCTTTAATAAAATCTCGTCTCATCTTTTTACCTACATATATATTTTTCTCTTTTCCCTATAATATAATATAATATAATCACTACCTAAACAATTGATGTATTTTCCTGTCCTGCACCCAGACATATATATGTACATGTGGAGATGACTTTTAGCTGAATATTATGACCTCATTAGATTGCATCTTCATTCATAAAGTGAGATATATATATATATATATATAATTAATTAATATAACAAACGAAAAAAGCTCCCCCAGTTAAGACCTCCCTCCCTCACCAACAAATCATAGATATATATATAATCACCGTACGTGGTATATCTTTTGCTTGTCTTATTTCTTTCTTACTGTATTATTTTATCACAATTGTGTAAATACTACTCCCTCCACAAAGAAAATCAACACTTTTGGTGCACTTGGAATATAATTTAGATATTTTATTTTACTCTTATTTTATTTATAATATTGATAATAAAGTCAACCATATGGAAACGAAATGAGAAAACCTTTATACGTTTTTATACATCCCAAATAAATAAAATAAAAAGTTTTTGAAAATAATTAGGACAACATAAATGTAACACAAATATATATATATATATATATAGACACACATGCACGCGTGCTTACACATATATTTCCAGTCAGCTTATTCTATTTGTAGTATATATTTCCTCACCAAAATATATATATAAAACAAGAATATTATATACTCTAATTTTTTGGAAAGTTCCATTCGAAACTAAAAAACTTATATTCAGATAAAATAAATAATTAAATTTAACCTTTTTAACCAGCTGACATGACATGGTAAGATTAATTGTACAAAGTTGTTTTAATGAGGTTATGTTGGGAGATAGATACGTCAATTCAAATATACCCCAAAAGTTTTTATAGGACTCTCTCTGCAGCTTTGGATTGTATTGTGACTTCAAATTTCATTCATTTTTAAGGCCCAATACAAAATGCCCTTTTTTATTTTAAATTGACCCAATACTCGGGTCGATCCAATTTCATTAATAGCCCATGAAAGTGTATCAGAGAATGTACAGATCATTAAAGACATAAAACAGAAAATATATATATATATTAATTTATTTTTATAAGACCTCTTTTTAAATAAATAAATATGTTGAATATGATATTTTAATTTATTATTAGTATTATTTTGTTATACCTAATAACAAGTCAATTTCGTGTTACTAATTAGTTTTTCTCCGAAAAAGTCACCAACTAGTCAACTTTATTTATTTATAATTTTCAAGGATTGGTCGCTTCCTGGTATTAAACAAAAAATAAAAGAATACTATAAAGTATAATTAAGAAAAAGGAAAATTAAAGTAATTGCTGGGTGGACTACGTTACTGCATGCATGCAGTGTGTAAAATGACAAATAATAAAATAAAATGTTATAAATTATAGTTATTTAATACTAAGAGAATATATGGTGAGCATTTATTTGAAGCTAGTGGAGGAATTGAATTAAATGAATAGTTGATTGGACGAACAGACAGACAGACAGACAGACAGAGTATCTCACGATGCTGTGTACCAATGTCATCTTTCTTTGTCTAGCTCATATATATATAATTATTTAATTAATTATCGATACATATTATTTTTACTTCTAACATCCTAATTTAATCAAATGTTAATGATACGTATGTGCATGTGAGATACTGGAGGAGTTTTACAAATATTTAATAATGACTCACTTTTGAGGATATTAACTAATTAACAAACATATTAATTTGTTGGTTTTCATGATTGTATGTATAAAAGCATGACAAAATATATAGTGGAAATATATTTGAACAACAATGAAATTTATTTATTTATAATTACAAGAGTGAGTGAGTAGGCTAGCAAAGAAAAGTACAGCAGTACACATGTATGTAATGTGAGTGAGAGTGAGTACATATATCATTATTTATACTGTTACTCATGCTTGTTCTCTCTCTCTCTCTCTCTCTCTCTCTCTCTATATATATATATATATTGAAAAATAAAAAAATAAAAAATCAAATTGGTATGGATTCATCCGTAGCTGGGAGGAATATTGCAACAGCTTTCCGTGACTGCATGTCCCCAATTGAATTTTCTTATAATTAATAAGTCAGATTTATGTTTTTGTTTATTTTTTAAAACATTTAAAAGAAGAAACAAAATTGCAATAATTGGAGAGGCTAAGGAAAAAAGGAACGAAGGATAAGACAAACTGAAACGTCGTCAGAAATGGCTGTTGGCTTGTAATAGAAAACTTTTATACGCTACTGCTGCCCTCCTATTTCCTCACATACGTACGTATATATATACAGTATATACATAAAGATATATATTCTTTTTACACATCCTGGACAGTAACATATACATATATATATATATATATATGTATATGGTTGTGTGTTCATATGTACACACACCCAGACAATATCTAATATTTTATGTATTATTACTACCAAAAAAAAAAAAAAATTGTTACTACAATATAATTAGTTTTGCAATTTATACTCTTTTTTCTTTTTTTTTTTTTTCTGTATAAAAAACGTGGCGGAAAAGATGTAGACTAAAATGTTTGATAATATAAATAATAAAAATATACATCTGCGTGTATATTATCTCTATAATTGATGGTGGTAAGGAACTGAACAAAGAAGAGATATACTTCCTCATCCACATCTCTCTCTCTCTCTCTCTCTCTGTGATATGTTCTGGTGTGTATGGTTATCAGCTGCAATTCAGGTAATGTTTTTATTGAAAAAGCTAACACATATGAAGGTTTTTTCATTAGATTTTTGGAGCTTTTGTTTGCAGCGAAACTAACTTTATATATATATATATATGTAGAGTACTGTCTTTTGCTTTCTTCCCAATTCCCTGACTAAATTTATATATATATATACACACAGGTCTTCGTCTTCATCGACACTCATGTGTTGGTGGTTAATCTTTGTCATCTTCCTAGGGTTTGTAAGGAATCAAATTAAAAGCCTGTGAATATTTTTACCAACAACAAATCATTCAGATATATCTATATATAAGCATGGAATATTATATTGATACATTAATAATATAATATATATATATATATATGTGTATATGTGATTATATAATTCCAAGAAGAAATTCATGTTGGTTTTCAATATCTGGAATATAATAGCTAGCTAGCTAGACTTCCTCAACTTCACTTTTTGTAAATCTATTGCCTTTTTCCATTCAGGGTTTCTGTGCAGTGAAAGAAGTTTTGGCCTTTACAAATCCTAAAAGCTGATCTGAGCTGAACATCATCCACAGTAATTATAAAGTTCGACCCCCTTTTTAAATTTTTCGGTTAATTTTAATTTGTTCCTGCAGCTCTCCAGCTTATATATCTATCTTCATTTTCAGGATTCATTGCGAGAAGGAAGGAAATTGGGATATTGATAGATTGATTTATAGATATATAATGCTCCGAGGAGGCATGGTGGTGGATGACAGTATGTCGAATTTAACATCGACAATCTCAAATGAAGCAAGCATATCTTCAAGCAGCAACAGAAATCATGAATTAGGAGGTAATATGTACTCACAGCAGCCTCTCATCCAATCCTTTGCTTCTCCCATTGGTAATAATCCGACACAGCCGCCGCCTCCCAAGAAGAAAAGAAGTCTCCCTGGCCATCCAGGTTATATAATTAATTCGATCGTACACCTGAATGTTTTGATTTGATTTGATGGTGGACTGATTGAATTGAATTGAATTTTGATTTTGATTTTTTTTTTTTTTTTGGTTTTGTAATTGTAATTGTAATTGAAGTAGATCCTGATGCGGAAGTGGTGGCGCTATCTCCAAGAGCCCTAATGGCGACAAACAGGTTTGTGTGTGAGATCTGCAACAAGGGATTTCAGAGAGACCAGAACCTGCAACTGCACAGAAGAGGGCACAATCTGCCATGGAAGCTGAAGCAAAGGAGCAACAAAGAAGTGGTGAAGAAGAAGGTGTACGTGTGCCCGGAGCCAAGCTGCGTCCACCACGATCCTTCTAGAGCTCTGGGCGACCTCACCGGAATCAAGAAACACTTCTCCAGAAAACATGGCGAGAAGAAATGGAAGTGCGAGAAATGCTCAAAACGCTATGCTGTTCAATCCGATTGGAAAGCTCATTCCAAGATTTGTGGCACTCGCGAGTACAGATGCGATTGCGGAACCCTCTTTTCCAGGTAAGCATCTAACAACATTAATTCATTCTCACGATATGATTCACTATCCAAATCATTCATCATCCTCTATAACAACAGTCTAAATAGAATAGATACTGCTATTAATTAGCAATTGCATAAATTGTTGGGAGGTTTTTACAATTTTTTTTATTTTTATTTTTTTGCTATTTGGGGGGACAGGAGAGAGATGCATCGAAGCTTTATTTTCACAATTCACAGATAGGTAGCAGAAAAGCACACTAAATAATTTTCTGCATCGAGAAGCGCGAAATTCACTTGATTGTTTCAGATATAGTAACTCTTTTGTCTATGAAAAGGGGCGAAGAAGAAATTGAACACAAAGGGGTTGACGATTGTCTCCGATTCATGTGAAAGAGAGAGAGAGGAGTACTGGGAACCTAATTTAAAAAATTTAAGAAAGAAAAGAAAAGTAGAGCTCAGAAATGATGACCATACATAGATACATACAATACAATACAATCCAATACTGTTCAGAGGTAGATCAGAAAGCAATATATATATTATGATATTATATATATATATATAAGTATAGTCTGGTTTGTTCTTTTTGTTGTTTAGTGTTTGTTTGTTTGTTTGGTGTTGTATATTCATTCATTCATTGATCCATTGTTCACAGGAGGGACAGTTTCATCACCCACCGAGCCTTCTGCGATGCTTTGGCAGAAGAAAGTTCAAGATCAATGACACACCCCACCCCCACCCCCACCCCACTAATTAATTTATCCTCCCAAACCCAATCCCAGTCTCAATCCCAAATCCATGGCGGAACCACCTTCATCAACCTGCACCCCATAAATGCCGCCGGCCTTAAGCAGGAGCACCACCACACCTTCAGCCTCCCGCCGTGGCTATCGCCGGAAGGAGGCGGCGGCCCATCATCAGGACTCTTCTCATCATCGTCGTCAGAAAACCCTAACCCTAACCCTAACCCTAATATGATGAATAATAATGTATGCTCTTCCAGGTCCTCCCCTGCAGCAGGATCGTCGTCTTCGTCGCTGATGTCGGCCACGGCACTGTTGCAGAAGGCGTCCCAAATGGGGGTGACGATGAGCTCAAAGATGCCCTGCCAGTCATCATCAACATCAGAGCAGTCAATTCTTGGAAGACCCCATCATCACGTGGGTGCACCGGGGCTCTGCGCTTCCTCGTCCACAACTACAGCTGTCCTTCCCTCACGTGAAGCTGCTTTTATGCATGGCTCCAGCTTCCCCTCATTTCCCATTCCCAACAACAACAAGCACCACCACCTCCTCAACGTCGGAAATAATTGCATCGATCAACAGCTCCAAGACATCAACATGAACATGAACATGATGGCTGCTGCTGCTGCTTTCTCTTTGCCCAATTCCTCCGCCGGGTACAACAACAATGTCGAATCCTCCTTCCCCTTCGAGGATACCTTCAATGGAATGATGACGCACACTCAGACTCAATCGCAGAAGAGAAACTTGATTACTACTCCTCTACACGATCAGAATTCCCATCTGATGACCGCCGCCAGACCAGGCGGCGGCGCTGCCGGAGGCTCCAGCGGCGGGGAAGGTTTGACGAGGGATTTCTTAGGACTGAGAGGATTCCCTCATAGGAATTTCCTGGATATGGACGGCCTTGATCAGATGGGATCTTCGTCGTACGATCACCCCACTGATCACAACACCCATCCACCATCGCCATGGCAAAGCTAGCTTCTTTCTTTAATTGAATTTCCTTTCTTTCTATTACAAAAGATTTTTAGCATTATTTCTTATGTATTCTATTGTTTCTGTTTCATTGTTAATCTTCCTCAACCATCAAACAATACTTTGTTTTAATTAGTTAATTGTGCATCTAAATTTAGTTGTGTATATTAATTTTGATGATGAATTCATGTATGTATTTAATTTAGGTAAAGTAAATGGAAAGGAGAAAATATTGTAACGGCGACGTGAAGGTAAACAAGATAGTATAGATTCCCCGACGCCGTGCTTCGTTAAATCAATCACATATATGTGTAACATTTCCTGGTACACCACCACCACCATTTTTTATTATTATTGCTATTATTAGTCTGAGGTAGTGTTGGTGTGTATAGATGGTTATAGACGTGCCAAACCTCGACCCTAATTTAGGTTGTTTTTGTTGCATATATACAGCAAATATGTTTAACTAAGTGATAGTTCTATGTATATACTAGGATTGGGATGAAGTTAGGAATGAATCAATCGATAAAAGTATATTACTTAATTCTATGATTGACTTAATTCAATCCAATATATAGAAAAAACATTCGAGACAAATACGGAGGTATAATTAAATATTAATAAGACGTAGACCAATTAAAAGTCGATGGTAAGTCTTTTAGAGATATAGATTACATGAAATTTCAATCATGGAACATTCATGTTTTGAATTAATACATGAGCATGTGATTATGATGAGTCCTTTTTGCATATAGTGAATATTTTATTGAGTTTTAATAGCAATTCGATGGATTCATATGTTGTTTAATGTCATTATAAGAGATCTTGAATTTCGATTTTGTTATTGGGAAAAGATAATATCTACTTTGGAGATAATAAAACTAAATACTTGAATATTCTTCAAATTGTAGTAATCCAATGGTCCTGCCTGCCCCACGTCAGAATAATAATAATAATAATAGATTTAATAGTTAAATTAAAGACAATTATTATTATTATTATTTTTTACTAATTTAAAGGTAGCATGGGTTGTAAGCTTACCATAGATGCTAAATATTATTTTACACACCAACCCCTAACTAAAGTGTTTCACTGTGTTTGTTGTAGATATATATATCACGTCACACAAAATTCCACAGCATCATATGAGTGTCCAGTTTGCAATATGCACTACGTCGTTTACAATTAAAAGATCCATGGATTATTCTTTTGCACGTGCTTGCTGTTTTAATTTAATTTAATGTGTAATATTTTTACAATCGCCTACCTGGCTTTCATTCATAATAATAAAAAAGACCATCGAATATTTAAATCTCACGGTCGTTACAATCCCGTTTTTACTTTATTGGACCTTGGTTGGGCTTCATGAGGCGGGAATTGGGATGATTATTTTGAGCCCATCGGTATGTGTTATTTTTACGGCCCATTTCGGCCTAACACATTATATTATATCAAACCTACCAATTGAAATGAATAAACAATACAAAGTCTCAATCTTAAATTAGATAATAAAAATAAGTTAGATAATCTAAATTCTCTGAAAAGAGTAGAGAAACCAAATATACAACAGAACAGACCCTCCAGAACAACCAAACTCGTGCAAACGATAGTTTATCTCATCCCAAATCACAAACTATAAAGTGGGGATTTATTCAAACTCATCATCACCTTGGCTTGTTTAGGCAGCAGCAGTCTTTGGCTTCACTCCAATATTCCTCCAAGAAACACTCGGCATTATCTGTTTATGGTCGACTCGATCCTTGTACTGGACAGCAAAGTTGAGCAATGAATCCAGAAGAGAATCTGATAGGAGATGGGGTTGGAGTCCCAGCTCAATAAGTTTAGTATGCTTGGCGTTGTAATAATGCTCCTCTGCCTCCACCCGCGGGTTCGGCACTGACTTTGTTTGAACCTCAAGCCCGAGTTTCTCACCAGCTTTGGTAACAAGAGCAGCAAGTTCGTTCACTGAGAATTGCTCTGTAAACTGGTTAAACACGCGAAACTCTCCCCTTTGTGCCGGATTGGCTATGGCGATCTCGACACATTGTACTGTGTCTCTTATGTCAAGATATCCCCTGGTCTGATCATTTCAAGGTAGAATGCTTTAATTAGATAGAAAAACTAAAGCCTAATTATGATACTGGAAGCATTTAAAATCAGAGGCAACTACCGCATACCGGAAAATGTTAACAAAATAATAAGAAACAAAAGATATATGGCTACTGAAAAGCAACTACCTGTCCTCCTTTGCCATAGACTGTAAGTGGATGACCAACTGCGGCCTGAACACAAAACCTGTTCAATGCTGTTCCGAATACTCCATCATAATCGAATCTATTATAGAGTTCTTCATGCATAGCTGTTTCATCAGTTCTCATCCCATAGACCACTCCCTGGTTTAGATCTGTAGCTCTGATCCCCCAAGCCTTGCAAGTGAATGCAATGTTGTGAGAGTCATGGACCTTGCTGAGATGGTAGAAAGAGCTGGCTTGCTTCGGATACGGCAAAGTATCTGTCCTCCCATTGTGGGTAATTGTTATGTACCCCTCCTCAATGTCAATATTCGGAGTACCATATTCTCCCATGGTACCAAGTTTCACAAGATGGCAATCCTCCCCGAATTCCTTTATTGCAAACAGAACATTCAATGTTCCTATCACATTATTATGTTGGGTGAATACAGCTCTTGACCTATCAATCATGGAGTATGGTGCGGACCTTTGCTCTCCAAAATGAACAACCGCATCAGGCTGGAAGGACTTGAAGGCCTCTGACAAGAACTCAAAGTCGCATATATCTCCAATGTAAAGCTGGATATCTTTACCAGTGAGGGATTTCCAACGCCTGAGGCGATTATGGATAGATGCAATGGGAGTAAGAGAATCGAGACCTAGTTGATGGTCAAAAAGGCGACGAACAAGGTTGTCCACAACAGCAACTTCATAGTTTCTGTTTGATAGATGGAGGGAAGTGGCCCAACCACAATAGCCATCACCGCCAATTACCATAACTTTCTTAGGAACTGAATCTTCACTAGAGGACTGATGTGTCGCTGAGCCAGGCTGCATTCGGGACGCATCTTGACCTACTGAAACTGCCTTTGCATAAAAAACATGGCACTTTCGTGAACTATTATTTTCTTGGACATAAAGCCTTCGAAAGGCTGATCTTGAAATCGGATAATTTACAGAAATAGAGAGTGGATTTGAGTTCTGGTTTAGATGTTTTCCACGTGATTGATTACAGGGAGAGACATTCAAAGAACAAGATACTGAAAGGAGATGTGCCATAATCTGCTAGCTTGGTTGAAAGTTTGAAAGTACACCTGCTAAATCATATATAGGGTAGGATTAGCAACCAACAAAGTCAACATTCATTTACCATATAATGATGTCAATAATTCAATGCATCCGATGAAAAGTAAAGAACATTCACGAGCTATGATCTATGGCCCTTTTTAGAATGTGGAGAAGAAACCAATACGTAACCAATCTTTAAGCAATGATTAACCAGGAAAAAATAAAAACAACGGGTAACCAATCTTCAATTCGACTCTAGTTTTCTAAAGATAATGCCAAAACAAATCCAACTATTCCTCCCCAAAATCCCAATATCAAACTCCAGCGTCATGCCCTTACTTGTATCTCTTCAAACCAATATACAGTAACAGCCTGCTCAATGCCTACTCTTAAGAGTTCAGAAATAAATCAGCATTAGGCAGAACATGTGAGCTATGGCGATGCAAGCAACAAATTAAGGCCAGAGGCGACAAATTATGCATCATAGGCGTAAATACAAAGCTCGTTATACGACAAACTCGATATATTCAACTAAATATCACAATCGTCCAATGCGATAAAAGAAAATAAACGAACAAGTTAAACAATACGGAGAACTTGAGAAATAACTCAGTCATGCTCCTCCTGTTAAAGTTAAACCTTAATTGGATTTTGAAACTGGGATACTTTAACCACAGTAACAACACATTTTTTTTGTAGGAAAATATTACCTCGATGAGAAGCCGCTTTCCAGAACGACCTACCGACTAGCAATAATATCAACAAGAATTCGGAGCAAATTCAGAGTACACCTTTGACACGACGATCTTGCTTCCCCTCCCTTTTGTGCGGCGGATAGACGGAGAAATCCGGAACGGATATTCGGTTCTTCGACTCAGGCACTCATTAGCATAACTTCGAGACCAAAATTACCATTTCATCCCCAGAGCGTCTGTGTATGTTAAACGAACCCCTAATTACAAAATAGATGCTATGTTGACGGCCCATTAAGCCCAATAACGAAACCCCGGTCCAATACAATTATTGCTTACAGTGCTCGGACGAAAGAATTGGAAAAAAGAAAACTCTAATTTTTTAAAGACAATCCCTAACCCATTTTTAATTTTAATTATTCACTGGGACCATATAATATTTATGTATATTTTAAATATGCAAGCAACAATGACAACATAGGAAAGGGTCTTTAGTTTGCAATATCAGATAAATAGTGTTAATTTTTATTTGAAATAAAAACAAACACACCTATTTTTTTTTCACAAAGAAAATAATAATAATAATACAAACAGCAAACTAGTTAGATTAGAAAAGACAGCATATTAGCATTAAAGATTTCATTTAAAAATATCTCATTTTATTAAAATAATCTATGTAATATCTTAATTTAAAAACAAGTGTTTAATGTTACCTTTGAACAAAAGAAAGATGTTAGTACACATAAATACTAGTATTATTTGAAATTTTGAAAATACAATACGATATAATTTTATTTAACTACTATGAGCTTCATTATTTTATTTAAAAACTTAACCGTAGATATATATATATATAACATTTTGGTAAAATGTTGGTCATGTCATTTTCTGAATTACAAAAAAAAAAAAGAAAAGTCAAAAAATTTATGATAATGTCCTTATTGAGGTGCGACTATTGTATATTTTCTTCCATTCACTGAATTTAAGTTCATTATCTCCATTCAAATTGGTAAGTGCTTCCATAACGTATAATTCTATATAGTGATATGAAAACAGAGATGATATATATTTGGGTAGGAAATAAATCAAATACTAATAAATAAACATTTCCAACTTTCCACCCAGAGAATAATACCAAGCGGGGCGGGTCAACCCATTTAGGATTAATTCTGCTTCCTAAATTAGAGTCCTATTTAAGATTTATTGATATTACTTAAAAACTCTACCAAATATAAGTATATTCATTATTCAATTACCAAAATTCGAAATACATAGATCTGCACCATCCAAGGACGGAAGATGCCCATCGCACGGTGCAGATCAATCTGGCGTATCGGTCCAGGGAGTTTCCAATAAGCAATCGTTCCCAGAACAGGAGTTGCCTGCCGCTGGCTAATAATCGATTTGTAATTGTGTGTATGAGTACAACCAGGAGAGTATCCATATAATCCATCCACCCCTGCATTTCTCACCTACCATTTTCATTTCCATTTCCATTTCCATTTCCACTTGGCAATGGCAATGGTGATTGGAAATATCTTTGATATTTTAAATTTGATTTCGTGCCTCTGCCTGGCCTGGCCCGGCCCGGCCCGCTTTATAGTTAGTTAAACACTCGAGAACCACAGCCAGCGCCAGTGAGGCAACTGAACCCTACTGGACTCTCAGTCCGTTCGCATCCAAAAACGCACATGGCCACGGTCGTCTTCACTTTCCCTCCCTCCAATCCATCAGGATTTTAATGGGATATTCTCTTCTTTACAGCAAGATTTCGACTGTGCCCGTCAATGCCGTAAAAATCTGCGAAACGCAATTTTCCTTTTCGTTAAACCCACCCTGCGCATTTATAATCAATCAATCGCTTCCCCTTTTCATACACTCATTTGATATCAGAATCTCGATCTATAAAAACAGGTTTTTCATCGACATTGGAGGAGATGAAAGGGAAGTGTTAATCGCAGGCAAGGCGATTTCCAGATCTCTCTGCATTTAAAATTCTTCTGCGTTTCTTCTCCCCATCTCTTCCCTCTCCCAAATCTTGAATCCCGGAATGGGTGAGCCAAAAAGGTACATTACATCAGACGAGTTGAAAACCCACAACAAAAGGGGGGATCTTTGGATCTGTATTCAGGGCAAAGTGTACGACGTTTCCGATTGGGCGAACCACCACCCCGGCGGCGAGTTGCCGCTCCTCAACCTCGCGGGGCAAGACGCAACCGATGCATTCGTTGCCTATCACCCAGGGGCTGCCTGGCAGTTTCTCGACAGACACTTCAACGGCCATTACTTGAAAGACTACTCCGTCTCCGAAGCATCCAAGGATTACAGGAAGCTCGTGTACGAGTTCTCCAAGATGGGCCTTTTCGAGAAGAAAGGTCACGGCGTTCTGATTTCCATGTGTTTTATAGCATTTCTCTTTGCCATCAGCGTCTATGGCGTTCTATTCTGCGAGGGCATTTTGGTCCACTTGCTCTGCGGCGGTCTGATGGGATTCCTCTGGATTCAGAGTGGTTGGATTGGGCACGACTCCGGTCATTACCAGGTCATGCTCACTCCTAAACTCAACAGATTTGCGCAGCTCCTGACCGGAAATTGCCTCGCCGGGATCAGCATTGGTTGGTGGAAATGGAATCATAATGCTCACCACATTGCCTGCAACAGCCTTGACTACGACCCAGATCTCCAGCACATGCCCCTCTTTGCTGTATCTTCCAAGTTGTTCAATTCAATCACTTCTTGCTTTTACGAGCGGAAGATGAATTTCGATTGCTTTGCCAGGTTCTTTGTTAGCCACCAGCACTGGACATTCTACCCGGTGATGTGCTTTGCTAGGCTTAACCTGTTTGCCCAATCATTCTGTCTGCTCCTGTCGAAGAGGAAGGTGCCCAATAGGGGCCAAGAGCTTCTTGGATTGCTGGTGTTCTGGATTTGGTATCCATCTCTGGTTTCTTGCTTGCCCAATTGGACTGAAAGGGTTATGTTTGTTCTTGCCAGCTTCGTCGTGACAAGCATCCAGCACATCCAGTTCTGCCTGAACCACTTCTCGTCGAGTGTTTATGTCGGGCCACCGAGAGGGAATGACTGGTTTGAGAAGCAGACGGACGGGACTCTCGACATCATGTGCTCATCGTGGATGGATTGGTTTCACGGCGGATTGCAGTTCCAGATTGAGCACCATTTGTTCCCCCGATTGCCTCGGTCCCAGCTGCGGAAGATCTCCCCGTTTGTGAAGGAGCTTTGCAAGAAACACGGGTTGCCTTACAACTGCGCATCGTTCTGGGAGGCGAATAAGATGACGGTTGCAACGCTGAAGAACGCCGCCCTGCAGGCGAGAGATCTTTCGAGCCCGGTTCCGAGGAACTTGGTTTGGGAAGCTGTCAACACTCATGGTTGAGGCTGTATTGTATTGCTGCTAATTGCTTTGTGGAGTGAATGAATGAAAGACTTGTATGGCAGAGAGAGACAAGAAGCATTGCTTCCTACATTTGTTTCTTGGGATGTATCATCATCATCATCTTCATTAGTATCATCCCTGTTTATTTTTGCTTACATAAGATTGATTACTTGAACCCTATTTCTTCTTGGTTGTTAATTCAAGCATTTTTCATTGGTGTTCATACTCTCATATTGATTGATGGTATCAAAACTCAGAGGGAGCTATCCATTCGTACATCATATCATGAATTAATTTGATTAGCTGGAAGGTTTGAGGATCCAGCACAGCCAAACACTCACTGCCCCCACCCACCATTCAGCACCAAACACCAAATCATATCATATCATGTGCAAATTCTAGTTCTGGTCCCAATCATACTACCATCTATTTTCTCCTGGTGAACTATAACTATTTCAATAATCTATAATTAAAAGATTGGTGATGGAGATAGCTAATTGTTTTAAGTTTTAAATGACTTATGAGAGTGGTTTATTGAAAATTGATTCGGCATAAGTTTAGTTACATTCCAAACACTTGCGTATAAAATAGATATATATAATCTGTATGAGCAATTTTCTCGTGAGTGAGGGACAATTTAAAGCAACTTTAAAGTTAGTGTTTTTACATTTTTACAAAATATAAAATACTAGTAATATATTCATACTCGTGATTCGAGGCTTCCTATAAGCTACTACTTTACTTTCAATTTTTAAAATTTATGTACAGATAAAATGAACAGGAACTTTTAATTAAAAGTTGTAAAAAAACACTAATACAAACATCAACATGGGGAAAGAAAGTATAATGTATATAAATACAGAGACTGATGATGCAGATTATATACTAAATAAACGCAGATCCAGAATACCAAGACAGCCAGTCCACCGTACGTGGCACTTTCATCTTTGTACCCCAAATATTTTACCGTATATGATATATATTATTTAATTATATGTTTTAGTAAAATAAATATTATACTATATGTAACGTGTAGAGCTAATGCAGTGTTACTTATTTCGTGTTATTTATTTAATAGTTATCTTTCGAAATTACAATGTTGTATTGGATGGAACAAGTTACTTCAGTGAAGTATGAACAACTCTAAGCCATGCGAGAGAGTTAAAATAAAGAATGATTGAAATATATCAAGTTAAGAATAAAAGCTATAATCCACACCATCAGGTTATTAAAATTTAAATTTTAGAATAATTCAAATAAAACATTAGAGCTTTGGATTTAATGTGTATATACACACACACATATTCAATCAAGGGTATGCATTTTTTATCTAGTCTTATAGCTTAATGCCAAAATCCTTCAATTTTTTTTGCAAAAATCTCAAGCATATGGAAATAAACAATATAATGTGATAGATTAAATGAATTTTCAAGTACACTGTGCCTAACTTTAGAGTGGTGACTTTTCTCTGGTTGCTTACTTCTTAGTCCATTGAAGTTTGAAATCCTTGCTTACTCAAACAATACATCTTGAGGTCAAATAATATTTTTTTTTTTTACAATCCTCCAAATATCCTAAACTCAGCCAAAAATTGAGCCTTCACTCGCACAAAATAAGATAAATTAGCGGGGCACCTGCGCGCACGTCTTATATAAACTATTAAAATGATATAAAGAGAGAATAATTTATTTTAATTTTAAATAACAGGTAAGTAAATGATAAAACGATCAATTTAAAACTATAAAAGTATTAGTAAATAATCAAAACATTAAATCAAAATTCCAAATATACAAATATAGCAAAATAAATAATTACATCCACAATAAATTACAAAATATCTGCAATATATATAAATAGTATTAGTAAGTAATCAAAAAGAACAAAATAAAAATGATCGAATTATTATAGATAGTTAAAGTACCAATCAATATTGTAAAATACAATAAAATAAAGAATTATTTGTGGAACAAATGACATATTGAATATATTTAAAAAAATCATATCAAATTATTATGTGTATACATAGAGAGTATAATAGACGCCCTACTTTGCACATTTTATTTATCAATTAGTAAAAAAATAATTTATTTTAATTTCAAATAACAAATTAATAAATAATAAAAATGTCATATTTAAAACTGTAGAACTATTAGTAAGTAATTAAAACTTCAAATACAAAAATAAAAAATTCTTTTGTAATAATCAAAATATTAAACCAAAACTATGAAATTGCAAAATACAATAAAATGAAGAATTAACTGCTAAATAAATGACATGGTAAAAAATATTGAACACAAAAAAAAAAAAAAACATGAATATAACTTAAATAAAATAGAAACTTCAATTTGCTAGTCTTATAAATATATAATTAATTTTTTCAATTTCAAATAGTAGATTAGTAAATAATAAAAATAATGATTTAAAAATATAGTAGTATTAGTAAATAATTAACTCACTAAATCAAAATTATGAAATTATTAGTAGATAATTAAAATAACAAATCAAAATTGTAAAATTGAAAATTTTAAAACTGCATGTGGATAAAAAATAATAAAATATACATATTTAAAGTTGTAAATGTATTAATAGATAATCAAAATATTAAATCAAAATAGTAGATAATTAAAATAACAAAGCAAAACTACAAAATCAAAAAGTACAACAAAATGAAGAATATGTAAAATAATTGACAAATATCTGCAAAATATTAAAAATATATATTAGTAAATAATTAAAATATTAAATCAAAATTATAAGGAGTACTTTCAGTATATAGATTTCAGAAAACAATATATTCTTCAATTATCACTTAAAAAAATGGATACCCTATTCCATTTTTGTTCGCTCCCCCTGAAAGGATATCATTATTTTAGTAATTGTACTACGTACCTAACATAATTAATACCCTTATAACTTCCAATATATTATACAAATACTATTACTTTTTTATCACATAATCTAGAGTAATTTTGTCTTTTCCACTATAAACCAACATAATACTAATATTAAAAAAATTTTACGTATAAAAAATAAATGTTACTCTTTTTCGGAACGAAAAATAGTAAAAAAAATATATATATTTCTAAAGAAAAAAGTATTTAAATATTAAATATTAATCAAAATTATTTAAAAATTATGATATAATAAAAAATATATACAAAAAAATAATAAAATATCTATAATACTATCATATATATATAAATTTTTCTACAAAATAATATATAATGATTCGGATATATATAAAATATATTAATTTATATATTTTAATATTAAAATAATTTATAATATTTTTATTTTTATAATATAATTATATATACTAAATTATTTCATAAATAAATAAGTTTAAGTACAATTTTTTTACTTAATATATTTAAAAATATGTATAAAAAAGACTGTAAATAAAGTTCTAAAAATTCATAAATTATGAAAAAATTTGCAATTTGAATGGTAAGTCCCAAATTAATGTCATATATATACACACGCGTGTGTGATATGATATTTGACTATAAAATTTTTAAATAATAAAATTATTAAATAACATAAATAAATAGAATAAATTCAAAAACAAAAAAAAAAAGAAAAAAAATTATTGTAGGAATTGATTGTTCTATAAACATCTTTCAATTAGTAGCACATTCACCTTCAAACTTTTTACTTCAGCATTAAAAATAATATGTCAAAAAATTATATACATCAAAATAATAGAAAAAAACAAAATTTAATAAACAAAGAAAAGATAAAAGATAAACAATAAAAATTATCAAAACTTATGGATGTAAAAAAAATAAGAATATAAGTTTCAAAACAAATGATAAAAATAAAAATAAAAAAATTGTATATACCCACTAATAGATAAAATTTATCCTACTAAAAGATAAAAATTAAAAAAAACTGTAAAATAAAAAAAAAATAAAAAGTTTCAAAAATTCCAAAAATTTATTGATGCATCCTTATCTCAAATATATATAATATACAGATAATAAAACATCAGTGTTGAAACTTACCGTTGAGTCGCTAAAAAATAACATGACAGCACTGCCAAAATTCTTGAAATTGATAACAAGAATAATTTCTATTGACATTCATATATAATCCTTACAAATAAATAAATAAATAAAATTGAGACAAAATATGCATTGTATTTTCTAGTTTCTACAATGAAAGGCATACCCCAAGTGAGTATATGATATATATATTATAATGAAATAAAAATGTGATATATATATTTTGTAAAGAGAAACAAAAAAATAATAATAAAAGAACGATTTAATGAGTGAGTGATGAAATTAGTTGATCAGAAGGTCCATTTGAAGATCTTGAGGCGGAGATCAACCTTACACTTTGCATCGGAAGTGGTGGCGACGACGGGTTTTACAATTTTGCCCTTGGGCACAATTCCATGGATGCCCCCGCACTTCACTCTGATCCCTATCTTCTTCATCTTGTGTTTTTCCAATTTTACCCCCAGCATCGTGTCCATCACGATTTCCATCGGCAGTCCTCTCCGCCGCTTCAGATCCGATTGCAGCGACTTCAACGAGTCGGCGTCCAGCACCTGCGAATTCAGCGCCGTCGCCGCGTGGATGATCGAAATGCTGTCGGGGGAGTCGGTGAAATTCGAGAAGGACCCGCTCGAGAGATTCACGGAGTTGGAGGAGAGGACGGAGATGGACATCGGATCGTAGAGGAATGCGAATTTTTTGTTAGGGTTTTTGGCGGAGACGGTGATGTTGATCTTCGTGGTGAGGTGGGTCGAATCGTCGGCCGGCGTCGTAGTCAGGTTGAAGCTCGAGATTTTCAGGGATGTGACGGAGAACATCGGCCGATGCGGCCGGTACAGCGCGTAGAACGCCGCGGCGGCGATGGCGGCGAGGAGGAGAATCACGAGCAGGACGAGGATTGACCAGAAGCACGTGAGGCACACGCACCGCCGGCAGCTGAACGCTCGTCGGTGCTTGTGCTTGTACTTGCTGCGCGGGTTTTGAGCCGCCGGAATACTCGGCCGGTAGGGGTGGCGCGTGGGGTTGTAAAGTTGTCCCTTTGCGGGATTCACCGCCACGGGGGCTGCTGCGGCGGCGCCATTTGGTTTTCCAGACGGGTAAACTCTGTCGTCTGTCATTATCAAGAATGTGTGTAACTTGAGATTTTAGAATTAGAAGCTAAAAATGAAAGGGGATGAAGAAATCTTGCAGAGCTAAAGAGTGAGAAACGTTTAAAAAGGGAATGGATTTCAGCTTTGGAGATTAAAATGAGTGAAGTGAGGATAAAGAAAATGTTTTTCCAGACCCAGAAAGATAAACCCGACCTGCCACCACAAAGCGTTTTAGATATTGGAAGATTCTCCACAGCTAGCTCCATGGATCCCAGCTCCCGACGACACGCACCGTCGATACCGCAATCTCACTGGACTCGAACTCCCGGGAGCCCCCACGGATGAGTCATGCATAAGAAGATGTCCGATGTGCGCACCTCACCAAATATAATACACCACTCCATATTTATATTTTTGACATTAAATAAATTAATAGAAATTAGAAAGTAGTATTATATATGTAATATTTACTATTATTAATATGATTATTGTATATTTCCCTGTCTACATTGCTGTATTTCTTGTCCGGTTAGTGTATATGAATAGTATATATGCGTGAGTTTGTGATCCCTGACTATGAGGTGCACATCTTACAATCTTCACCAATTGCTGCCACGTGGCCTGTTTTAATATCATTGAAAAATAAATCAAATTAGTGGAGAGTGCCTTCCTGTTTGACTGCTGCCCATAAAATATTATTATATTTATAATTAATGATACATGTTCTTGAAAATTTTTAAATCAATACACCAATTAAATTACAATTTTATTTTATTTTATTTTTAAGAGAAATCTTACATGCTTGTGAGGCCAATAGCAGTTTGCATTTGTCTTTTTTGGTTGAAATTATTATGGAAACCCATAAATTATGGCTGCCACTGCAGTACAATACATACATTATACATACAGGATTCTTTTCTTGCATCCTGCTATATACTGTATAATTTAGTTTCAAATTCGTGCAATAATTCCACTCCAATCCATAAAGGGAGTGCAGTTTCTGGTTGAAATTTAAATGTTTTTTTGCTATTTTAATTCATGGTTAATTCTCATCCACCTGCCAGTTGGCACTCACTCTTGCATAAAAATTACCACACACATTTAATTTAATATATATATATAAATTTGTTCACACACAGCTGCAGCAATACCAAATATTGTTGGGTTCGCCCAGCGTGACTTTTCCGGATCTAGTTTATAGGCATTAAATTCAACTAGGGGTTTACCCAATATACACTTACGGATAGAGGCTGCGGATTACCAAGTCATAAAAAATAATAATAATAATAATAATAAAAAGAAAATAAAAAAAATATTGTTGGGTTCTGATAAGTAATAACAATCATAGCTAATTTTATTACAAGTGTTGTTCTTGTCTTGTGATTCCATTTCCACTTCCACCTACTCATTTTAATTATATACATTTTATGGAATTCAGCTATAAATATATATTGCCCTTCATTTAAACAAACAAAAAAAAAAAAAAGGTACATTGATCAATAGTACTAACAACATTATTATATATATATATATATTTTTAGTTTTTTGCTTCACGCATCAATTTTTCCCTATCATGACTGAAATTATTGTTGTCCACTAATAAATTTATATAATTAGATTAAATAATATATATATATATACGTAATAACACAGTCACTAAACTAGCAACTAAAAGGCCGTGGAATTACTTAATGTAGCTTAAATTAGACACATAGTGTAGGGTTGCTATTTACATAAGTCTTTCTAATTTTGTATATTAATCATTACAGAAAAAAAAAAAACAATAATTGTTTGATTGTAGTAAAGAGCACTGAAAGAAAAGAGAGGCTTATAATAAATACGTGTAAAGGCTTCACTGTGCATTCTTCTACTAAAATGAGTAATACAGGGGCAATTAAGTAAATTACTAAAATCACTTATTGCCATAATTAAATTTAAGTGAAATTAAATTCAATAATGAGGGCAGCTTTAATTAAGTAAACAGGTAAGTAATTATAGCAATTGAGTAGCATTGATCATCAATTATCAGGTAACGTGCGAATTAATCTAATAGTAAAAATAATACTAAACTAATATTGTGCCAATAATTATGTATTAATTCGTCTCGTATTGTTTCTAAATTATTAATTAAAAAGCTAATAAAATATTAATTTGGCTGTCTGGTAACGTTAAAATTCTGCCCACTTGCACCGACAGTATGGTCCTGGACCCACATTTTTTTATGGTCGCTGGACCCCACCGCCCACGCTTGGAATATTTACTTCGGGAGTCGAGATCCCTGGCCTGTCCATATACACTCACTCCGTATAGTCTAGTTTGTTTTAGGCTATTTATCTGTTGTACTGTGAGTTCTTAATATTTTAAATTAATTTTAATGAATAAAATATAAATTAATACACTAAATATATATTACTATAAATATTATACAATAAATAATGGAAAAAGCCCGCTTTGAATTATTTATTATATCCCTTGAGAGTTTTGTAATATAACATATTTTCAACAGACAAAAGAATACTTAAAATGTAATTTGTATTTTAATTTTGTTTAGAATTTTCATAATCGTATTAAGTCAATAAATAATAAATATTGTGACCGACAATAGTCATCTAATTATCAAATATTGTATTGCCAATCATAATAATAATACTAATAAACAAAAGGAAAAAGAGAATTGCAACAAAGCATGTGAGAGATACGTTGTTTACATGTGACTCAAACGGCGCATTGCATATGTTCTTTAAATATATTATGGATTTTGACATTTTCAATCATCCAAACATCTTAAATGTCCTTTTTGTCCGAAATATTAATTGTATAATTATAATCATTTTACAAAAAAATTTATGTGATTTCATAATCCATAGTTGGGCCGTTTAATAATATCTGCAAGTTAGAGCTTTGAGCCCATTAGTAGAAGATCCATTATCGAGCTCAAAGCCCAAGTATATTATATTTGAGTATTGATTTGCCCTTTTATCTTTAAAAACATTTATGGGCTTTTTTTTTTTTGATTAAAAGGCAATAAATGTCAGTAAAGTAGATTTAAAACACAATAAATATTATTATTGTAATGCTAAAAAAGTCAATAATAAAGGAAACAAATTCAATCGTGATTACTTAAACTTCCAACCAACCCTGGTCACACAATGTCGACATTTTTCTAGCCTAGCTCAATTATAATTTCCCAAAATGAATTGGATTATTGATTTTCTAACCAATGTATATAATTCTATACATTAAATTTATATTAAATAAATATTAAAAAGATGGTAATACTACTTACCAATGATTACAATAATGTTACCAATAATAAGAATGAGAATAAGAGGTTAGGAACGGACATCAAGGAGATTCCCGAATGTTCACATGTGTCTGCTAAAAAGTAAAAAATAAAATAAAACATAAATAGAAAATATTTTTATGAAATAAGTATTACACAAAGGTGTCGACACAATTCTGAGAATTCTCTCACAGCAGAGGCGACTCTTCTCTCTTCTTTCGCATTTCGATCACCAAAATGTCGACATTCCTTCGTATCTATTGCTCACGCCATCCCTTCAATTTTGTGTGCTTCTGCGGTTCTACCATCTCTGCCTATATGTACGTACGCCTTCCTTTCACCCACCGCTCCCCGTTGCCATCGATTTCGAAATCGTTATCGTGCCTGATTATACCAATATTTACAAGTACGCTCGGATCTTCGCAACTACACTCGTGTGTGTGAATCTTCGTGGAATTCGATACAAACGGGGATTAAATATTGAATTCGACCGCCTTCCGATGTCAATTGTTGAGGTACTATTTCGGTTCTGTCAATTTTCATTTTTGTGCTGCCTTATGTTTTATTGATTGGGGATTTTTGGGAAATTTCGATGCAGGATGTGTTGCCGGTGCTCTGGCCTGCAAATTTTGGAGAAAGAATTGGAGTTTATTCGAGTAAGTTACGAGACCCTTTGATTTTGTTGCCTTGATATCATCAAAGTACCCGAATAGATTGAATTGTGGATTGTAGGTTTTTGTTCTCCCTAATGTGTTACAGGCTTATGATCTGCTTGCTTAAGTAAGATAATTTTAATTTTACTGATTTGCCTAATTGGTATATTGAAGAGAAAAAACTTAAATCTTCAAATTCCGCTACTGGTTTTCTGGAGTTTTAACTGTCAGCATACAGTTTCTTATTCATTCTTGTCAAGTTTCAGTTTATCAGCTTAAGGCTGTTATTGACATCTCTTGCACTTAGAAAGTGTATGTGGTGTGGAATAGAAGCCTGTTAGAACAATGGAGATTGTGTTTTGCATGTTCTGATTTATTTCTGATCATGCTGTTGGATATCACTGCTTTGCAAGTTAACTTTCTAAAATTTCCTTGTTTTGGTTGTCGGAAAAGGCTCATTTCTGCAGAATATATCTCAGTCGGTGTCCAATGCTAACTGTTATGTACATGGAGAGGAGCTTGGAGGATGCCGGGACGACTCACTTGCTCTCCTACTCAAATTGATTGCAATAGCTGCGATCCTCGTTGCTGGAGTCTGCGGTGTGGGCATCCCATTGGTCGGCAAGAGGCGCAGGTTTCTACAAACTGATTCCAACCTCTTTGTCGTCGCCAAATCATTTGCTGCTGGCGTCATCCTTGCCACTGGCTTCGTCCACATGTTACCTGATGCCACTACGTCATTAACCGACCCTTGTCTTCCGACAATGTGGTCAAGATTTCCGTTTTCAGGGTTCATATCAATGATGGCTGCCTTGGCTACTCTTCTCGTTGATTTTGTTGGTACTCAATATTATGAGAAGAAACAGTTAAAACAGAATAAGATTGCTCGGACAGCCTCACTGGATACAGAATCCGAGCCTGGGGTTGTTACAGCTGAAGCAGCTGGATACAATGGAAAGGTTTTTGGAGAAGAAGAAGGGGGCATGATGCACATTGTTGGAATACACGCGCACGCAGCACACCATAGACATAGTCACTCGCAAGAACAGGGAGCATGCCAGGGGCTTCTTCGGGAGGATTCACATGGCCACTCACACGTACATGGGCTTGGGAGCGTCGATGAGGAAAGTGGCATTAGGCATGTTGTTGTTTCACAGGCATGTTCGAATTTATTGCATTCTTAATACCTTACTATAAATTGGATTCTTTAATATCGTATTGACTGATTTGAATGTGCTTATCTACTTCTTCACAGGTTCTGGAACTCGGGATAGTTTCACATTCGGTGATCATAGGACTGTCTCTTGGAGTTTCACATAGCCCATGTACGATTCGACCCCTGGTTGGAGCTTTGGCATTCCATCAATTCTTCGAGGGATTTGCTCTGGGAGGATGCATATCCCAGGCCAAATTGAGGACGCTCCATGCGACCATAATGGCATGCTTTTTTGCCCTGACAACTCCTTTAGGGATCGCTGTCGGTATTAGTGTTTCATCGATCTACAATGCTAATAGCCCTAGAGCGCTGATAGTTGAAGGTGTGTTCGACTCGATATCCTCTGGGATTCTGGTGTACATGGCTCTAGTCGATTTGATTGCGGCCGACTTCTTGAGCAAGAGAATGAGCTGCAATGTGAGGCTCCAGATGGTGTCGTATTTTGCTCTGTTCTTGGGGGCTCTATTGATGTCTTTACTTGCACTCTGGGCTTAGTTTTCTTTATTTCCCCTTTACATCTGAATAATATTGCAGTTTCTTATAGTACATTTTTTTTGTTACCTTCTAGCTTATTTTAGTTGTATAATGGTCGATTGGTTGATGCTCTAAAGAGCTATCTATATATGCTTAATTTAAATGTGGTTCACAGCAAGTCATTCTTTGATGGGTTTTGGCCATACACATCAGACTATGTTTTTTTATCACCTTGTGTCCAAAAAAAAAAAAGACTGAAAGCTTACAACACATTACTTTTATGGCCAATTTTATGGCCAATTATTAGCAAAAACAAATGAATGAAGCTTTTGAGCATCATCTGATTCTTCCTACTAACATTATGTAACATAATAACTGATAAGTTAATGAAGGGTGAAATGCTGTTTAGGCCATTTCAAGGTACAAGAAGCTCCTTGGATTTCTATCATCCAGGTTGCCGGCACCTTTACGAATTTATAATCAATCCGGTCAGCCAAAGCATCCTCTGTTCTTGAGTTTGCCTCATGCCCCATATTTCGGGGCCTTCCAAAGCTTGAAGGCCACTTCGTGTAAGAACCGATCTGCCGGTATCGCAACACTTCCACCATTCTAAAACAGGCAAAATCAATATAACAAATCAATTCTCATGATACAAGTTTCGAATGCACTTGAGTAAATGTCTTGTTAGGACATTGCGCTAAGGCACATTTGACAAAACTATTATCACATCTCATGTATTCTCCAATTTACACTGTGCCCTAAAAGAGTTCCATACTTCATACAATAGACAAACAAAATCACAATAATGCATTCAATAACAGTCAATACATACATAAACAACCACAGTATTTACCTCAAGTATATCTTTAAAAGAGAAAGATTTCACCATGTCCTTCCGAGTCACAGCCTCCTGATATTGAGCAGAAAGCATAGGACAGTGATGCCTGAAATGAACAAGAGATTATGTTGACACAATGGATTATTTAGAGAACAGCATATAAATCAATATCTCACCTAATATTTTCCCTTGGCTTTCCTCCTTTTATCGTATAACTTTGTCGGGGAAAAAGCACAGAAAGTTCGCTATTATTATTTCGTTGCATATCAGAAATAGAATACTGCAAATGATCATCCTCCAGCTCAGCCCCATGGCTAGTAACAACCGACAGATGCAACCGTGCACGGATATCATCTATAAATTGTTCCCTCTGCAACAATGCCCCAACAAATTGATTGACAAATTCAATGTCTTTAAGATCATTTAATATTTCACCAGCTCTGACATGAACGACAAGTAGGTCGAACTGGTGGTTGTCTAAAATCTTCCCTTCTTGAAATCCAAGCAATTTCAACAATTCAGGGACCAGCCGTGGTATCTCGGCAGGGGAGTGAGTCTTGTCAGATGACTCATTCCAGCTCAATACAGAGAACCCAAGTTTACTTCCAAATGACTTCAAACTGAAGCTGTCTGTTATCATAGCTGCTTTCATTCCCATGAACCTGAAAATTAATACAAAACCAAGATGATATAAGGCTAGGGTTTGAAACTTTTTAAATTCTTTTTGCATATAAAAAGATCACCAGAATGAAAAGAAACAGATGGAAATACCTCTCTGAAACAGAAGGAATAGCACACTTTTCTTCATGTTTATCCTTAACCAATCCTTCTAAATCCTGAAGAACATTAGGAAACAGTTAAATTTCAAGTCTTTTTTTGGCAGGGGGTTTGAAACTAGGGCAGGTAGTATGGTTTATCAATACCGTATTGTAATCCAAGCCATTTGAATCCATCAGCTCTGCAAATTCTCTAATTACCCTGGCTTCCTCATCCTCTGTATTTCAATATCTTAACAATCAATTAAAAGAACAAAAGAACCTAACACACAATCTAAATCCACTTAATCTTCACTACGTAAATCATGGAAATTTTCAATACCTGATGGCGAGGAATTCGGAAGGGCTAGGAAACCACAGGAGGCCCGAGAAGCGAAGGAATGAAGATGAGTATGGTGTGAGGCGACAGATCTAGACAAGCCATCTCCGTACAGTACGAGAGCTCTACTTGGTTTGTCTGCCATTCTTCATAGGCAAGACGCTAAACTGAACTCGAACAGAGATAAAGAAGATCGTTTTGCTTTGCGTCGGAGATCAGCGACCTACTCCAGGGAGGACGGAATAATATAAGTACTCCATAAAAGAAACATAAAATCGTGTTTTAGAGAAAAAACAAAAACGTAATCACGAGAAGAAATAAAAAACGTAGTCGACTATGTAAGATGTGTTCGTTTATGTAAATTTTTTAAAAATTTTATTATTAGTAAATTTTTTTTAAAAATATAAATATAACTTTATTTTTATATAATATTATTAAAAAATTAATTTTATATTTAAAATATTATATTATCACCTATTTATATCAAATTAACTCCTTCAAATTTGTTCCTATATCTCAAAATCCAAATCCCAAACAAACTAACCCGTAATATATAAATAAATAAATTTTAATAACAGAAATTCGAATCAAGTATCACTGGATAGAACAAAATTTATCTATTTATGCGTTTTACAACCCTTCCTCAAAGCTTCCGTTCTCGGACTTCCTCGACCTATCGATAACGCTTTCTCAGGCGGCCGGATGGCCTCTCTATCGTCGAGAAGCGAAGAGTCTTCCAGGAACGCAGCATCCGCAATCGACGTGGTTGAGTCCCGCAGACGTGATCGAATTCTCTCGAGCAAGCTTTACTTCGATGTGGATAATTCCAAGGTAGAACTGATTACTTTTGCAAGGAGCTACTTTGTATAGCTCATAGCTGATTGATGTTTTTCTAGAGTGGGATGAGTGGATTTTCAGTAAATTATTTGACTTTTGAATGTATGTGCAGGTTCCACTGATTTATTCTTCTTCGTATGACATTGCGTTTCTTGGCATTGAAAAGATGTAAGTATATAATTTCTATAATAGTTCACTTTCCACATTATATTTCATTGAATACTGTAAAATTTTGTTGGTAAGTGGTAACTGATGTGTTTCCAAAAAAATTTCTATTTGGACGAAAAGTTGTCTTCTTTTATAGAATTTCCTCCCAATTTTACTATTCATCCAAATTTCTACATGAAAAAACATCAAATCAAAACAAACACTTATTTTTCTTTTCTATATTATATTAAAATTTTACATTCAAAGCATCGCATCAATAACTATTTATATATCATCGTACCACTATTTAAATTCAAAATTTTTACTATTCAAAATCCAAACATCCAACCAAACACACCCGGCAACCCTCACGGTCACTATAAAAAATACAATAGCATTCAAAGTTCCAAACTATTCAAACCAAAATCCAACTTAAATATGAAAACAAGCACCAAGGAACTAAACTCCTCGGAGTTTTGGATAGTTTGAAAATAGTAAAAAGTTACTAAAAAAATATATATTTGATGTGATGTAAATAGGGGTTAGCTCTAATTATTGTATTGGAAATAGACGATATTTTTTGAAAAAACTAACGTGGATATGAAAGAAAACATACTGGAATTGATATTTGCCACAGCCTGGTTTCAAGTTTCAACCAGACACTCTAAAGTTGATATTGCTGATACCTGAGAAAAAATTATGATATTGTTTCCCACGCTACGGTGCTCAAACAATGCATTTTTGAAATTTCAGGCATCCTTTTGATTCTTCTAAATGGGGTCGCATCTGCCACTTTCTAATTACTGATCTTGTTCTGAACAAAAAGGATATTATTGAACCTCTGGAGGCTAAGAAGGAAGATCTTCTAGTGGTATCTGTCATTGTTTAAATAATATTCTACTCATGAAGGAAGTTTTAATGTGAGTTTAGGGTCTATTATGTTTGATGGCTGCCAAGATACATGATTTTTATTTTGTGAAATTGGTGGCAGGTTCATTCAGAAGCATACCTAAATAGTTTAAAAAGCAGCTTGAATGTTGCCACAATAGTTGAGGTAGAATTTCTAATCAATTGTGAATGGTGTTATTCTAAAAACAAAAGAACAAGCCTTTATTTCATACACTTTTGAGTTTTGATAATCTTATGTAATTTGACTTGATGATCAGAAGAACTGATTTGAGAATTGGCAGTGTTGTTCTTGCACTGGACACTTTTATGCTTCTTTTCTTTATTCTTTCCCTTGATAGTTGATATATTGGTGGTCATGATTTAGGTGCCTCCTGTTTCTTTATTGCCCAACTGTCTGGTGGATAAGCATGTTCTTCACCCATTTCGGAAACAGGTGATTGACTGTACATTCCTATATTATTTTTTTTGTGGAATTATTTTGCTAAAACTGGCAACTCTAGGTTGGAGGAACTATTTTGGCTGCCAAGCTTGCAAAAGAGAGAGGATGGGCTATCAATGTGGGTGGTGGGTTTCATCATTGTTCTGCAAAAAAAGGGGGTGGATTCTGTGCTTATGCCGACATCTCTCTTTGCATTCACTTTGCCTTCATACGTTTGAATATTTCAAGGTATCTAACGTGATTTGCCATTTTATACAAGGTTGGTGGATGGTTCTGTATCACGAGACTGAAAATAATAATCGTGCATAGCTATTTTTAATATGCAGGGTGATGATAATAGACCTTGATGCTCATCAAGGAAATGGCCATGAAAAAGATTTTTCTGATGACAGTATGGAATTTTATTTTTCTTCACTTGCCCTCCAAGATTTTGTTGCACTTTTCCTTTCAATGTTGAACACTGTGCTCACATTTATTTATTGTTTGTACATTTGCTAGGAAGAGTGTACATTCTCGATATGTACAATCCAAATATATATCCATTTGTAAGTTTCCTCATAAAAACTTGATTTCAACTGTTCTCCTTGCTCTGAAATTCCAAAGACAGAGAGGAGAATATAGATAATAATTTTTTAAGTTTCTCAATGTATCATTTTTTTTTTTAAGTGAAGGATTATGAGGCCAGAAGATATATCAATCAGGAAGTTGAAGTAGTGGTAAGTGTATGATGTTAAAATTTGAGTATAGATATTGTGCATTCTTGTCCTGTTTGTCTAGAATTTGTTATTTCTGATAATTCTATTATGACAGAGTGGAACATCAACAAACGAGTATTTGTCTAAACTTGACGAAGCACTCACGGTATGCAATTGTAATTTACTCCAATGTATCTGTTTTTCTTGTGTTTAACTCAGAGATACTGGTTTTGGGTGAAAAATCTACCAACCACTGCTGCCCTCCCTTGACATTTCAGGTTGCTGCTGGTGCCTTTGACCCTGAACTGATCATATACAATGCAGGAACTGATATTCTTGATGGTGACCCTCTGGGTAGATTGCAGGTAAGCCTTTGAGCTTAAATGTGTTCTCCTACATGATTAGCCTCTATTAAGCTGATTGTGAATCATGATCAAATATAGTCATTTCGCAATTAGGAAGAAAAAATGGAGGACATTTAGAGATGCTGTAGGTAACTGATGCCTAGAGATTTTACATCTAGACGTATAATAAGAACTACTGGTATTGTTTAAAGGTTCATCCATCCTATTTTATTTTTCAGCCCTTCCCTTGCTTTTCTTTGTTCATAAGTACATTCAAATTCCTCGCCGTGTTTCACTCTTAAGTAGAAAGTGAAGATGTTCTCTGTATACTGTTAAATTTAAAACTGTGTTCCTTGAGAAAAAGGACTCTTCACCAACATCAATTCGTCCCATGTGCAGATCAGTCCCAATGGAATTTCCACGAGAGATGAAAAGGTTTTCATGTTTGCTCGTGAAAGGAATATTCCAATCATCATGCTCACTTCAGGTTAGCTCTCAATATATCTTCTACCTGTTTTTATTCATTGAATACAGTCAAGAAATCTCAGATCTTTTATGTCCAGGTGGTTACATGAAATCTAGTGCTAGAGTCATAGCAGATTCAATAGCAAACCTGTCGAGGAAATCTCTGATAACCATCTGATCTTAAGTGGCCAAATATACCATTCACATGAAGACTCTTCAGACATTGTCACCTACAACCGAAGGTAGTGAAGAAGACTACATTAGATACCAAGAATTCGAAGTGCAGCTGAACCACTGCGAAATCAGGACAAGCATAAGTTACTCTCTAAAATGGGATCTTCCATGATAAGTTATTGTAATTATGTCTATATCTGCCAGGGTTGTAAATAAATTCGATGGTGTGGGCGATGGTCTAATATTTTTTTGCAGAAATAACATATCACATCTTGGTCTTGTTAGCCTAGCTAACGACTAGGGATGTCAAATGAGTCAAATGAGGCGGGTTAGCCCGGATCCGCCCTGGGTCCGGTCTTAACGGGGCAGGTTCGAGTCTAAAAAAAATAGTTCGGGGCGGGTTATGGATTTTGAGTTTTAGATTCGGCCGGATTTGGGGCGAATTATAGGTTTTACTATAAATCCGCCTCACTCCGGATCCGAATCCGGATATTTTAATAATTATTATAATTTATTTATATTTTTATACAATATAAATTATATTATTTATTTATTTAAAAAATTTAAATATAAAATAAAACTTTAATTTTAAATCAAATTTATCTTCGCATTTGTTTATCCTACAAATAGTGGGGCGGGTTCCGGGGCGTGCATCTGTTCCGAACCCGCCCTGTTAGCGACATTCTTAAAATTACGACTACTTTATTTCTAAATAAATACTATCAAATAGTGTTTTTGTTGTACCAGCTACGGAAAGTGAAATCAACTTTGAATTAATTGTAAGTTTCATATAAAACCACGTGCATGGCTCAATTGACTGGGCCAAAAAACAAAGAAACGCTATGTCACAATATTGATTAATTTATAGATAATCTAATATTTGTCGTTAACTAGGGCCCCAGACCTAGATCGGAAATTAATTGATGTATTAAAAATCTAACACGAGTTAGCTCGACACTCGTATCATTCATTATGGTCCAATAGGTTTGGTATCTAAAATTTGTAGTATACTCATTGAATTGAACTTAATAATCAATCTGCTTCTGTAATGTATGAATATGTTACTTAAAACACCAATCTCAAGTCTCAACGACAACGAACACTGTAAAAGCACCTAATTTAATTATTTTTATTTTTATATGTGCGGTGTATATGTATTTTTTATTATTTAGTTTAGAAATTGCAAGCCCCCGCGGTGGTGCACCCTTATTAGTTTATAGTTTTCCTTCCTTATGTGATTCCCATACTCTGGCAGGTACTATCATTCATTCCTGTGGTACAATACCCAAACCGAGACCAGCAACCCAACCGACATTCACCGCGTCGTGTCATCCGTGCTTCCAGGTGCGCCGGGTGGGGCTCGCCGGCGCGCAATGAGTAGATCATTGGCCATTGTCGGTGTTCTCTTTGGACTTCTAGTGGCCGACGCCACGGCCCAGGTTGCATCGGAAGGTGAGAGAATTGTCCAAGATGGAGCCGTTTCTGCCATCAATGCAACCGCCACGGGGGTCGATGGGAATACGACTACGCCGAAGGAGGACACTTTTGCTGACATGATCGATCGCGCGCTCGAGAAGGAGTTCACGGAGAACGAGGATCAAAACGAAGGTTTTTATATCTTGAATTTTCTGGATCTCAATTTATCTCGCGATTTTGCTTAATTGATAATCGTGATAGCTTCATTAGGGTTTGCATTGGGGTTTACTCGGTTTGATAATGGGAGATTGAATAGCTTAGCGAAACCGATTTTCTGTTTCCTTTCGCTGATGTGGTACAATCTTTCGATCTTCATGTTTGAAATCTTGAATCACGTGGTTTTGTGAGCAATCAATGGCGTATCTTGGAAAGTGATTTTCCTCTTTCTTGATTTGCTTTTACTTTAAACGGAGCTTCTGCTGCGTCCACTGAAAAGGGAGACGCCGTTCTCAGCATTTTATGGATCTCGCATGAATGTTGGCTTATATGAATCTACAACGGATTTCTGTTCCAGATTGGTTCATGATTAGCAATTTCTGTATTCATTGTACCGTACATGGTAATAAGTTGGTTGTTTCCAAGAGTCAATATTTCAGCTGATAATGTTATACATGTAAATTTGGCAGCGAATGATGCTGGTAGCTTCAACAACAGTGTGGCCGGTCAGCAAGTATGTAGCATTGCACATTCTTAACTATTTAAGAGTATTTACTTCAATTGCTATCTATGGTTGCTACTATGATTTATATCATTTCTTTTTAAACACTGTGCTGGATATACAACAATGGCTGCTAATAATACAGTTGGTTTGAAGAACACTGATTTGCAGTGAATGTGTATATAGTTGAGAAGATGACCCTTCATTTTAGTCACAGGAAAAAACATTCTGGTTTTTGTTTGTCCCAAATAATGCATATTAAGATTGTGTTTATAATTGCTATGATTTAAAAATATATATATTTCAAGTAAAAAGTTGAGACCAGCATTGGAAGGGTTCCCGAAGAGCGGTATAATATCAAATCAGCTGGCCATTATTAGGGAAAAGGAGGAGTTAATTAATATATCAGGATATGCACTGCTGGTCAGTGATGAATTTGCATGGCAGGGAGCATTACAAATTGTGATACTCAACACTACAACTCCAAGAACTTACTTCTCGGGGAGGAGCTTTACCTTTTAAGCTCTTTATAATGAATTTGTCGATGGGCAACTTTGAATAATATATCTTGAACCTTAGGGTGTGTTATGATGATATTAATTAAATATAGTGCATAAGATATTTGTTTCAGAGCCATTTTACTTAGAATGATGATGCATTGATAATCATTTAAGGATCTATTATATATTTAGTACTAAGACACTTACATCAGGTTTTTATCCCTGTGAGACTGAAGGAAACGGTGCACCTAATATTAACTGTATTCTGACTTATTTGTATGACAGTTTGGATACATAACTGAAATCTAAGAAATTTATCTGGTGTGCATTGTGATGTAAGATTGATTGAAGACAAGAATCTTTGTTTTGTATTTATTCTAAAACACTTCTATAGTTTTAACTTATTTCACTCGTGGCAATTAGGCTGTACTGGAAACAGTAGCCAGAGTCAAGACAAAGAAAAATGAGACAAAGGAGGAAAAGTGAGTATCTTAACCTTTCACACCTGAATAAAATTTAATGTGACCCTCCCTTGCCAATATTTTACTTCTATTTGATTCGAGATCTCATCTTACTTGTCTGGTAAGTACAGGTCTTTTAAACTAAATCGAGTTTTCAATCTGGATAATGACAATGGAGCTGAAGAAACCCCAACATTGATTGATAGAAAGGTGAAATTGTTTTCCTGCTTCTTTTCTTTGGGTTCCATATGAGATGGTCTTCTTTGATACTGAAAGAAAAGAAAATAATTTGGATTAAGTTAAGTTGTGCTGTAAAAAATTACTTCTCCTGCTGTGGATGCATGGATTAATCATAATTTCTATTTGTATTCAGGACAATGTCTTTATCATATCGAACTTCAAATCTAAATACCCAGTGCTGCAGTTAGACTTGAGGTGCCCTTTCCACTTTTTGGGATTTTTCTTCCCATCCTTTTCCTGTTCTGGATTGCTTGATGTGGTTGAGTTTGCAGGCTCATATATGATCTGGTTGTTGTCATTGTTTCTGCAACTTGTGGTGGGATTGCCTTTGCTTGTGCTGGACAGCCGGTCTGATCTTTGACATTGAATTGTGTTTTTTAAGTATTTATGCTAGCTGTTTACTAATGTCTGGCTATATCTGCAGGTTCTTACTGGATATTTACTGGCAGGATCAGTTGTTGGACCTGGAGGTTTTAATGTTATTAGTGAAATGGTGCAAGTAAGTAGCTACAGAATGTAAATCTTTACTGCTTAAATATGTTGGCTTGTATTTTCACGCCTCTTGTAATATATATATATATATATCCTTTTCACTGTTTTTAGTAGTTGAAATAGCTATAGTGGAGCTGTAGAAACCGAGGTAATTCATGAACATTCAAACTAACCTACAAGACTACAAGTGATCTCAAGCTTGTTAAGAAACTATCAAATTGTTTGACTGGATGCATCATATTTGTTTGATGCATACCCTGTTGTTTAATGTAGTAAAATTGTCCTTTTGACACTTGTGATATGTTTGTATCTTGACACTTCCTAAATGCAACTTATGATATTATACAATGATATTTTGACATTAGATAATTCTCCATCTTAATGGAAGTGATGCATATAGGTTGAAACAGTGGCTCAGTTTGGTGTGATTTTCCTTCTTTTTGCTCTGGGGTTAGAATTCTCTGCAACAAAGGTTAGCGTGTGATACATTCTGATTAAATACATGTTCCTGTTTAATTGTGAATAGATGCAAACTAATTATTTATTCACATATTACAGCTCCGAGTTGTTCGCGCCGTTGCTGTTCTTGGAGGGTTACTACAAATTCTCCTTTTTATGTGCCTGTGTGGAATTATAGCTGTGGTGGGTTCATGATATGTCAATAGCAATCATATTCTTGAATATTTCATAATTTGTAAATAAAAAGAGAAAGGCATAACATAAAACTTTCGGTTTTAACCCAGATATATCTGCTTTTGCGAACTTCTTAAAATTGTTTGCATGGCCAGTGATTATTGTGATGTTATAGTGTTAAAGTTGAACATTCCTATGGCTTATTTATATCTGTGATGACCTTTCATGTCATTTCTTAATTTGGAAAGTACTTTCTGCCCAGTCTACAATTGGTAAATTTACACTTAATTGCAGCTGTCTGGAGGTCGAGCTTCAGAAGGAGTATTTATTGGTGCATTTCTGTCAATGTCATCCACAGCAGTGGTATGTTTGTGCATCTAACACTCTTTGAGCTTTGCTTTTAGTTGTTTCAGTTAAATCTTTACTTATTCATTGCGTACATGCAGGTATACAAATTTTTGATGGAGAAAAATAGCACCAATGCTCTTCATGGTCAAGTGATCATTGGCACCCTGATTTTACAGGTGTCATAACTATTGTTTCCTGTTTCACATTGCAACTAATGTATTGCTTTCATTGAACATATCGCTATTAAGTTCTTTCATAGATTATGAAATAGAAGCTGAAGGCTTCTATAAAAAAGGCATACTTTTGACTTTGAGTTTGGTTTTGCAAGCTGTGATCATGTTGTGACTATGGCTTATTTTGTCATGAGCACTAGATATTTTTTCTTGGAAACATTCTAAAAGCTTATTGCTTTTAGGACTGTGCCGTGGGATTGTTATTTGCTCTGCTTCCAGTTCTTGGTGGGACTTCTGGGGTTATGCAGGGTATAATATCAATGACTAAATCGTAAGTTCAACTTTTATCCAACCTGCTGTATTTATTCTCCTGCAGCTCCGAAAAATCCATTTGCACTTTCGATAGTGAATGTTTTTTTTGCCTGTATATAGGCAATTTGAATGACTGATTAGAATGCAATTAAACAAAATTGTGAGTTGTATAGTATGTTCCATTCACCCAAAAATGAAAAAAATAGATGATATGTACCTTGATAATATTTCAGTTATGTGTTTAAGTTTGTTCTAAATTTCATTGCGAGGCTGACAATGTTGGCCATGTTACTGAGTAATGTCTTAGACTCTTTTGTGTTGGAAAGTTTCCAGAGAGCTTAATTGATGTAGTTAACATAATCTAGGAAAAGAAAAGGTTGCATGTTCAGGTGGCAGTTCATGAGGATCTTTGTGAGTTGGTACTAATAACTCATATTGTTAACCTTAGAGGAGTGTGAGCAATTTTCAAGTACAAAATGATGAGTTGGTTATATTCATATAACCTAAAATAGTAAATATTGGATGCCTGCTAGTCTTTAGCAAAAGGGCAAGTGTGAGACGGTTAATCTATGATGTAAACATTGTGGTGCTTTGAAAATTGGTATTTTTTATTTTGTTGCATCTTGTTCTCCAAACATCATTGGAACATAGGACATTATCTTATCTTTTCTGAGCAGTATATGAATCTGTCAAACATCATACTGATTATTCCATCAGCCAGGTTGGTGCTGTTGATTGCTTTCTTGGCAGGCTTATCGGTATTGTCTCGAACCTGTGTGCCTTGGTTTCTTAAACTCATGATAAGCTTGTCATCGCAGGTAAATGCCATTTTCAAATAATTTCTTCTTATGTGTGTTTGTATGTTTGTTTTCAATGATATACTGAATGTTGCAGCTATGATCAAGCTGCTTTAATTATTCTAACTTTTTGCGAATATATTCTCTCGTGCAGACCAATGAACTTTATCAATTGGCATCAGTTGCATTTTGCCTGCTTGTGGCTTGGGTTTGTTACATTTTCTCTTTGGAATATATATATATATATGTATATATATCATATTGTTCACAGATATTACATTGTTGATGATTGTCAATGGACTGATACCAACATTTTGTATGGTTTCAGTGTAGTGACAAGCTTGGGCTTAGCTTAGAATTGGGTTCATTTGCTGCTGGGGTGATGATAGCAACAACCGATCTTGGTCAGCATACTTTAGAACAAGTAAGATTATGTAGAACTTCTCTTTCATTGTTAGATTTAAATTTACTACACAGTTAATGTTCATTCTCACATGGGTATATAATTAGGGGAAACACATTCTGCTTTAGGTGTACTTTTATGTACATTGTTTGTGATAAATTGGATCATAGCTAAAATTGACTTGGGGTATGTTATTGATGCAGGTTGAACCCATTCGCAACCTGTTTGCTGCTCTTTTCCTGGCTAGCATAGGGATGCTAATCCATGTTCATTTTTTGTGGAATCATGTTGATATCTTGCTTGCTTCAGTCATATTAGTTGTCATAGTCAAAACTGTAGTAGTTTCTGCAGTTGTCAAGGGATTTGGCTACAATAACAAAACCTCACTTCTTGTAAGATGTGAACTTTTGTACAGGTTGTGGAATTTGTTCTTACATGCATTTGTTAATATGTAACCTTGATCCTCGGGTCATGTAGGTAGGAATGTCGTTGGCGCAGATAGGGGAGTTTGCTTTTGTACTGCTTAGTCGGGCATCCAATCTTCATCTTGTTGAGGTAAATAGTTCTGATGCTCTTTTGTAAAGCTTTCTCAAGAATCTTTCCAAATTTCTTTTGGAGCTGTTTGATATTTTCTGCAGGGAGAAGAAACCCTTCCAGTTATCTTTTCTAAATCAATTGTTCTCTCTCAGTTATCATGACAAGCAATTTTTATATTTTTCTGTTTGGCCATGTATTTTTAGGGGAAAGTATATCTGCTGCTTCTTGGAACAACAGCACTTAGCCTGGTAAAATCCATCCATCATCCTGGTTTAGTTGTGTTATTACAAATGAATCCTAGCATGCTTGCTAATATATTTACACTCTTGTTCAGGTAACTACTCCATTGCTGTTCAAGTTAATACCAGCAGTCGTACACCTGGGTGTGTTGCTACGCTGGTTCTCACCTGATGGCCCTAATGAGGTAAATCACTTGTGAAGGTTTTTCATTACATTACAACATCATAATAGGCGAAAGAGTTATAGTATATGTTGGATGACACTGCCTATTTTTGTATACGGGTTGGGTTCACAAAGAGGTGTCAGTATTGTTTACTTTGAATTGGTCCTTGAACATGATTGCCTGCTGCTATTCACAGCTTGGATTTAAAGGAGACAGTCTCCGCTCAGAAAGTGCTAAGCAGAGAATTGCTTTAATATCTAAGGATCTGTTGATACATGAAGGATGACATATTTACTTTGGACAAAGCGATTGAATACCCGTCTGATGTCTGTGAACAGCTCGGGGACAGCTTGATCGCGGCATCGCTGCTTCCCGGTTCATCTACCAGGCCCAGCCAGTTGATGCGATATGATGTCTATTATACAGCTGTAACTCAAAAAATGAAAATCAAAGCAATGCAGTCTCAGAAGACTCTCTAGGAACCAAATCTAACTTCTAGAGCCCTCCCACTAACAACGGTGAGTTGACACCATTTCCACCATGGTCATTCTGCTCCTGCTCCTCTTGGGATTTGTTTTTGTTTTTGTTTTTTTCCCCTATTAATTTTCCATTGTAAAATATAATAGTATTTCAGATAACCTTGTTTCCTTCCTCATCCACCCGTTGGTTTTTTCATTTGTATCTTGGAACTGTAGAGTAGAGTTTTCATATGTATTATTATTCTAATGGGCATACGCTATGCTGTACGAAAAGTCTGCTTTAAGTTGAAAAGAGAAGTTTTCTGTGCCTTGTATTTTTAAATCCTTGATCCAATAATGTATGCGTCTGTCTGTTTCATTCTACCAACTATACAATAATATATAAGGGTATATATTTCAAATCATAACCTCCAAACCAAACTTATATTAAATGAAAAAACATCAATCATTGCACTCTCTAGTTATTGATTTCATTGATAAATATAACTCATAAGAACTGGAAGAAAACGTCGTCGTTTAAAGAGCTTTTGGTTTGAACAAATAAATATATATGCATTACATTTGTGGCGGGACTGGAGGACAAACAGGTTCGTCCCGTTGCAGGTGTAAGTAAGTAATACTGAAGAATCAAATAAAATTGTAATGGTTGCTACCACAGTTGTAGCTTTGACTTTTGCAATAATGATGATGATGATTATTATTATTATTATTATTTGTAGTATAGTATAGTAGGAAGGAATTACTGTATGCTGCAAGCAGTCCAATATAATGTCAATGGCACTAATCAAATGGTTGGAGGGGGAGGGATAACTGAGATATATATATAATACTAAATATAATATAACATATAGCAAGTAAGATGTGTGTTTGAAGGTAGTATGTATGTGTGTATGTAAGCCATTGAATTCAATTGAATCAAAGGAATCCAACACAAAAGGTCAAAAATGGTTACAATTTATATTAGGCCTTAGTCAGTCAGTCAATTTAGGAAGATGACAATTTTGTAAAACCAACAACAACAACAAGGTATCTTGTTGAAAAAGCATTTAGGTGTTGAGGAGGTGTTTGTGTGCGTGCGGCCAGCCATCATTCAAACCAGCTATTTTGTCACTTGATTGCATCCTTCCAAAACTATGTCTATACTACTTTTTCTTTATAACAAACCATACATTACATTAATACACTTACACTTGAACATAAATATATCCCATTTTCATTTGCTCTTTCTTTTTCCAATTTGTTCCTTCCTTCATTCATTCATTCGCTTCAAGTTTCAACTCACCGACCAGACCACTCCTCCTTCACCTACAGCATGTCTTTTACAATTCTACCCTGGCCCTGCTGCTTCTTTCTATTATTAGTATTTTCTTTTACCTCTAAAACATACTACTTATAATAAATAATAATAATAATACTAATAAATCAAATTAAAAAGATTCTTCACCTGACAACGAGTCCATCTAATAATTAATAGCAACAACATAATAATCAATTAATTAGGAATCATTACTGTTGTTGTATAGTATGTGTATATTATCTGCAACTTGCATTGCTGATTATATATTATAATATATATATATATATATATATATATTGACCAAACACGTACGAATGCAATGCAATATATCCCAAGTTTCTAGTTTCTTCCATTTTTACTGATTTCTATGAAAGAAAAAGGCAAATTAAAGCTGCTGCACCCCACCCTCCCTCCCTCTAGATCTCTAGGTATACTCTAGTAAATATTCTACACTATTTGTTTAATTTAGGCTGCGTTTACCTCAAATAGAAACACAATTAATTAATGCCTTTACCCTAAGTATATTATATTTACTTGTTCTTTTGAGATACCCCGACAAATTATATTCAAATTCCATTACATCTATTTATTAAAAAATCCCCAAATATATTATCCACTAGGAAATCTTTTAAGTTGAAAATTCATCTTCTACAGAAATTACACTTAAAAGAAGAATGGTCAAGTAGATATTTGGGAGTTTATTCAAATACTATATAGAATTCCAAAATTAATCTTAATCCAAATTTCAAAAAGCTTTCAATATTTCCAACAAGGCAAGGCAGGCCAAGACAAGACATGATATATGAGATCATGAAGTTGTAAAATGCTTTTGTATGTATGTATGTATGTATGTATCTATATTGTATGATTAATATATAGTTAATACCAACAAGACAGCTTTCTTGGGAACATGGGAGTTATGCACCACAAGGGCAAATATGTCCATCCACAGAAACACAACAATATCATATATCCCTCCCTCCCTCTGATCTCAAACTATTCTCTGCAACAGCATTTCATTTACATGAATCACCGATCCTTCCTCTCAAGAAAATACCATTTTCCGAAACTTCTTATATACATACATAATCAAAAACCCTCAAACCCTTTCCGTCTTTCTTGTTCAATCCACCCATAAGATTCTTCTTCTCTGAAAGATCGTCATCGATTTAACACTTGGTTTTTTTGTTTTTTGGCTTCTTTGGGAAATTAACAATAATAAGAAAAATCAAATCAGATCAGAAATTATGGATGTGGATGAGAGAGGCGAAAGAGAAGCGGCGGTGGTGGAGGTCCCTCAGGGGCTGACGGCGGAAGAGTACGCGCAGCTGGAGCACGTGATCCGCACGTACCACACGTTCGACGCATTGCCCAACACATGCACGTCCCTAATCACCCAGCGCATCGACGCGCCGGCGGAGGCCGTCTGGCCGCTGGTCCGCCGCTTCGACAACCCCCAGCGCTACAAGCACTTCATCAAGAGCTGCCGCCTCATCGGCGACGGCGGGGTCGGCAGCATCCGCGAGGTCACCGTCGTCTCCGGCCTCCCGGCCTCCACCTCGACGGAGCGCCTCGAAATCCTGGACGACGAACACCACATACTCAGCTTCCGAGTCGTCGGCGGCGAGCACCGCCTCAACAACTACCGATCCGTCACTTCCGTCAACGAATTTAAGAAGGGCGACGGCAACGTCTACACGATCGTCTTGGAATCGTACATCGTCGACATCCCCGAAGGCAACACCGGCGAGGACACCAAGATGTTCACCGACACCGTCGTCAAGCTCAATCTCCAGAAGCTCGGAGTCGTCGCAATCTCGTCAATGCATGGCCACGAATGATTCATTCATTCCTTCATTTTTTTTTCCTCTTTCTTTTTGAATAATAATAAAGGATTGGTGAAGGGGGCTTCGATCGATCAAGAAACCCTTTTTCTTCTGCTGGTGATTGTTCTTTCTTTCCTTTAAAAAAATTAAAAAATATTTATATATATATATATATATATATATTGATCAATTTGGGAAATGTGTCAAGTGGACGAGGCAAAAGGGTTTTCTTGGGTCCTTTTTTAAACCCTTTAAACTTGTATAGTTGTTAGATTAGTTACCTGTACTGTTTGGTGGGTTTCTCTAGTGTAGTGTAGTTTCGTTAGTTTTTAAAATTCTCTCTCTTTATCCAATGCTAGCTAGTTTTGTTCTTTGCCTATTCACATTTTGAAATTTTCGATGAATGATTCGTGGGTTGATGTTGGGCAATTGATCATATATACTCAAATTTGTTGTCTTTTTTTATTGTAGATGATGTATAATATTAGTTGTATCTTTGATTTTTTGGATGGTGAATCTAACTTAGATTTCGTTTTGAATATATATATATATTATATATAGGGGTTTCATTTTTATTGCAGGATTACAAACTGAGTGTTAATGCACTGTGATTTATTTCAATAATTTAGTACATAATTAAAAAAAAAAAAAAAAAGGATTTGTGCAGTTATCGTGAATCTGATTGTCACCATTCATTAGCTGAAATGAATTAATTTAATAAATCCTGTGCGCATGACTATTATTAATACTTGTTTATAAACATACACACGCATATGTATATATTTTTTGAATTGTTTGTTAATAATGATGATTAGATGAGATCTCAATTGAAGTTTGGCTGTCGCCATTTGTATAAATATTCTTTAATTTCAGTTGGCTGTTGAGAGTGAATTAATATGTTCAAATTTAGTGGACTCGAATTAGTGTATAATAATGCATATACAGACAGTACTGGGGAATCATGTAATGGATCGATTCTTAGACAATAATGCATGTATATAATTTCTTGTGTATTTAATTGAATAGAGATCAATTCCTCCTATTAGTATGTAACTACATTTTGACTATTTTTTAAGATTATATATATATATATATATATATGATCTCACTCCTATACAAGTCTTCCTTATCCAACCATACACGCGAGAACCTCATGAAGAAAAGGGCAAACAAAAATAAAAAGACAACATCACAGTTAGATATATATATATATATATATAATACTTTTTCTTGATGTATTGAATACTCAATATATTGTATTGTATGCAATAAGATATGAGATATATAGATATGTATGTATCTCCACTGAAAACAATCCATCATAGAGAATATGTAGGACAACAAGTTGAAGCAAGTTGCAATATATATCCATATTATCACTACCATATATATAATTGAGTGACGTAGATATATGTGTAGAGCCAGCCAGCCACCTATAATATATATAATATATGTATGTATGCATTTGTGTATATATATATGTGTGTGTGTGTGTCTTGAGAAACTTGTGATATTTAAATACATGTGATGATCAACCCCCTTGTATCTTGTCCACTTATTATTTCTGGTTAATCATTATTATTCATCACCAACAATTAATTTTTAGCCCCATATTATATATTATATTAATTATAGAGACACAAACACACACACTCATCATGCCCATGATCACCTTCAATTCCAACCTGCTTTAATTCTTACACCAGATTTGATATTTTGTGCATACATATGCATGTGCCATGCACTGCCTTTAATATTAATATTGGGTGTATAATATACACTATCATATATATATATATGAGGCCTTCACTCAGTGTTATCTATATATGAAATTATATAAAAGCATCGAGACGAATTTATTGAGATTGACGATGATGTATGAGGAAGAAATGGTAAATATTTACATTACATACACGTATTGTAATTAATTAATTAGGGTGTGTTTGTTTGAAGGATTTTTCGTGGACTTTTATTATTCACAAAAAAAATTTCTCCCAAAAATATCAAATCATACACCAATTTTTTTAAATATTATACTAAAAAAAATCAATTTTACATTCAAAACATCACATCAATCCATATTGATATCACACCATAAAACTATTTCAATTGAAATTTTTTCCTATTCAAATCTCAGTCCAAAATTCAAACCGTGAGTGACTTTGGTTGTGTGTTGACTTGGGATAAGTAAATATTTAAGAAAAAAGGAAAAAAACGGAGGGGTCTGACTGATGTGAAGTCTGATAGAGGGTGGAGTGGGGAGAAGTAGCTTTGAAAATTCTGCATTCTCATTTCTTATACCATACGGATCTCCTCTATTCCTATTTCTATTTTTATTCATTAATTTGTTATTTAAGTATTCCAGGTTCAAGTGTAGAGGGGCATCCTAATTTGAATGTTAATGGGTCTGAGCGGCCGATTACAAAGCCCAACTCATTGAGGCCCAATAATTAAGTAAGTTTATTATTAGTAGGACAGGACTGCGCAGAAATGAGAGAGAGTGCTATTGGTATATGCTATAATGCTTGGTAAGTAAGTAGTTAGGTATGAATGAAATGAAATGATTGATAATAGTAAAATTAAACTGCCCTGCAGATCAGATCAGATAAGAACAGAACAGAACAGAACAGAGGGAATGTTCCTGTTCCTGTTCCAGTTCCAGTTCCAGTTCTGCTTCTACAAACAAACAATATTAAAACAAACATTTATTAATTACGCAGTGCTGCATAAAGAGCGCCGCGCCACAGTGAATCCAATAGTAAAGCTTACATTACATTACATAACATACAGTAGGGTGCAGCAGCAGTGCAGTGCAGTGCAGTGAATGCCCGCAGAGATTCACTGGTGGATATTTGTTTAAGAAAGGGTTATTAAAGGATGGGAATACAGAATAGGGAGGGAGGGACTGTACTATAGTAGTAATGTATGTATTGTTTGAAGGCATGCACAAACCATTTGAGGTTAGGTTTGCATATACTGATACTGATACTGATACTGATACCACACAGATAGACAGATAGATTGGAATTAATTAATTGGAGGAAATTACCAGGATGGATGGAAGAGGGCAGGGCTTGTGAGTTTGGAGGGAGTATTGAGTATGAGTATCCTCCTCCCGCATTGCATTGCATTGAATTGAATACACGATACAAATACAAACATTATATATCATCACCATCATCATCATGTCACTCACTCCATCTCCATTATCCGTCCTGGAGTCCAGTCCAGTCCAGTGGATCTGATGTGATGGGATCGGATCGGATCGAGTGCGCGCGACGATGATGACAAGAGGTGTTTGAGACTGAGATAGTTTAGGTAGATTAGAAGATATGGTGGTAATAAAATGCAACAGATCATATCTGGACAAGACAAGACAGATATATAGGTACTGTCCCCCTCTCTCTCTCTCTATCACTGTATATGTTGCTTGCATTGCATATGTATTATGTGATGCTTGCAGTTTTCAGCTATGATCCATCCATAACCGTACACACAATACAATATTACAATTACAAACACACCCGTGTCTCTATTGTCTCTGTGTTTGTATTGTACTAGTATCATGAGTTGAGTTGTTGGCTGCCTCTGCACTCTCTCGTCTCTTCTCTTCTCATCAATATCTCTGCTTTCTGGTCACACGCTCTAAATAGTAAATAAAAGCAGATTCAGACTGAGATATATCTCTGCCTGCCTGCCTGCCTGCCAGGGGGTATGCTATGCTATGGACTGGTGACGTGAGGTGATACATTACACTACACTACACTACACTGATAAAAAGAAGAAAATCCTTTCCTTTCCTTTCTGCCCTGTTCTGCCACACCAGCACGGCCAGTGAGTGACAAGAAGAATCTCGACTACTTTCTTTCGTTTTTTTCCTTATTAATGTTAATTAATTGTGATTACCATCATTGGATTGAATTTGGGGTAGAGCAGAGCAGAGCAGATAGATAGATACTCTGTCTCTCAGAAAGTAATCTAATAATAATGGTAGTAACTGGTCTGGTCTGGTATGGTATGTATGGTGTGGATTCTTTTTCTAGTGTATTAAATACGCCCACATTTATTGAAATTGATCTTACCTATCCATCCATCCATCTACGACTACACTATCGGACTATGATATTGATGACTATGTCGTCCCTACATTCTGACCCTCATCCAGGCCCATTACATTTTAATTACACCTCCTCCCTGCCTGCTTTTCAACAAGTCCCTACTTTTACTCGCATCCCATGGCCCTTTGTATCTTGAGTGCAGCCAACAAATGAGATAACCCTCTGGTTAGTAACAACTCTCTCATCAATGGAACAGATGATGATGATGATGATGGTGAATCTTGGCTCTGAATTCCTCAGTTTCTTGGGCTTTGGATTCTTGGATGAAATCCCACTTTTGTTTTTCTTTTACTTATCTATCTTGTAAGGTAAAAAGAGCACAACTACTCACTTTATTGCCCCCCACCCCAGCATTTATTATTTCTTGTAGAGGTTTTTTTTTACAGAATGGTTGTGCTTGTGTCACCTTACTTTTGCTGAATTGCAGTTGACTTGTTACCTTTTTCCCTGATTTGTTCCTTTACGATAAAAAGGTTAAAAACTTACGGGGGCTTATTTATATTGGCTATTATTTGATTTCCACACTGTTCAGCAAGAAAGGAAAGGGTAACCAATAATTTCCCTCCCCTCCCACACATACACATACACATATACTAGTACTTCTTCTTCCCGATTGATAAAACAATGCTCTGCCATAGCTATATTAATATCAGTTCCTTATACATACATTAATATTAATACATATATGCTGAGAGATCAGATGCCTACCTCTTGCCATTTTCTTTCAAGGGAAACCTGCGGTTCTGCCCGGAATTTATGGAAATATTCCTAATTCCTTCTTCAGGGATTAAGATCATCATCATGACAAGGTTTGCTTTCTGCAAACTCTAAAACAAAAAAAGAAAAAGGAAACTGAAGCCCTACCTGGTAAGGTCTTTTTTTGTAGCATGTGCTGTTCTATTTTATGATTCATTATGTTGCTTTTTCTTCCCAAGAAGCTAGCTTGCTTGCTTTCTGGTTGCAGACAATCTTGATTCTCCGACCAATATGCAATCATCATACGCAAACGGACCAAACCCTGTCCTGACAGATGACGACGACGACTCGTTGCAAGCAGTAGCCATATATCCTTCCCTGTCCCTCCATGGCTTTGCTGCTGATTCACTTTTCAGGCAAACCCAGAATGCTCCCATGGCCGAGTTTCCTTCGCCCTTTCTACATGATGAATTTTGGAATGGCGGCACACATCAGGACATCCTCGCTATTCCCCTTTCCTTATATTCTCCAAAACCTGCTACTGCTGCTGCTGTCCACACCAATCTGGCCACGTTCGACAACATGAATTATAATTATCACCATGCATCTTGCAGCAGCAGCAGCAACAGCGATGCCGCCGCGCCGCAGTCATCATTGTCGGGATCAAAGTATCTCCCTGCAATGCAGGAAATCTTAGCTGAAATTGCTTGCTTCACCCTCCAAAATTTCGATCAGATGAGTTATAGCCTCCGACAATCTCAGCACAACAACCTCTCTCAAGATTCACGAGATGCCCAATCCAAGAAGAAACATCTCATGTCTTTACTCCAACTGGTACCATCTATATATAAATATACTATTGTCAAGAACTGCTCTATCTGCTTCATCCATACAGATTGTCATTACCCTTTCTTGATCAATTCAGGTTGATGATCAGCACAGCCAATTCTTAGATGAAATCCACACTGTCGTCTCGGCATTCCACGCCGTAACCGAATTAGACCCCAATCTACACGCCCACTTCGCCCTCCCCACACTTTCCCTCATGTACAAAAACTTGCGGGAGAAAATCAGCTGCCACATTCTCGCCGTTGGACCAAACTTTACCGAACACGAAATACCGCAGCCCGACGAGAAGCAGTGGGCTCTGCTGAAGAAGAAGGATTATCATCAACTATGGAAGCCACAAAGAGGACTGCCCGAAAGATCCGTCTCTGTTTTGAGGCAATGGATGTACCAAAATTTCTTGCATCCGTGAGTAACCTCGTCTTGTAATAATATAATAAAATCCCGATTCTTAGAGTATATAGCATTCTTCGAAATTTCAGGTATCCGAAAGATACAGAGAAGCATTTGCTCGCCCTGAAAAGTGGCTTGACAAGGAGCCAGGTACAAACTATGATCTCATGCCATAAGAACCTTTCATGAAAAGATGTTCTAGTTTTCATCGACTTTCCGACACCAGGTGTCGAATTGGTTTATTAATGCGCGTGTCCGACTGTGGAAGCCGATGATAGAGGAAATGTATGCGGAGATGAGTAGAAGAAATGAGAAGAAATGAGCATTGTAATGAAGAAGAAGAAAACAACCTCAACGGCAACGATGGCTTCACCCAGTGGCATCAACAGAGCTTTGAGAAAAGAAGATATATTACCAATCAACTGACCTAGTATTAGTATTATTATTACATACTAGTACTAGTATTATGCAGTAGAACAATGAATTCAGTTCATTTTGGACAATATCCATTCAACTGTACATTCCTGGGTTCCAATTTCAGCAAGAACATGGATGAACCTGGCCTCTTTTATTATATCTCTTTTGTCTATGCAAAATAATTTTAAGAATGCCATGAGGTGTATGTGTATATAGAGCACTCACTAAGCTCCCAACAAAAACAGTGAAATTACAAGTGGGAAAAGGTAAAAAAAAGAATTAAAAGTTTCATACCTCTAAGCCTAGTATATATCATCCTTTCCCCCTTTCTATCTCATCTCCTCCCTCTGCTTGCTTCCATTCTGCTAAATTTATTGGTGTCTGGTTATCTTTATTATCTACAAGCCTCCTCCTGTAGTAATTTTTCCAGTATAGGGAGGGGATTCTTCAGGCAATCGAGCAGTACGAGCAATCTTAAATTACAAAAATCTGGGCATCCTCAAACTTGTCCCTCGATCCTTGTCTTGATTGGTTTCAGCTTCAACCCCATGCTTTCGGGCGAGAACAGCTCCGGGGAAATGCAGGTCGGGCTTAATGGGCTTCTGGGGCTTACATTGAACTGAGATGGCCTGAAGAACCCGAATCCCATCAGGAAATATTCTAATGGAATCAGCATGGCATCAGGATGTTCTTCGGTGACCATCGAGCCACACGCTTGGACCTGCGCCGAAGCCCAAATTATAATATCCATAAGAATTGCCTGCAAATGAAATGCCATTGACATTAGCAGAAGCAAGCAGGCAAAATAGATTACCTCTACCAAGGCACTGAATCTCCTATCTAGTTTTGAGGTCATATGAAGTGCTTCTGAATGGAATGGAGAGTTTTCTCCAACAAAAATCAAGGATCGACATTGCAGTCTTCTTAAGCCGTCAGTGATGTCTGGTCTCCTGCCGAGCAGCAGCCGTAGAAATTATTGGAAACAACACAACACAATAATACAAAACAAACTACACTTTGATTTTTACTTTTGGTATGATAATGAATGAAAATAAATACCCATTAATTGCTTCAAGGAATCGCATCACGTTGGGACTCTGCCTCTCACTCAACAGCTGCAAATCAACAAACAAATTTGGTTAAACTTAGACCGATGGCAGATATGTTGTTTTGAAATGGTTTGGAGCTAGAAGCTTACTCTTCGACATGATTGAACAAGATCTGATTCGGGTATGTCCACACTGCCGCGGACTTCCTGTAGAACCATTAGAAAATTATAAGCTCACGAACACGAAAATGAGTAAATCATGTCATAAATTGTCTTTTCCATACACACCTTGCTGAAGTAGCGCATGAGCAACATCTCCTTTACAATGCCACACATACCACAAAGGTAAAGCAAATTTGACATCACCTGGCACATAAAAAGCTCCCTTACACATTTGAAAACTTCCATGTCGATAATTTACACAGCCTGGATGTGTTCATGAAACAAGAACAAAGTAACGTACCTTGTTACGTAACCATTCAGTCCACGATGGTGCTTTGCACAGAGGGGAAACAAGAATAAGACCCATAACACGTTCCGAGTGCCTTATCTGCAATATACAGATAGCAGATATATATAAAGATCTAAAATGGTAAAAATGTGCAGAGAAAATCAGCATAAGGATAATGAATTACCGCAAAGAGAGTAAGAATATAAGCCCCAGCAGTTACACCCAGGCACATCACTGCACCGAGTCTAGGGGTAAGAAAGATAGTTAGCACATCTGTCATAGATTATTTCAACTTAACATGTAAATTATCATGTATTTGATGGCCTAAAGAATGGAAAGAATACGATGAGATTCATTTGGTGGCAGAATTTATGCACACACAAAATTTCCAAGGAAACAAGTGAAATCGGTGCGACAGGAATAATTAGGGGAAACCAGCAGCATGATTAGGCAAATATTACTAATGCTGTAATTACCCGAAGTAGTCGAGTATTTCAGCGATCTGATCCACTAAATCATCAATAGATAACACAGGTTCATCAGGATCAGGGATATCTGCTCCCAACTGCAATAATCCTTGACAGGAGACCAGATAAGAAACAGCCGAATCGAAAGCATATCACATTGTGGCGACAAAGCCGGAACCACTTGATGAATATTTAGATGTTGTAGTAGTTACCGACCTCATGACCTGGGGGGCTGATGTGGTAGATGCAGAAGTTGTGGAGAAGAAGAGAAAATGCTTCTGGACAAAAGAACAATCCTTGGAAACATGACATATCTGTTTGGTGGCATGCAGACAATGGGGTTAAATGTCAATGTCACTTTTAAGAAATCACATGTGCATTAGACTTCATTACTATGAGTAATTTCTTTTCTTCTTCTTTTTCCCCACAAAAAGATAAACAATAGAAACCCTTCAAGATGCAGCCGACACAATGCTACAAGATTGGTAAATTTTATCGAGGGAGTAACTTGAGAGATTACTGTAGATTAACTCGAAAAGATTACTGTCCATGAGGGTTTTTCCCGATTCCAGAATGAGTAGGAACAATTCAAATGGGAAAATCTTATTATATTTTAAACACAGTATTCAGAGGAGATATTTTCTAGGTGAAGCTATAAACAAAATGCAACAACCAGTGTAGGAGAGCAAGTTTAATTACGTATCGTCGAATTAGGAGTTGGGTAAATACATTTGGTGTAAATTAAAGTGTGGTTTGCTTACAGTTCAAAGCCAAGTCAGGATATGTGATAAGGGCAGGTTTGTCATGATCCCCGAAAACAGCAACGGACACAGAACCACTGCGAGTATTCACAATATGCTCCTGAAGCCATTACAAAAAGTTATCTCGTAGTTAGTCACATAAAAAGTAAAAGTAAGCCGGGCAGTAAAGATTAATCACAAAATGTGTAAGCAGCTGAATATTCCAAGTTTACATTGGGAAGAAAAACAACAAATATACAGAAATATATATATATATATATATGAATATATATATCAAACCATAAGAAAAAAAAAAAAAAGTTTCAACAAATTCAATTGAAAACCATCATAACTCAAAAGCAGCACAAATGGGGAAAATCAAACCGAAAGAAATACAAAAGAAAACCAACAGCAACTGAAACTGAAACTGCTAAAATTGATATGTAAAAAGTAATAAAATCGAATCCCCAAATTAGCAAAATTGCTGAATAAGATTATACCACGAAATCTGGAACTTCATTCACGAAATCGCGATTGCAACTCAATCTACAAATAAACGAGAAAAAAAGGAAAAACGATTGCCTTAAAAAATATCCTTTCCCACCCCCAAAATCCGCAGTGCAATAACTTGAGGGAAAATCAACAACTTATTATCTTTTCATAGGAAACCCTCCAAGAAATTGAAATCGCGTAACATTGCACAAAATGCAGCTCTAAGAATCTACTTCAACTAGATATACATTCACAGTATTCCCCATGAGGACAAATTTCCACAGCCACAGCGACGCAAAATACACAACAGGTATATGAAGTATAGAAACAATATGAACATGGGTAGAGTTTGACCTTTCCGGCGAGAGGGGTGGACTCCATATCGACGGAGACAGAATCGCTGGAGTCCGCCATTGCACTTCACTTTCTCTCTCTAATTGTTACTGTTTATTATTATTATTATTATTATTGTTATTATTACCTATTACTATTTGCTTTCTCTGTCCCTCTCTCTCAAAATTCAAGAAGCCTTGGATTTGGCATCCACAGCTATATACCAATCCACCTCACCCTCACCTCTCTTCTCCTCTCTCTCTCTCTCTCTCATCATATATATATTTGAATACATACACATGTATCTTTGTATGTATATATATATGAATAGTGAGTCGAGCCCAACGTTCACTGAGTCACCGACGATTTTAGTTTCGGGTCGGACTTTAAAGGGAAATGGGTCGGATCCGAACCCAGCGACGCAGATGGATAGGGTAGAGGCCGACAATATTGGATGTGAAATGACAGGAATGTCCTCGTCTCTTTTATCCTGTTTTCTTCCCCTTTTAGTGGATTTCTTTTCCACCTTTACCCTTTGCCCCAACTATATGTAAAAAACAAAACATAAAAATCGTTTGTCTAAATTAGTGTTACTCAAATAAAATTTCAAAGATTTAAGAAAGGGAATAATAAATCGTACTTACCATATTTATAATAAGTGATATCAAAATTTGTCACAATTCTCTATTGCGTAATATATTCTCTAAATGAGAAAATGCAATGACCCAACACATTTAAGATATATATATATATATATATACATAAAAATTTGTGTGTGTTGTATTTCTTGTATATTTATACAATGAAAGTAATGGGTGCAATGCATCTTGTATTTATAGTGGGTGACCACTAAAATTAATTAGGACAAGAATGCATGCACATAGTGTGCTTGAAATTTGGGAGGTCTTATTTCTATTTTATAGTCATATAGAAAAATCTGTCATTTATTATGTCAAAAAAGCAAGAAAAGAATGTGGGGGGTGTTTCTTAAAGGCACAAAATATTGCATAGGATACTTAGTTGGAATATCAATTGGTAGCATTTAAAATACATTAATTATTTGCATGCAAATACACTTAGACATCCCTTTCCGTTTGAGTTGAGTGTCTTTTTCTTACATTAACCTCATTGATGGCTGCTCTTTGAGGTTTCACTTTCATGTTAAAATCATGTTTGGTGGTGTAGTGCAAGAAATTCATTCATCTCATAATATTGTGTTATATAATTTATTGCTCTAAGTAACTCCCCCTTTTCTTTTTCTTTTTCTTTTTTTTCATCTCCAATTAAAAACCCCTTTTCTTTTTCTTTTTTTTTTTTTTTTTCATCTCCAATTAAAAACCCCTTTTCTTTTTCTTTTTTCTTTTTTTTAAATTCCAATGATTCAACAAATTGATGAATATATATATATATATATATGTGTGTGTGCGCATAAGTTTGTTGACATATATATGTGTATATATATTCACATGCTTCTAGATAAATAAATAAATTAGGAATCTTTGACTAGAATTTAGTTGCTAGTGTACATCATCATAAGTTCCAATGTCCTCTCAATAACCTGCCACCCAACCTAATAATAATAATGATAATGTGTGGATTTCACTATTAATTACTCTTGGCAATAAAACTTGTAGCTGAGTATATATCCTACTATATATTAAATAAAGAAATAAAATTTCATCTACTTTATTGAAATAAATAGTTTGCAACAAAGCTATTTAAGCAGCAGAATGATTGAATAATCATAACCCCTTTTCTTTTAGCGATCTGTAAATAATAAATATTAAAAAATAATAATAATAATAATAACGGATGCTTTGAATCTGTCTTTATATCTATATTAGTTCTTTATTTAATAAAAGCACATACAGATTATCTCAGCAATTTGTGGATGTATATCAAAGTAAATCACTATATATATATTTGCATGTGTATGTGTATTTAAGTGTACGTATATCCTCATACCAAAATTATCGCATTAGGTTCCCAATTAGGTCAGCAATTTTTGGTGGTTATCCTTGCAATCAAAGCAATTATTGCCTCTCAGTACAACACATTTTAGAAGTAAGACTCATAAACCTGGTAATAAAATAATAATACTATTATTTTAATTTCTAAACCCCCCATTACCCCCCAATAATAATAATAATAATAATAAAGAATAAAATCTATCCAATCACTTAATCAATTTTCCACTTTTCATTAACTGGCAATGTCGCAATTTCCTGTATAAAAATGTGACGACAATTAATGTAAAGGTAGAAATAGGTAGGAGGTGTCGGTGATGGATCGATATTTTTTTTTTTTTTTTTAGTTTTATTAAATAAAAGAATAAAAAAGTTTCAGGCGAATCAAACTGGTAATGAAAAATAATATTCGTTGGACTCACCGACAATCGTATGTATGGATAGGAACTAACGATAAATAAAATGATGTAATAATAAGCCATAAGTATTGCCAATAATTAAATAAATGTTTTAAGAGTGAATTGAAATGAAATGAATGAAGGGTGGTTGGTGGCATTTCATGATCCATGGCCAAGTGCTGATGCTGCTTTCACGCCTCTAATTTATTGCCATCACATTCACACACAACCATATAAATGTTGTCTCCACTTTTTTATTTCATAAATACATTTAAATTTTTTTAATACGATAAATTATTAGGACAGCATCCCGACGACGTTACAACTACTCCTGCCTAGCCTGGCAAGCAATTTTCTACGTACACTTTTTGGAACTTTCTTCAATGCTGCTACTACGGACCATGCTTTAAAAACAATAATTATGATCAAGAAAAATGGATCAAAGAAACCATGCACCTAGTGATTTTAACTTCGATTTCGATTTCAATTTCAATTTTGATTTTGATTTCACTTCGGGGGTTATCACATAGTGTTTGCATTTTTTGATGATCATCAAAGGGGTTGGGGGGTTAGAATCTAGAGCAAGGATGTAGTATTAATACATGAGGATGTTGAGGTATGTATGACCTTACTAAATCATCCTACGAGTTCCATATCTTCGTCGCCTCCGACGCTCTTGACCTCAACCCCGCAGGGCAATCTGTTGTCCGGAGAAAAAGGTGACAACTTTTCGCCGAGAGAGTTTCCATAGAAGCCGAGTTTGATCTGCTTGACAGGCGAATCGTGCAGACCACCACCAAGAGACTCTTTGCGTTTTCTCCCCATCTCGGGTTGTGCGATTGGCGAGCGGTTAGAAGGTGGGATGCCATTTCCGGACAGGTCAACCATTTCTTGGTCCTTGTTTGCAGCATCTGTTTCATGGCACGCGGTGTTTTTCTTATGATTGTTTCTATGGAGCAGATCGGGTGACTCGCCAATCTCTGATATTGAATGAATGGCCGATATACTGTGATCAAACACTCGAATCCCTTGAGCTTCGAGGAGCAGCAGCCACTCTGAAAACACAATATGTACGATGTTCGAATAATATGTGCACCCGAGTTCTTTTTTAAGATAAAAATCTCTAATAAGATCAATGAAATGATGCAAGAGAAGTTCAAGAATCAACTCACTGATTAAAGTGTTGGGAGTTGAAATGTTGGGTCTAATGTTACGATTCATAGTTTGAGTTTGAATACTCGCCCACTTAGTTAACTCAGCCACCATTGCAGAATTGCAGAAGGTATTGAGGTAAGAAAGGGTCCTTGTTTCGTCACTTGTCGCCCTGTGAGATAGACAAATTTCACATAATCATACTGTCGTGATAGTGCAGAGCTATTTACTAATGCTGGTTCTTTAGGGGTCGTCGAATACCTAGCAAACTGTAAGGCACGGTCAGCGACTAACAGCCATACAAGTGCAAACCTTTCGGGGTGCTTGTCAGTCGACTGGACCAAACTTCCAGAATAAAATGAATAATCAGCAAACATTACAGCATCATATAGCACCTTGCGCAGGGGAATTGCATCCTCGGAGTTCTGCAGCGATTGAAGAATTAACTTAATAATATTATATGCTTTATAAAAAGTAGAGTGGGCATGAGCTTCTAGCGGAAATGAGGACAAACGTACCAATAAATCTGTCAAGGGCAAGTTGGGCTCCAAAAGCATTTTGAGAAGCATAACTGGTGAGAAGCATCATTCCATCAGAGAATGTATAAACTAAATCAGTTCAAGGCATGGTTTCACCTGTGTGGCAAGTAAGCTGATTCTATCTTGGAAGTAATATATAAAAACAAAATTCGACACACAATTTGACATCCCAATTGGCTAAGCTTCATAGCATATGGGCTGCAAACACAAATCATCTCCAAAGTACTGGATCAAGCTATTATTGGATGGATGTTCATTTGGGGTTAATGCCTCGCATAGTTGCATTCTGTAAAACATTGTTTCAGAAAGAAGCAGAGAGTAATATTGTTTGAGAAGATACGATAATCTGCTCAACGAACTACTTTAAATGGGTACAACAATGCTCAATTGAAAGGAGCAGGGATGATATTGTGTCCTCGGAACTTAAGCCTAAACACAGACAGATAGGAAAAAAGGGGGTAAAAATATTCCCACCAAGATAGTTCAGTTTCAGAAAATCCTCATTATAAACTACTTACTCAAAAAAAAAAGAAAAAAAAAAAAACATTTTCTTGGAGGGATTTAGGATAAACCCAAAATATAAGAATTTTCTTCATAAAAACCTCAGCAACATGTCTGATTGCACAATAAATTTTTCGTGAAATCATTACTGAAAGCAGGAAAGAAATATCCCAAAAGAATAAAAATAGCATCTAATTCATAGTCCCTCCCTTAATGTTCAAGGTATGAACCCCCAAAGACACCACTCGGTAGTCATCTTCCTCTGAATACAGAATACATAGTTAACAGTTTTGATCTCTACCATGAGGCATGGTTCTCTTACAGAAAAATAAGCCCTAAGATATTCAAAGTAAAAAAAAATGAACAGGCATTCGAAACATATAACATTGCAGAGGAATCAAAAGCTTTCTAGGTAGTGTAAAAATACTTGCTCTGAGCTGATAATGTGATTGTGGGCATGCAATATTACTAAACACACACCACTTGGAAACCGCCAAACAACAAAGAAAGCCTTATGCATTGGAAAATAAACTTAAGGCGACCAAATAATAATAATAAAGCAGATACTATTCTCCTGTTTACATAGAACATTATGTAGTTAGTCGATAATAAAATAAAATAATGTACCTAAGAAGTTGCAATTTCGGAACCCCTTGATACTCTGAGCCACCTGAGTTTGAGTATCTTTCAGGATGTCCTCCGAGTGCATCCCCGACCTTAACGACAGGTACAGCTTGAGAAAGAACACTTCGCACAGGACAATCCCGACTAAGTCCCTTATGCTACACTTTGCATCAATCGCCTTCAAAGTTCCGTCAGTCAAAAGGGGGAAGAATACCTTTAAATTTTCTTCAAAGACACACTCTCCACCACCTCGATCAGCTACCCAAACCCGAACCAACTCATCGAAACAAACTACATTATCACTCTCAATATCCTCATCTCCAAAAGCGTGAACCCCAGCAGACATGGTAACATAGTTGACAATATTATCTACCAAGTTGTTGACCTCCGTTTCCACGAACGGCACACCCTTCCTACAATCACGGACGATGCTGTACACCTCGCACACAACGGGTGCAAGCAGCGCAATCTTTTTCGAAGCGCTGCTCAAATTAGAACATGAAACGAGAAACTTCATCAAATCTTTTACTCTGAGCAACCTGGCGGAAGGGTTGCTATGTTGGTCCAACTTCGCGGCGTGGAAAGTGACAGCAGAATAAAACCAAGATGTTTCAAGAGGGGGATCGAGCATTGTTTGGATTAAGCGGAAGAAAATCGACTCGAACGCCGAGAAATCAGAGCCCCCATTCTGGAACGACGTCAAAAAGTGCTTGATAGATTCTCTCAGCATGGATTCCAAATTCTGAACAGGAGGGTTCATAATTGGAGGAATTGGGAGGGATTCAGCTGTAAGATGAGTTCGGCTGGAAGAATTTGGTTGAGATTTTTCGCAGGAACGAATTTTAGGGTTTAAAACCAAAATTTTAAAACCCTAAAATATAAGAGAAGAGGAAAGAGCGACAGTGCGGGGAGGGAGGGACAGTGCCTAACGGATAAATAATTTGAATTTTACAATTCTTCGAGGAAGAAACTTATAATAAATAATTTGGATTTAATGTGTGGACTTCTTTCCAGTTTCCACTTTCTGGAAGTAATAAATAATTTAAAAATGACTATTCCCCCCACTGAGTATTTTTTAATAGTTTCCAATAAGAAACAAAAACAATAAATCCCCTGCACTGCACTTGCCACTGCCAAGTGCCAACCCAATGGGCAAATAAAACATACTCTTATATACACACACTGGGCATGTGAGGTAGGATAGAGATCAAGGTAATAGAGAGAGCTCAGACCACACAACATAACAAGCGAAAGAAGAATAAAATATAATGTCTTAATACTTTAATCTCAGGACCAACCCTGAAATCACAATGGCACACCAAGAAGATAAGAAAAGATTCACGCTCTTAGAAAGAGTTTTAACCTCTCCTTGATACAAGTTTTTATATAACCAGGCATTCTTATTCAATTGAACACAACACAATCGAAATCCATAAAACAGCCCTGGAAACGGGGAAGGGTCCTCGTAAGTTATATGACAGAAAACATAAGCAACAATGCTGTGATGATGTCTACAACAAGTTTGATTATTCTGTCACAAACAAGCAACAAATAACACCCAACAGTGTTCTTCACTTGGTCCACCAATGAAGGAAATCCTTGCGCCTGTTGATCTTCTTCTGCAGTTGAAGCAGTCCGTAGAGAAGGGCCTCGGCAGTTGGTGGGCACCCCGGAACATAGATGTCCACAGGAACAATCCTGTCACAGCCTCGGACAACAGAATATGAGTAGTGGTAGTAACCACCACCGTTGGCACAGCTTCCCATGGATATAACCCACCTTGGTTCAGGCATTTGGTCATAAACTCTGCCAATGTATGAGGGAGTAAAGAGTGTTTAGACATGAAACATTTTCCAAACATAGAAGCATTAAAGATTGCCACATTACTGGATTCCTTAATACTCAGCATAGGCTGCATAGCAATGCTCCCGTAATGTGACACTTGTTTCCAAACAGCACATATTCGAGACAAGAATTTTCAGGCAAGTGCAACATGACTTAGATTAAACCTTAAGGTTGATCATTTTAAAATTTACACATTTCAAAGAAACCAGTTTCGAATGACAACAATAACTAGTCTTTCTAACACAAGTCAACTCTTTTTTTGAAACCATCACTTTGAGAGTCTTCTTAAAAGACTATCAATTCCGGACGAAGCAGATGCAGCAGTAGCTTATTTATATTTATATTACTATACCTCAGGAGATATTACAAGGATAACTTTGAAGGTTCTTTTATTTGCATCAAGTGATTTTAACCTAGAAACATGAATCAGTTTACCAAAATACTAGGTTAATACAATCTTAAAAACAGTTAAGAGATTCACTCGATAAAACTGCTAAAGAAATAGCCTTCCAACAGCTGAGGGAACTGCAATGCTGAAACTATGGTGTGTGTTCATGTCTGTACATAATACTTACTGATTTACTATGTTTGTTTGTGGAAGCGGGTGCTGTCAAATAGATGGGGGGACAATTGACTAGTTCATTGTTTACCGTGCTTGGGTGGATTGCAATCTTTTAAGCCAATGCATACAGAAATTGAATATAGAACAAAAACATTCATCCACCTCGATTCATAGTATTGCTGATAAATTTTTTAAGTTTGCCTTCCATATTGATTACTCATCATAATATGTTCTACTTGGGTGCACCACATAAGGCATCTACAAACGAATTAACAAAGGAAAGAGGAACAACATCTAAAACCCTAAATTCGTATTCCCAGAACATATGCAGAAAAATTAATTGCAAGGTCGAGAATTTACATCCCAGCGGAAGAAATTTAACAAGCATCAAAATTTATAGCATATGTAATAGCCACATACGAGCAAAAAATAAAAAATAAATAAACTCACTTGCGAAGGGCAGGCGCCATCTTATTGGTGAGAGTTCCAGCAACAATCATGCAATCCGACTGCCTAGGGCTAGGCCTGAAAATAATTCCAAACCGATCCAAATCGTAGCGCGCAGCGCCGGTATGCATCATCTCCACGGCGCAACAGGCCAGTCCAAAAGTCATCGGCCAAATCGAGCCGCGGCGGGCCCAATTCATGAGGTCATCGACCTTCGAGATCACGAACTCCGCCGCCTTAGATAACCCGGGGGGCGACGATGTCGACGGAGGAGGAGAGGGAGCGTACGGCGTGGGGGGCGCCGAAGAGGATGCCGCGAAAGACGCGCGGCTGGTGTAAATAGACGCCAGGGCGGAGCGGTGGTGGTGCGGCGTCGCCGCCTGGGTGAGCAGGCGACCGGCGTTCCTTGCTAACTGAGCCATCTGACCAATATTCTGGATCGGCCGATCCCGACGGAATACGATATTGCAAAATGATTTTTTTCTGTAAGTTAAGAAGAAGGGGCTTATGTAGAGCAGTCTCATCCATTGCTTTCAAAGAGGCGGTGCAATTGAAGACATCGAAAGCGCTATTCACCAAAACCCGCTTTTAAGCCACCAAACTTTCCGAATTTTATTTATTGAATAATATACATACCACCGATTACCGAATCTCTCTCTCGAATTTGCATTTGTGCCAGAACGTAATTAAGATTAACTAATGCCCTTGATAGCAAATACACATATTTTGTTAGTCTTTAGGGCTAGGGTTTTGTTAACTGCTCGCTCTATAAATATATATCGTCGCCGCCATGTTTACTTCAGTTCGCTATGCGTCCGTACATGCCCACCGAAGGTGGATGATATAAATCGGCGGCTCGTTCGCGTAGTTGATGTTTCAATCTGCCGATGGTGATAAAATTTCTTCTATCATCCTCTGTGATTAATCTGCCTCTGTTAGATTGCTCTTCGTGCCGTGATTCGAAGTACCTGTGTGTTAGCGTGATTTTTTTTTATTTTTTATGTAGTGGTTTCTTCTGATTGCTGCTGTGATGGCTCCATACGAGTCAGCAGCAGGTGCCAGTTACGATGGCAACCTGACTGCCGCTTGGAGCCTATATGAAATTGGCCGGTTTGAAGACCCATGGAATTTCTTGCATTATTTCATGATACAAAAAACTGTCCACATTTAGATATGCTTTAAAACTTATATTGCCTGCGGTGATGATTTTGTATGTCGAAGGAATTGTGAGAGTTGGATTGATGGAATGTAGTCGCAGTGATGAGCAGCTAACATGTAAGAAGAGCCAACTCTGTGTTGGTTCCTCGATGAAATCCTCTTGTTACGCTTGGCTTCTGAGCTTCCTACTTCTCCCTTCATTACACCAATTCTTCATCTTCAATGGAAATATGTTTCTTTTGTTTTGTTAATGGAGTTTTATATCTAATGGGAAATCAGAAATCCTTAAAATCGAATCTATTTGTTCATGGACTTTTTTCTTTTTTTTATACAATGTGAAATCAAAAAACTTTCTGTTGAACCTAAATCTATCCTAACCAAGTAAACTTTCCGTTGAACTTAAATCAAAATTCATAACCTTACGGTCACAGATTCAATCCTTATCTCATCACACCATTCTTGGGGGGACATGTTATGACTTTTGCCCGTTGTGATGAGATGGTTAAGTTCAAATGAAACATAATGAGAATAAACATCATCCCCAAGCAAACCCAAGACCACCTCCTATATAATGCTCTATTTTGAAGATTGTGATACTAATTAATTTTTTTAAGAACATCAGTTAATTTTAAATTTTCAAAAAATTGTCTAAATGGAGCCAGATATTTTGGTTGTGGATTACTTGATCTAAATACGAAGAGGGATGAGGGATTAAGATTTGATCCACTTCCAAAACATTTGCGGAAACAAATCTCTTGAAACTTCAATTTACAGCTACATTGAGCTATAATATATCAATCTTGCATGAGCTAAGTTTAACAACATAGCCATTACTTTAGCTGTGCAGTATGCCTGGACTTATTGACTTAAACCTGTGAAAGACCACCTCCTGTCTCAGATTTTGTTCTGCACAACACCCAATATCCTTTGGTTAAACACTATATAAATGTATTGAGTTTCAATCATTTGAAATTGAATTGAATTAGATTAGCTTGGTAGAGGACCGACTCACTTGTGATCTGAAGGATTTGGCATGAGTTCGTACACTATTGTCGCAACAACATCCCTCTTCAGCTGTGAACCATTGGAATGATATCAAGGGGATGTTAAAGAAAAACAGTGGCGAATTGCAAATTTCTAATGTAAATATATTTACTTGTGTGGCTTCTCCTTTCAACCCAATGTAGTGAATTTGGGTTGTTTCTGCACCAAAATTAGTCGGGAAATGCAAAGTGATGTTCCCCACGCTCTGAAATTTTGAGTACCTACTTATGTGTATTGTTAGACTAAGAAATTCAAGATTGACACTCATTCAGAAGTTTTAAATTCACCTTGTTTGGTACTCCAGAACTCCTTGCAAATTCTCCACCAAGTCCCACTCCTAGGACGATTGAAATAAGTCAATCAACTATAGAAATTAGTATATTTTCTGTAAAAAGTGGAAACCCGCACCTGAACAGGTTGCATGCTTTGAGCATCCGAAAAATCAATACCATCCCGGTTGATGAACCTGCATTGTCGAGGATACATACATGGCAACAAACAGCATAAGAAAAATTGCACTAAGTGTAATCTAAAGTGAGCACAAAAGTTATATCATCATTCAGCAAAGCTACAAATTTAAAATGACATTGTAATACCAGTATGAATATAATGCAAGCTATTAAAACTCACACTCTCATCTTTGCAGGACTCGTTCCCTCGGCACCACCAACAATAGAAATGCTCTTTAGCTTAACATCTGATGTAAATCTACATACACAAAACACCAAGTAATACAAGTTTCAAATTTCTGTAAAACTGAATAACCATGCCAGGATGAACACAATGATATCAGAAATGTTACAACACAAATTACAATCCTCAATTCCATAACTCTATATTTTGGGTAGTGTTTTGTTTGCAGAATGAACCAAATTTTATCAACACTTGCATAATCTGTATAAGCCTTATATTGCTAATTTGACTCTCTTTCTTAGAACCAATTTTTTTCTTCACTGAAAAACACAAAAGTTAGATAATCTCAACACTTAAGTAGGCATAGGAGAAGGTTGACACTTACGGAATAAAGACTATCAATTCTGGATCACCCTCATTGCTTTCCAAGTAACCCTGTCACAGTCGGTAACAAAAAAAATTCACATGTTCAATGATATAATCAAATTAAGGCAAAACCCACAATCAAATTCAACAAATATAACTCTGCCAGTGTGCCTGCATAATCCTTTATTGTGTCAACTGCTCAACTATGTAGCAGTGTCTCCACATCACAATAACAGTACACTTAAACCATGCTTCTTTTGCACTCAACCCAAAACCATTAAGCATGTACATATTATATTCAGATGCTAAAATTGATAGAGTCGAAACTGGTGAGTCATATGTGCTCGTAATCTAAAAAGGAAAAATAAGAGAACCTACAGGAGAAGACAGTGGTCATGTTTTTATATCCCTGTATTACGAGATCGGGAATGAGCCTTTGTTCTACAGACATATATAAGTATGTAAGGATCACATATTAGAGAAAAACCTCAGCACTTGAATTACCTCTGAAGAATTTAGGCGCTGTTCCCAGGCTCTGAATACTGACTTTACACTTCCAGAAACAGCCTCATTTAGTGCAGATACCTTTTGCACATCATAACACACTGGTCAGTTCCTATACGTTAATCTTACACAATATACATACATCTATAAGTAAAACTACAATCTAACAATTTTTAGATTGAAGATTTAGACAATTCTCAGACAATGAATCTGAGTTGTAAGATTTGAACAGAACATTCAAATAGAAGATACAAGGGCAGTCATGCTTGATTTACCTGCTCAATAACCAATATACTGGCAGCGCCAGAACTAAGAACGTCATAATTTAGCGAAGCACAAGGCTAAACACAAACTGCCAATCAATCTCAGTAACTAACACAACGAACACAAAGCACCATCCATGGATCTGTTAAAACTACAATCATCATGAAGACATACACGCAAAACACTTCACTTCTCCTATTTCCACAACTTATGAACCCCCAAGGGGCACCATTTCCCCAAACTTCAGAAGATCATCGAAACACTGAAAATAATTCGTTCAAAAAAAAAGAAGAGAGAGTTCGAACCTATTATGCGGCTCGAAACCCTAATCGAACACAAACAAATTGACACTCATAAGAAAACACAACACAAATAATTTATATCCTGTCAAATATGTAAAACAAAATATAAAGCCGGAAGTTTGAACCTTAGAAAGATCTATGTGCTTATAGAGAGACCAATCAGACGAGCAATCGTGCTCTTCGCAACTGTGATCGTGCATACAAGCCATTTTCTGCTCGATTTCTGCGCGACTATGCGTGAACCTAGCAAGAAACTTTTCGGGTTCTTCCGTCCGTTTGTAGTCTCAAATCCAATGGCAATACTAATTTGATTTACAGTGCCACGCAAGGTACCGATGATTCAATACCTTAATTTTATTTTAAATTTTTTAATTTATTTTTTTTTAATTTTAATTAAACTAATTAATTATTTTAATTTTAATTTATAATTATTTATATTATAAAATAATTATTTTCATTAAACACAGTATGTGAAAAAGATATAATATTTTTTTTAATTCTAATATTTTAATATTAAATAAATATAAAATTATTAAAAATAAAATAAATTTAATTATATTTTGATATTATCCATATAATTTTTTATGGTTAATTTTAAAACTATTTATTTAAAAAACAAAAATCTTTGTGCCAAAAATTTACAAAAGAAGTTGACATATTTTTCGAGGAAAGGAAGAACTATATAACATGTATAAATTTCAAATCGAATTTGTTATAAAATATATCAAATATAACTATAGTTATAATATATAATATATATTGATAACTTAGATATATATATATATAGGTGTGTATATAATATAGAGAGAGATAGAGAGCCGAGAGATAGGATGAAAATGAAGCAAAAATCAATTATATCATTTCATTAAATACATAGCCCTTTATATAGGCAATTAAGAAGAATGATTAATCATCCAATTTGCTACATGACATTATTTTACAATGACACCTAGTTATGTAATCAAATGACTCATAACACTCCCCCTTAGGTGTCATTAACTGCAATGAAAACGTCTCGTTAAAACCTTGCTAGGAAAAATCCAATGGGACAAAAATCCTAGTTAAGGAAAAAGAGTACGTCATTCATACATTAAGAATACTTCCCCTGATGTGGACATCACTTGAAATATCGCTCCCCCTGATCTGGACATTATTTGAAATCTTGCAACCGACGCATCCCGATGATTTTTACTAATTTCTCGAACGTTGTGGTCGGTAAAGCCTTGGTCAACAAGTCTGCTAAATTTGGTCTGATCGAATCTGCTGCACATTTATTTCACCATTTTTCTGGAGATCATGAGTAAAGAAAAATTTCGGTGAAATATGTTTCGTTCTATCTCCCTTGATATATTCTTCTTTCAGTTGCGCTATACAAGCTGCATTATCTTCGTACAGAATAGTGGGAGGATTATCATTTTCAGATTTCAAACTACAATTCTGTAAAATGTGATGAATCATTGATCTTAGCCAAACACACTCTCTACTGGCTTTATGGATTGCTATTATTTCTGCATGATTTGAAGATGTGGCGGTTAATATTTGTTTAGTGGATTTCCAAGATACCATTGTACCGCCACAAGTAAACATATGGCCAGTCTGAGACTTGGCTTTATGCGGATCAGAAAGATACACAGCATCTGCATATCCAATCAATTTATGTCGAGATCCTTTTGGATATAATAGACCAAGATCAATAGATCCTTGAAGATAACGAAAAATATGTTTGATTCCTTTCCAATGTCGTTGTGTTGGAATTGCACTAAATTTGGCTAATAAATTTACAGCAAATGCTATATCCGGTCTAGTACTGTTAGCCAGATACATTAGTGCACGAATAGCACTTAAATATGGTACTTCAGGACCAAGTGCTTTCTCATTCTCCTCTTTTGGTCTAAAAGGATCTTTAATAGGATCGAGAATTCTAACGACCATTGGAGTACTCAATGAATGTGCTTTATCCATTGCAAATCGTTTCAATACCTTCTGGGTATATGCAGATTGATGTATCAAAATCTCATTTTCCAAATGTTCAATTTGTAGACCAAGACAAAATTTCGTTTTCCCGAAATCTTTAATTTCAAACTCACTTTTCAAATATTCAATAGCTTCTTGAATTTCTTCAGGGGTTCCAATTAAATTCAAGTTATCCACATAGACAGCTATTATTATAAAATTTCTCCCATTTTTCTTTATAAAAATACACGGACAAATAGAATCATTGGCATATCCTTCTTTCAATAATGATTCACTGAGACGATTATACCACATGCGACCAGATTGTTTGAGCCCATACAAAGACTTTTGTAACTTAATAGAATAACATTCTTTTGGCTTTGCTTTATATGCATCAGGCATACTAAATCCTTCAGCGATTTTCATGTAAATATCACTATCCAACGAGCCATATAAATATGCAGTTACAACGTCCATCAGACGCATATCCAAATTTTCATGTACTGCCAAACTGACAAGATATCGATATGTTATTCCATCCATTACCTGAGAATATATTTCATTAAAATCAACTCCAGGTCTTTGTGAAAAACCTTGGGCAACAAGTCATTATTCTCATTTCGCTTTCGAACAAATACCCATTTATAGCCAACAGGCTTAACACCTTCAGGTGTTTGAACAATCGGTCCAAAAACTTTTCGTTTTGCCAGTGAATTTAATTCAGACTGGATCACATCTTTCCATTTTGGCCAATCTATTCTTTTCCGACATTCATCAACTGATGTAGGTTTTGGATCCTCGTCATTTTCCATTAGATCAAGTGCTACATTATATGCAAAAGCATTATCCATAATTGTATCACTTCGGTTCCAATGCTTTCCAGTAGTAACATAATTTATTGAATTTTCAATAATTTCATTTTTTTCAGAAGAAATTCTATTAGGATTAACATCCTCATCAAGTTTATCAGGATCAACTTCTCTAGAAATCTGATCCATGTTACTATCTGTTTCTTGAGGGTTTTGATTAACATTCAAATCTACAATCCTTTCATTTGTTCATCTTTTCTTTCGAGGATTTTTATCTTTGGAACCTACAGGTCTGCCACGCTTTAAGCGTACATTTGATTCATTAGCACTTTGTATTTTGTCTCTAGGAATAACAATTTTAGCAGGTACATTTTCAGCAGCTATATAAGATCTAGTGACCCTGCTGGCGTCACAAAAAGCATCAGGCAACTGATTTGCTATTCGCTGCAAATGTAAAATTCTTTGTACCTCTAATTCACTTTGACTTGTACGAGGATCAAGAAAATTGAATGGTATTTTCCAAGTAATTTTCTTTTTCAGTTAATCAGTTTCTCCCCCTAATATCGGGAAATGCGACTCGTCAAAATGACAATCAGAAAAACGAGCCGTAAACGAATCACCAGTTAATGGTTCAAGATATTTAATGATAGATGGTGATTCGTACCCGACATATATCCCCAATCTCCGTTGGGGGCCCATTTTTGTACGTTGGGGCGGTGCAATTGGCACATAAACCGCGCACCCAAAAGTTCTCAAATGTGAAATATTGAGTTTTTCATTGTACACTAATTGTACTGGGGAGTAGCTATGATAGCTTGTCGGTCTTAATTTTATCAGTTTTGCTGCATGCATAATTGTATATCTCCAAGCAGATACGGGAAGTTTGGATTTCATTAGCATAGGTCTTGCAATTAATTGCAGCCTTTTTATAAGTGATTCAGCTAGACCATTTTGAGTATGTACATGAGGTACAAGATGTTCAATGTCAATTCCAATAGACATGCAATAATCATCAAATATTTTGGATGAAAATTCACCAGCATTATCAAGGCGAATTTTCTTTATTGGGTGATCTGGAAACTGAGCTCGTAATCTAATTATTTGAGCAAACAACCTCGCAAATGCCAAATTGCGGGTAGATAATAAATACACATGCGACCATCTAATAGATGCATCGATAAGTACCATAAAATATCGAAATGGTCCGCATGGTGGATCTACAGGTCTACATATATCACCTTGAATTCGTTTTAAAAATGAAGGGGATTCAGTTCCCACTTTTGCCGATGATGGTCTAATTATTAACTTCCCTTTTGAGCAAGCAGCACATATAAACTCTTTTGTATTTAATACCCTTTAATCTTTCAAGTTATGGCCATTGGTATTTTCAATAATTCGTCTCATCATAGTATTACCGGGATGCCCAAACCGGTCATGCTAAATCATAAAATCTGTAGACTTCTGGTCTACCAGATATGTTTCAACCACATTAATCTTTGTGCAATATAATCCGGAAGACAATGAAGACAATTTTTCTAATATATATTTATGTCCATCAATGAATTTTGTAATCAACAAAAATTCATTATTTGCCACACTTGATGTCTCAATATGATATCCATTTCTGCGAATATCATTAAAACTCAACAAATTTCTTTGAGATTGACTAGAATATAGTGCATTTTGGATATCAAGTTTTACTCCTTCGGGGAGAAATATTATCGTTTTTCCAGAGCCCTTAATTAACTTCGCACAACCACTTATGGTATTCACTTCAATTTTTCCCAACTTCAGGTTGGTGAAATATTTCATATATTTCAAAATAGTGTACGTTGATGCACTATCAATGAGACATGAACTGTCTTCCATATTATTCATTATAACGTGCTCAGCATTCATATTTCTTCTTCTAGGAGAAATATAAGAATAAATATATCAAAATTTTGGAGAAAATACATAGCTGTCATATCATTACAAAATGTAGGGAGCAAAAACTACATGTGTTACAAAAATATATACACATTTCTATATGCATTTATATCGCATTTCCGGGATTTTCATAGTACCCACCTTCAGGGTGTACTAGAAAATCAGATACATCTAGCTGTGTATTATCATTACATTTATCACCCCCACTTCCACTGGCAACATTCTCTGAAAAATTAATTTTTGGGGGATTGACATTTTCCGGTGCTTGAACTTCTTCAGGCACTTTGTCTTTCTGTTTCAGGGAATTTTGGTACAGCTCAACAAAATAAGAATTGGAACGACAATTTCTGAACCAATGCCCTGTCATTCCGCAACGATAACACTTATCCTCGTTTTTCTTTAAACTCTGACCAATATCGTTCTGAGGCCGCTTCATAGGCCTATTTGATTCATGTTCATCAAATTATCCCTGACGGTAATAAACAAACCTGCCACGACCTCGTCCACGGTCGGCTCCATGTCCACGACTTATTCCACGTCCACGACCAAATCCACGTCCACTGCGACCTCGTCCGCGATATAATCTAGGCATATTATTTAAACACTGAGTCGCATTCACTTCAGGGAATGGACTCGCACCAGTTGGCCTCGATTCGTGATTTTTTAACAATAATTCGTTATTCTGTTTAGCAACAAGCAGACAAGTAATAAGATCACAATATTTGTTAAAACCCCTTTCTCGATATTGTTGCTGTAAAACTATATTATAGGCATGAAACGTGGTAAATGTTTTTTCCAACATATCCCTATCAGAAATATTTTCTCCACAAAATCTTAACTGGGACGTGATTTTGAACATCATGGAATTATAATCAACAACTGTTTTTAAAATCTTGCAATCGCAAGTGTTGCCATGCATGTTTCACTTTCGGTAATATAACAGATTTCAAGTGTCCAAATCGATCTTTCAAATTTGTCCATAGTTCAAATGAATCTTTCACCATTAAATATTCCATTTTTAGGGCTTCGTCAATATGATGACGCAAGAAAATCATTGCCTTTGCACGTTCTTGATTTGTGCATTCATTTTCACTAATTATTGTTTTCGAAAGTCCCATGGATTCGAGGTGCATTTCGACATCCATTACCCACGGCATATAATTATTTCCGGTAATTGTCAGTGGGGGAAATTCAAATTTTGCTATATTAGACATGATTAAAAAAAAAGTAAATACTTACCAAAAATTCCGCAACCTTTCGAGTAATACAACAAAAACAACAAAAAAAATGCTAATAACGTGTTATAAAATATATCAAACATAACTATAGTTTAATATATATTGATAACTTAGATATATATGTATAGGTGTGTATATAATATAGAGAGAGAGATAGAGGTTGAGAGAGAGAGCCGAGAGATAGGATGAAAATGAAGCAAAAATCAATTATATCATTTCATTAAATACATAGCCCTTTATATAGCCCTTTATATAGGCAATTAAAAAGAATGATTAATCATCCAATTTGCTACATGACATTATTTTACAATAACACCTATTTATATAATCAAATGAGTAATAACATAATTTAAATTTTGGTTATAGTTTCAGCCGTGTTTAAACAATACATTTTCACTTATTTTCAAAAATCTCCAAGAGATTCCAGTGTAAACAAAACCTTAATTTGAGGAGTCAAATTCGAGCTTGAAGCGGAATTAAAGAGCCTAGTTTAAACCACAGGTAGTTCGAAAGTCGAGCTTGTAGAATAGGTGATGGCATGTTTAAAGAGTTAGTTCGAGCTTCGACCTGTCTTCAACTCGGGGTTGAAACTGGCAATCTTCTGAAATGACTAAATCGCCCTCCCAACCCTCCTAACGGAGCAAGAGACGAAAAACAGTACACCATGGAAGTGAAGAACTTCGATCCCCCGCCGGCACATGACGGGAGCGGCGGCGCGTACACTCTTCCAGCTGGTAGATTGTCGAGTGAGGACATTCTATTCTGCATCGATGTAGGTCCCGAGACGTCGGTGGAGATGAAGGTGATCGGCCCCAATGGGAAACCCTACACGAGATTAGAGTGCATAAAGCAGGCGATAACGCTGTTCGTCCACGCTAAACGCACCATCAACCCCGACCATCGATTCGCACTCACCGCCCTGTCGAAATCCACTTACTGGGTATGACCAAAATTTCTTCGTAATTTCTAGGATTGTGAGTGCGTGCTTCCATATTATAGCTGGAATTATTATTATTATTATTATGTATGGATTTGATTTATTCCCCTTTGTTTGCTCATAGCTCCGGAAGGAATTCAGCAGTGAAGTTGACTCTGTTGTTGCTGCTTTGCGAGACGTCTCTGTGGATGCATCATCAAGTCTTGCAGATCTCACACAGTTATTTAGAATAGCGACTCATGAATCGAAGAAATCTCGTGCACAAAACCGGATTTTCAGAGTGGTAAGCATGAATTAACTCATCAGACTCTCTCATAATTTGTTTTTATGCTTGAAACTAATGTTAATCCCCTGTTTGATGCCCAAAGAGTGCAGAAAAGCTAAGTTGCAAGAGTGGTTTGTTTTTATTCTGATGACATTAAACTTCCATTTTCCTTATAGGTTTACTCTTGCAACATTGTTTCAATTTCCGGTACCCTTTAAGCCATCAAAATCCTAACATCATCTTTTACCGGCTGTTTCACAGATCTTAATCTACTGTAGATCATCTATGCCACCACAATACCAGCTGCCGACAACTCTGAAGCTCTTCACTCTGGACGTTGTGTACATTCATGACTTACCCGGACCTGATAATTGCCCACAAAGAGTTTTCGATACCTTGGTCGAGGCACTTGAGAGGATAAGTGAGTACGAGGGTTATGTATTTGAGAGTGGTCGAGGTTTGACACGATCTATATTCCGTCACATGTGTGTGCTCTTAAGCCATCCCCAGCAGCGCTGCTTGCAGGACGACCTCGACATACCCAAGTCTTTGATAAAGAGATCGCCAGTCCCAGAAGCAGCACAGGCTGAAGGCAGTGTCATTGCTATCCAGTGAATGAAAAAACACTCATCATCAAGAAAACAGACCTTATGTAGTGAAAATTGTGTTTTGTGTTCTAGTCTTGTTGGTTTTTACTGTAGGAAGTAGTTAAGATGTGTGTGTATTCATGAAATTGTCTTGTGTTACTTTTGCAGTGTACTTTCTCCATTTTATTATCAAGGCCTCCTACTGAATTGAATGCTGTTAGACTAAATTATTTGCCCAAAATATTAATTCAAATAATTTCGAAATGCCTTCCCTCTAATAAGATCAAAAACCAACTCAGGCAACTGTAATGTGCACATATCATTTGAAAAGAAAAATGTGACAGTAGTAAAGCACCAAAGTGAGAGAGGAAGAAGAGGCAAGTGCAAAAAATGTGACCTTGAGGGGGAAGGTATCAGTCAATCTTCATTCAGGTAGTGTTGTTTCCATCTTTGGAGCATTCCTCCTTCACAAGAAAATCGTCATATTTAACTTGCACTCGGATTCGATCATGAACAGATCCTTTCTTCTGCCCAGCAGTCGACAGCCCAGGCTCATTTGGATCATCTTTCTTCTGCCCAGCAGCCGACAGCTCAGGCTCATTTGGATCATCAGGCTTTAGTGCCAGGCTATCCATGCGATTGAGCACAGCAGCAGCATCAGTTTGTTGCTTGGGTTCTTTCTTCTCATTAAATTGCTGCTTAAATAGTTTCTGCAGAGTGTAGAAAATGCTCATCATGTATAACAACTGTGGCAAAGGCATTAAAAAGGCCACTGCAAATAAGAGTCTTAATATTTCTAAAAGAAATTTGCAGCTATGTTTTAATGCCTGTCTAGAAAACAAAAAATGGAGACACTGCATTACCTCAAACTCTTTTCCCTTTCGCATTATCTCTTTGTAAGCATTTGGATCCCGTGCTTTAATGATATTCCATAATATGCCGCCACCATTCCTAAAACGGCGCCCGTCAGCAGTCTTCTGGCCACCACAAGCTTGAATGGCATCAACCTATAAGTTTAATTTCACATCAACAATCTCTGGAGTAAATGCTTTGCAGAGAAGTGGACAAAGATGCCAAAGTGGAGTCTGATAAAGAATTTCATCAAATAGATGCCAGAAAATTCTCTCAAGCAATCATATAAACTGAAAGTCATGATCATCTAGGAAGGGCAACAATCATTATGTTAATCTACCTATATTTATCAAAACATGGTGCAGTTGAGTAAGAAGCTATCTCAGATCAAAGTTTCATTTGCATGATAGCAATAACTTCTTCTCCCGAATAATCTGCGATTGAAGGGGAGACAACATTGGTAATCAGAACTAAGGAAAGGAAGTTGGTCGTCCTTATGACACATGTAACATGGCTGTGCAGAATGCCAGAATCTCACCTTTTATATTAATTACCAAGAAAATTGTTCCTGCTTTTGTAAAACCAAACGACTGATTTTTATATATAGCTTTTCAACATCAAGTAGTCAGAAACAAGTCAAGCAATATAATCAAGACAAGTACTGTTTGCAATTTAGACAGACCATCGTATCAGACTGGTGCCAAAACAAGTAACCAAAATTTCTTTTACCTCGTTGATAAGATCACTCAAAGCAGATACACCAAGACAACCAACAGCAGTCCACATAAGATAAGATTTTTTCTCTCTCAAGCGCTTGCACGCACCCAAAACAAACCTAAGGAGAGTGACACAAGAAAAACACATCCATCAACAATATGATATGAAGGCTCAAATATTGAGGTAGAGATTTATGAAGGTAGCAAAAAACAATGTTGCTGGATATCTGCTGATTAGATTAATACTGACTAAGCATGTCTTATAACATAGTGCTGGGCTACCATATACATTGACCAGCAAGATCAAATGACCGTGGTTTTCTCATCCATGAAGATGCACCCAGTTTCTAAAGCTTGTCATCAAGTGCGAAATGCTAAAATTGAAATACAATTTTAAAATTAACTAACCAAAAACGCAAAACATATATCAATGTAGGGCAATATAATGCTATGAAATCCTCACCTATTGATATTATTTACATTAGGATCAATGCTATTTCCTCCTCTCTGTTTATTCTTTCTTTTTTTCTTCTTCCTCCGCCTAGAAATCCTCGTGTCAGATCCTTGATTTAGCTTATCACTACCATCACAACTTTCCCCTCTTGTGTTCAATTTCTCCTCAATTAATTCACCTTCCTCAACGTCAAGCATCTCAACATCTCGAGTATCATCAACACCTTCCTCATCAAAAAGCGTGTCTAACAAGCTCTCTCCTCCTTCCATGCGATGAGAAACTGCACCAGGCACGTAGGTCACCGTCCATATGCTAACATAAACAAATACCAAACACTCCACGGCGTAATGGTGAAAATCAGTTTCAAAGACCAAGCCAACTGAATAGCCAAAAATCAGTTTCGGGATCGAACGGTGAAAACAGACACATCTCAAAACAAAAGCATAATATTCCCACCATCACGCGCAATCACAAACCCAACATAATAAGGCGACCAACGACATAGCTTCCATATTCGAAAAAAATTAAAAATACAAACCAAATGATTCACAATAACATAAACGTATGAGCAATTAGAGAAACAAGTACAGTGAGCGAGGAAAACACAAACCCCTTACACAAACCTTCGGATACGTCGAGTAGAGCTAAGAGAGGAACCACAAGTGGGTACGATTCTGCCAAAAAAAAAAAAAACTCACAGGCGGCAAACCACGAGAAGGATTTTATTCCTGGACGCCTTCAATTTGGGCCTTTTCATATGGGCCTATTTGTACTATATATTAATTTTCTTTTCTTTTAGTAATAAATAATTTGGTGGATTTGCTTCAACCGCCGGTTCTCCGGTTCGAAAACAGGCGGCGGTTCAAACCTAAACATGCACAAATCGAACCGATAAATGACGATTTCAATTTAATATATTGATAAATCTTACAAATCTAGTGACCGTGCGTTTGTTTGAGAGATTTGTTTGGATTTTCACTGTTCATCCTATTTTTTCTTCTTAAAAATATTAAATCAAACACCTATTTTTCATTTTTTATATTATATTAAAAATTAATTTTACATTCAAAACATCACATCAACACTTATTTATATCACATCATACAACTATTCAAATTCAAAATTTTTACTATTCAAATCCCAACTCAAAATCGAAGTTGAATTTGAATAGTTGTATGATATGATATAAATAGGTGTTGATGTGATATTTTGAATGTAAAATTAATTTTATTATAATATAAAAAATAAAAAATAGGTATTTGATTTGATATTTTTTAAAAATATATATAATAAATAATAAAAATCTTCGCAATACTTCAAACAAACACACCCTAAGGCTGACAACTCTTTCTATAGCCAACTACTCTTTTTATTGGTTTTATCATTCAACTGTATTTGTTTTCTCTCTATTAAAAATTAAAAAAAAAAAAAGGAAGATCCCCTCCCTTATAGTTTTAATTTAATTATGCTGTGATTTTATTAAATTTTAATTTAATTTAGAAAAGAACTAGTTTAGGGTTTCGTAATAGGTTTATTTATTTTATGTTAGAAAACAGAGGATTATATCTAACCTGAGTCCTGACTACAGTTTATTAACTAACCCGAGTTAAAGCAATCACGCACACGCGCTGGGAGCTGGTGGCCAACTGCGGTTGTGGTTTAGCCAGAAGGCTCCAATAATAATTGATTAAATTGTTGCAAATAAATAAAATATTACATCAACGGAGGTAAAGATTCCGTCAAATCAATTAACGCCGTCAACGTCTTGTGTGCACAGAAACGCCGTCTTCACAGTGGAGACGAAAACAAATCTGCACCGTTGATTATATTTCGACGGTGGCAGATGATGGAGTGAAGAGAAGGAGGGTATAAAATAGGTGGTTTGAAGGGGAAAGAGAAGAGTATTTCGTGTTTTCTTTTCTTTCTCCGCACGAACAAGGCGACTGGAATTTCTCTCACAAGAGGTTAGGAAATTGAGGGAAACTGTGGGAAAGAGTGTTGTCTGGTGAGTTCAAATGCAGGGGAGTCATTGTAATTCGAGTATACGAGTTACTCTTTTGTATGGCTGATAAGAACTTTGGAATTCTTAATGATTTTGTGTATATTTATTTCATGTAATATGTTTTTAATGCTATTGTTGACGTTTTTTGAACGACAGATGCATTTTGGAGGTGGTGTTCTGAGGATATTGAAGGAGATTTTCACGCCAGGATTCCGAACGGGTCGTTGGAGTTAGATAGGAGTTTGGGGACGATACTTCGGTTCGTAAGTTTCCGATTGTCATTGTTTTCCCGTTTTCGCTGCTTTTTTTTGTGTGTGTTATTAACGCCGTAGCAAATTTTGTATCATAGGTACATTTTTGGGAGATTCCATATCAGTTTCCTGATATAAAGATCGAAATCCTGACAAACCTCAATTCCGACCTCTGATTTGTCCTTATATTTTCGTTGAAATACATACCGCACTGGGTTGAAAAGTAAATCGGGTGAAGTTGCTGTGAATTTGGAGGTATTTCGGCGTATTCGACATCAATTCTTCTCTTGATGTTTTTCCTGATTGGATAATTCGTTTTGCGTCTTCAACATCATAATCTGTTTGTCTTGGGTAAGTTTGTTTAGGTCAGATCAGAAATTCATTAGTTTTTAGGGTTGTGAAATGTAGATTGCTAAAAGATTTCAGTGCCTGGTTCCTGTAATTGCAGATTCGGATAACCTTTTTTTTTTCCGGTGTGATTATAAGAGACTAAGAGAAGATTGCTACGGAAGAGAGTTGAGGTTTCCAGGTAACGACCATGGTGGTTTTTCTTAGTTTCCGCCTCTCCTCCCTTTGCTTCTTTCGTTTTCCCCCAAAATTTCGAGCCTCCCTGTTCAAATGGCTTCAGCTTCATTTTTCACCGAGTTCATCCCAAATTTCCATATTTTGTTCTATTTTGCAACTTTGTTTTTGATGCAACGTATTTGATGACAATTTGTCTTAGTTTCCTCATGAGTTTCGAGGAATGGAAATATTCTCTCTCTCACGCATTTGAAATGTAAAGTTACCATCAAACAATTTCTCTTCTTTTTCTTTCGGGTTTTTGGCAAATAAGATGCTCAATGTTGAATCCCCTAAACTACTTTTGCTCTTTACGGGTAATTGGCTAAATAAAAGTGGACAATTGAAAATTTTCGATTTATTTTCTGTGTTCTCTTCCGTATGTAAATCGCTCAAAGTCGATCTACAGCTTGCCTCACATAACATTACCCTCCGTTAATGACGTAACGTTGTCGTGATCTGACGGTCTCAGGTTTACTTAGGGGGAGGAGATGGAGAGGAACAACACCAACTCTACCAGTCGCGATGGTCTGCTGTTGAGATTCGAGTCCAGGTCAACCGCTACGGCGTCGCCTGACTTTGTGTTACAGTGGGGAAACAAAAAACGGCTTCGGTGCATGAAGGTCCAGGCTAAGGACCATAGCAACACCCCGTCCGGTACTGGTCCTGTTCAGCGGACAACGGCCCGTGTCGATAGGCGGGTTGTTAGGTCGGATCTGAATGGCACTATTAGCAGTAGTAGAGAGGCGAATTCGAATCAGCTGAACAACATTAATGCCGGTAAGAGTAACGGCGATAACGGGTATATAAACCTCCGTCAGCGTCCGGCTTCTCCGTCTCATCGACTTCTGAGGTAGGCGGTTTTTTGTCTTTCCTTTTTATAAAGAAAGATATGTGGATCTCGCGTGACTGACACGCGTGGATAATGTGATAAATATTAGTTGAATTTTTTAAATGAGATTTTTGTTGAGGTGACTGTAGAGTTGGGGTCGAGGGATTCTGGGGATATGCCTGCTGTAATCAACCGAAATTATTGAATCTTATAATCATCTTATTTACGTGGACTTTCTTTGGCAGTATTTAGGAATAAAGGCGGTCTTTTTTTTTATTAATTTTTTACCATAAAAAATACTACTACTATAGTAATGATGAATATTTGTTTGATTTTCTGTTGTTTTATGGTAGTCCCATCCTAGCTACTTTCTATTTTCAGTCCTCCACGTTTAAGAAGGGGGCTTTCTAATATAGAACCCTTATATTACTCTCCTTGTCTGCGTGGTAACAGGTAAGCTTGTCTATTTTTGCGCTCAACCCTTATCAAGAGCCGTCTTTTGAAAAAAAAGATTAAAAAAACTATATGTTCCTTCCTTGATTGTAGATGACTAATTCTTTATATGCTAATTACTTGGCCTCCCGTCTGTTTATAAATGAAAATAGTGATGGCCAAACCAATCTAGTTTAAGTTTCATGGATTCTTAAGAATTTGTTTGTGATATATATGATGGGGAATTATTATACTTACAGCCTATTGATGTTACTGAATTTGGCTTTCACCCGATGTGAAATTCTGCTGTATATGTTACACCTAATTTGTGAAAATGATCAATATTGATTTCTATATCTTCATATATTTATCGTGAAGATAAAAATAAAAATGTTTGCAGTCGTAATTGTGGTGCTCTTATGCCCTGGGGCTTGTTCATTGGGGGCTTTGGAAAGTGGGCCACCGTTTGTCCTCAGTTCCTTTCCTCAACCTTCTATTGATTTCTGCTAGAATAGATTGCTAGATCTACAGCCCGTAGAAGAAAATGTGGACACGTAACCCTTCTGAAATGCGTTGAGTAGTTCTCCCATCTAATTGCTCAAATTTCTCTTGGTAACAGCTCCACGTCTTTTCTTCTTCGTGTTTAGTGTGTCTCTGTTGTTTGCTCTGACTTCTTGAGACACAACAGCTGACCTAAGTCAGAACTGGGGAACAATACAAACCCTCTCATAACTACTTTTTTTTTTTTTCCGCCTGTGATCCAAGAACACTGTCCCACAAGCCTATTTCAGTAAAGCCTCTCTCCTACTGTGAAATTTATTTTACTATTATGTTGTTAGTGTTAAGTAATTAAAGGTTGCTTCCGTGTAATTTTCTGGATTATTAATGTTCTTGGTATATAACAGTATTTCCTTATTTGATATACCTTGGGTTGGACTATAAAGTTGTATTTCCTTATGATGCTGTACAGATTCTGAAACTTGTTCCGCTTATTGTTTCAATCAATCTCTTTAGGAATTCGGAGAATACGCTTGGGATGAGGGGTCACAGCAACGGGCTAAAGGGATTGGCATCCCCTGACAGAGACTGCAAGAAAAGTAGCGCCGCCGCTGGTAATAACATCTACCATCACCACCATAACAAGAATAGTTACCATAATGACCCCCACGGCGGTGGAGGTGGTGGTTCTGGCTCATCAGAGGCAACCCATGATGGAAAGAAAAGTGGGTTGTCTGGCAGTGGTGATGCAATCGCCGCCGTATGGCTCCCAAAGTTTGTTATTGCCTTGACAAATAAGGAAAAGGAAGAGGATTTCTTGGCAATTAAAGGATCCAAACTACCTCAGAGACCCAAGAAGAGAGCCAAGTTTATTCAACGCACACTCAATGTAAGTTCCCTTCATCTCCAACCCTTTATTCAAAGTTTCTCTCTCTAACCCTATCTCTCTCTGTCTCATGATCCTTTGCTTGCGTTTGGAGGAATTAACTTCTTGCTTGTTAGGTAGTGAAAAAATATGATGCTTTGAATGGTGGGGATCTTTTCCCTCGGGTCTTTCTAGTTCCATCATATACTTCCAATGACCAATCTAGGAGATAATTACATGCTAGAATGATTGAATCCAAGGCGGCCATGGTAGTAATCACTAGTAGGACACAAGTTTTAAAGTTGTCATTGCCTCAATTTTCTTGTACCATGTGAGAAAATGTGTGCTATCGATTAGAATCTGGAATTATCTTTTCAGGAGAGAGTGTATGATGTTGGTAAGGAAAAGCGCAGGGAGAATTATTTTATTAGATATTTTGGAACCACCCTTCCATTACATACTTAACCGCATAATCTGCAGTTAACTTTCTCTTCAATAATTAAGTAGATTAAGAGCCGAATCACACAGTTTTTAGTGGGTACCTTTTAGGTGGAGAGAATTATTAGTGCTTAGTGGTGGTGGGTACAATACACACAATTCCTACAATTTCTTGGGTGGATTTTTATTATTTTTTATGTCTGTCCTCTGTATGTGTGTGTGTGTGTGAGAGAGAGAGAGAGAGAGAGAGAGAGAGCAGTGGAGGCATTGGGAATAATGGATTAGGCAGATAGATGGGTAGAGGCTAGAGGTGTGACCTTTTTCCCATGTTTGTTATTGAAATTTCTCTTAAATGACATGGAGGCATTTCACAGTTTGATTTAGGGATTTGAATTAATATATACTTGTTAACGAGAGATTTACAATGAATGTGATGCTTTTTAATTAAAGCTGGTGTAAATTATGTATAATATAAAACTGTAGGTTTTTAAAAAAATATGAAAAAATAGGAAGCACACCTTGGGGTCTGACTTTTATTTTTTTTATTTTAATCTTTTTAAGATAAGAATTGAATATAATATAAAAAAAGTAGTACACTTTAGTCATTAGATTATATGTTTAAATTTTTGTGTACAAGGTAAATGTATTTTTTGCAAGTATTTTATGTTCTTTTATGACGATTAAAAATGAATATAGAAAATAGCAAAAGTTATTTTTAGTAAATAATTTATATATATAAAAAAAAAAAAAAAAAAAAAAAAAGACTATATAATGAAAGGTATGGTTTAATAATTAGGCTCCAAGTTGCCCTGGCCCTCGGAATGGCATTTATACCCCTAGCTAGCTCACATCAATAAAAAAATTTGTTTTACAACTTTTGTTAGTTATTTTTTCTCACACTTTAGGAATTGTGGATTTGCTTTTGCTTTTTAAACTTTTGTTTGGCGGAGAGAGAAGCCATACCCATTAGCCAGCCATGCATATCACAGACACAGATCTGCTAACAAAAAAACAAAACAGTAGCACATGGGGAGCGCTGGCATCGTTGATGCGTGTATATATATATATATGTAGTTATCTTGTATTCTTCTTTAAATCCTAGCCATTCCTGTTTCTGATATTTTATTTATCTTGTTTTCTGGATATGTATGTATGTATATAATGAATGTAGCTGGTGTGTCCGGGGGCGTGGTTAAGCGATTTGACAATGGAACGATACGAGGTCAGAGAGAAGAAGGTTTCAAAGAAGGTATTTATTGTTTATTTAGTAAAACACAATAATGATTTCATTTTTTATCATATTTTATGCTCCCTGCGTTAATAATTATTATTTTTTCTTTTATAATAAAAAAAAATACAAAAATATAACTTCCTCCGTCCAGCTAGGAAGTTCTATATCGACGCTCAATTATAAAATAAATATTTCATTTTTTCCCAAATATACTTTACATGGCATCGTTATTTTTATACAAAAAAAGCAAGGGCAAAAATATTATTATGCTATTTTTAACTACCAATTATAATTAAAATACTATTGTTTTTTAAACATCGTGTTAAAAATAAATATTTACTTTACATGCGGATGGAGCGAGTAATTTTTTTACTTTTAAAAAAATAATATAGATTTGAATGAGGGGAGTAATAATAAAAGGTCATTTGTTCCATTTTGCAGAGACCGAGGGGATTAAAGGCGATGGGAAATATGGACTCGGATTCGGATTCATGAAAGGCATGGACCTTCCGTGGACTGTAAAATTTGACTGACTTCTATTTGTCCTCCTCTCCTCTGTAACTCTCCAGACTTGTTTGTTCATTCATGTTCACATGGCTGGTTTTCAATTTAATTATCATGTCGTATTCTTTTCTGTCCTCTCTGCGCGGGTATATATCTTAAATAATGAAAAATATGTTTAGGTGAGAATATAAGTTAAAATGTGCAACTCTCAATACCTAAAAAGGAGGGCTTGTTATGTTCATTAGACCATCAAATGAACAACGAAAGCATCTCTAGGAAATGCTAAAAATGGTCTGTAGGTAGGTGAAATTTTCATTGTAGCTCTGAGTTAGAAAAGGAGTGAGCATATCGAGGATAAAAAGGCAAAAATTTCCACCAACAAAAGAACAGACACTGTTCCAGTAATGGGGCCCACTTATTATGGCTTTATACTGTTTTCCCAACTAGTTCACCTGCTCTCTACTTTGATTTGGAATTTGGCAATAAATTAATAGAAAGCACCGACACTATCGCGTAAATCATGCTGGATATTTACACTGAAAAAGCATCTAATGACCATACTCTACGTTCGAATCGTTGCAATTATTGCAATGATTTCCTAAAATTGCAATTATCGAAATTATTCGCTGCTACAACTAACTAGCAATGTTCATGTCAACACTAGGCAGGACTCCTCACAAATATCACAGAAATCAGCAAACGTTATTGTACAAGCAACACATTGAAAATTCTCAACCGTAGATGAACTTCCCAGGCCTCATTCAGTGAACTTCACTGAGGACGACAAAATCCAACATTCTTCTGCATTCGACGTTTAATTAATTTTGTAAAGTTAGATATAATCTTAATGCTTCTTGTGTTCTTTTGTTATTTTTTTCCATACTATAATTATCTATTTCCAGAGGCCGGCTGCACATCTACTTAATGAACTCCGCATTCTTCAGAAAATGGAAAATAACATGTGCTTCATATCAAAATCTATTAACATTAGATCTACTAAAATTCCAATCAGTTCAAGCAACCAGAAAAAAGAAACCACTAAATTTAGTATCAAAACATAATATATAATGCATAAAAGATCAAATACTTACAAGAGCAAATGAATTCAAATATATCCAACAGAAATTCCTAAAAGTAAAACTCAATGACAACCAACACATAATATTAATAATAGATGAGCACAAAACCACAAATCAACTCCATAAATGCCTAAAACGCCGTATGAGGACGCAGAGATACACTCCACTACGTGTGTATATATATATATATACGAACACCATAACCTCAGATCCTGAGCGCAGAACCAAAGACGAAAGTAACTACCGCAACAGCGAGACCGACGGCAAATGATGGCGACATAACTCCAGCAGCCGATTCCGGCGCTGGCGCTGGCGCCGGAGACTCTTGTGCCGCCGAGCTCTCCATGAGAGCGAAAATAGTTGCCAGTGCAACAGCTACAAGCAAAGCTCTAGTCTGACACGACGCCATTGCACTTACCACAACTTTTACGCTCTGCGCGTGAGAGAATAAATTGAAGAATTCCTAATGAAATGACTTTACAATATCTCTATTTCCACTCCCGAACTTTGAAACGCACACTATATACCCGTCAGAGAGACGGTTACGGGCAGCGTCTCTACTTCACGGGCAGCTGCCCAAACTTACAGACTGGCAAGCGGTGTACTGACAGCTGTTTGATACGACAGCCTAATAGTCATGCCAGCCATAAATATTTCCCCCCCTTTGTTAAAAAGTCCCTGTCCCACACAACTCTTTCAAATTTCAAATTATGCCTAAATCAAGAATTTTTAAATCAATTTTATACTGTTTATTTTACCCAAAAAAACCTCTTAAATATTAATTTACCATACCAAAACAACAATAATAAAGTCTACAAATCTTTAATAAAAAGAAGAAAAAAAATAAAAAAACTCGTATTCAAAATTTCAAAGTATGAAAGAGAATTAAATCTGACGCAATGCCGGTACAGTAGAGTGCGAATAATTGTTCAGATGCGGCTGAGTTGAGAGCATGTGCTACCTGCTGCTGCACCAATCACACGTCGACACGTCAAAAGGGAGAAAAAACACTTGAGGCCATTAATACCAAGTTCGAGAACCTTCTTCACCCAATGATACAGTGACACGACATGCAGCAGAGACAAGCAGGCATTCACTACCCCAATCCCACCCTTGATTTTCTTTCGACCAAACAGGATTCCTTTCCTGTCTCTTTGTATCCAAAAATAAACAACAGAGAGTAGCCCCCCCTCAGATTTTTTATATAGCTCTCTAAGTTTTATTTAATTTTCACCTCCATTAATATTACAAAGGACAGACACACAGACACGACCTACAGTTAAGTTGGTTACAAACCAAAGTACTTTCGGGCTGACAGTAGCAAAGGATCCAAGGCACTGGGAGAGAATTTCCTGCCAAAAAGGAAACAAATTGAGGAAGGATGATCATTGTAGGAGCAGTTTTTACCTTCATAGATTTTGTTCCAGAACTCCGGCGTGATGTCGGAGGCGCTGAATGTGGCGGGATGAGGGCCGCCTCTCGACCAGTCGACCCAAGTGATGCTTCGATTAGCCAAGAGATGTCCGGCTTGAATGGTCAGCATTGTCGGGAAATAATGCTCGTCCACATAGCATGCCGGTTTGCAGAACATGGCGAATTTTGGATAGAATTTGATGTCTTGGACGATGTAGAGGGCGAGTTTTCTGTTGACTTCGAACCATTGAGACCCCTTTCGCCAATCCGATATGTTGACCTCCGGTAGCATGTTGGGGTTGTAGCGACCTCTGCCGTATGGGCCAGGGTCATCGAATGCACCCATGAAGCTGTATTTGGATCCCATTAGGTAGTCGTAGACTGTAGTGAAATTGTAGAGAGGAATGCATGATTCCGAAAGCAAGATGAACCGTTCGTTCGATATATCAAGCAAGGCGTTGGCTAGGAGTCGTCTCTCAGCATCACACATGCTTATTCTTCCCCACTCTGAGACCTGCCGATGAGGGATTCAAATAAAACATGAGGTTACAAAGATCCACGATGAATTTAATTAAAAATTGAAAACCAACAAGTAGTTGATCACTATTTTTACTACATTGGATTCGATGAGGAAGAAAAAAGAGCAATCTTGTAGCCATGTTGTTCCTAGACATGTCCATATAAGTCAGATAAGCAAATTGAATAGAGCTTCTATCAAATCTATTTTATCCTGTATTTTTGACCGGATAATTTCAGGGCAAACTCAACAACTAGGAAGACAGAAGGAAATGACAAAACACCAAGCAAACACGTTTAAAAGATATGGGTAGTGAGTACTAAGGTAAAGTGGCCCCAAAAGTGAGTTTACATAGAGCATATTGAAATGAAACAGCGGCTAGAAATACTATTCAACTTTGAAATGTATCAAAACAATGATAGTTAAAGCTTATGTTCATTTCATTTCATTTCAATATGTCTTGGAATCCAACACTTAAGCTGAAAAATTAATTACATTGAAAACAACGTATACAAATTCGGCACACAGCTTCAATAACAGATCATACAAGTACACAGAGACAAACCATGTATCATTATAGGAATACAGAGAATTTCTCAAACTTGAAGAAGCATAAACGTTACTAAAGGACTCACAAATAAGGCTAATAGATAAAGGAACATAGAACAAGGGTGCCACGGCACAAACCTGACTAGGTATCTGTCTCCTGTAAAACACAGAGGAGGTTGAAAATTTTGCCTCAAAGGAAGGCAATGAATGAATGTATATCGAATACAGCCCCTCATGCCCTTTGAAAAACCTTTCCCAAAGAGGAGCCAACGGCAATGGTCCTTTAGTCAAGAACATGAATGCAATTTTTGGAACCCTCTTGAACGGATACTGCTTTATTCGGGGAACGAAAGATGCCCTCCACAACAACTCCTCATCACTCATCTTATGCATCAGATTGGATGTGGGCTTGATCCATTGATTTAAGCTTAACTTTTCCTCATTGCAGGGAAATAAATCCGGCCTTACAGCAGTCACAACACTATTAATTCCAAAGTTCCTAATCATATAGATACTAACTACAGAGAAAGTGAAACACAAAACCAGGAAAAATCCAAGCAATAGGAGCAACCTTTGGGGCAAAACCCTAGTCTGACCAGTTCTGCCAACCACAACAGGATCTTTGCCATCTTCCATGGATCAGAAAAACCTCTGATTCAATCAAATATATTTGGTTTACGATCAGAAAGTATCATAATCCTACAAGAATCTCAATAAATCACCCGATTCAACCAGTACAACTGATAACATTCAGGGAGTTCCTGGCACTTCTAGAAATCTAAAGTTTTTCTAACATCTTTTTCAGAACTTAACAGTGAAGCGAAACAAAGGGGGTACAGCCTCGGCTCTTGTTTCTGCGGAACGAAGTCAGAGTAGGAATTTGATACACGAATACGCAGATTTTCTCCATGTAGTTGAAAGAAAAAGACACGAGAAGGAAAGACCTGATGATTCAAGCAATTTCCAAGTAGAAACCAAGAGGAAATTGACTACAGCGACGACTTCAACTCGTAAGAAAAAATAATAAGGCGTGATCCAGAAAGTGCTCGATTTCTTTGATCTCGTCTTCCCCACTAAATTAACGCCATACACAGCGGTGAATCCTATTAATAGAAAGCAAAATTGCACTCACAGAAACAGTATTGTGATCATCCAAAACAACTCCCAAAATAGGCAATGGAAGCCACCATCTAACACACAATGCACGCACTTTCGAATGAACACAGGACGAAGACCAAGCACATGAGAACTTGAGCTGCAAAATCTATGAGATGCCCCAAATCGTATTGTGCGATTGCGTCCTGTGTTGTGGGAAGAACGTGATGTCGGATTCACGATCGCATGCTCCAACACATATGCGTGGGAATGGGAATTTGGATTTGGTGGTTCTGCAGGACAGGGTGGACAGCCTAACTTCCTTACTCTGTATTCTGAATATTAACGGAAAATAATAAAAGGGATAATTAAGACGTCATTAATGGCATCAAAATTGGTTGCTGTCGTGGCTTATTCTAAGCCGTTGGATGCAATCTAACGTCAACTATAGGTGGACATCGGGTCTAGTATCTTCAATTCGGATCGAGTACCATTTTCTAAATTAAAAAGAAGTAAGGACGATAATGAAAATTTCCAGCGTCCCCAACGGGTCTGTCACATTGCAAAAGACACTGACCGTCACGCGATCGACTTCGTCTCCCAAATCGATCCGGAATCGTAATTGGCCTCGCAGTCGGACTTGTGGCTTCGTTAATATCTTCTTCTTGACGGAAGTTTCGCAAAGATTTAATCTTCGTATCTCCGGGAAGGAAGTTAGCTCTTTCTCTGGTTGGTGAAGCCACAAGGTTAGGTATAAATGCATAATTGGATACGGGAATTTTGATAACCTTTCCTAAATATTTGTTGTGAATCGATTTGGAGAATTAGGAATCGGTTATAAGTCTAGATCAAGGCTTCCGACGTATTCTGGCTCTTTTGCAGGGTTTAAGGGTTTACAATTCTGTTCTTAATTAAGATAAACAATCGAAGATGTTGGCGCGATTTTTCGGAAAGCCCAAGCAAGAGACTAATGCTCTGGCAACGCTGGACAAACTGAATGAGGCATGGTTTCATTTTTATTTTATTTTTTTCATCTGTGATTTGCTTGCAAATTAAAATTTTTTTCTTAGGTAATGTTTAGCTATTGCTATTCATAAGAATGTATGTGATTCTTGCTTAGAATACATGGATAAATCCTAATAATTTGTATTGCTTAAATATGCCTAAGATGGTGATACTATCTTATTGCATGTATTTTAATGACAAATGTTAGTAACTCCATATTATTACTTGTCTAATTCTCTTCGAAGACATTTATATGGTAATACTCTATGTTATCTCTCTTAAGTTGTATTTCTGCCTAGTGAGTAGTATGCTTGCTTGACCATGGTATGTAGACTCTTGAGATGCTAGAGAAGAAAGACAAAGTTCTGCAGAAGAAGGCTGCTGCTGAAGTTGAAAAGGCCAAGGAATTTACTAAAGCTAAAAATAAAAGAGGTATGATCAAATTAGGACTTACTAGAGATTGTGGCTGGTTATTGCATATCTTCTTTGTTATTTAGATATCACAATCAAAAGGTAATTCCGTTTTGGTATCAATGTGCTTATAGGTTATGAATTCTTGTCAACCTAATTTTGGGACATTGAATGCCTTGGTTATTAGTTACAGTTATAATCCTTTTACTGTGATTCCTGATACAACATTGTTATAGCTGCAATACAATGCTTAAAGCGGAAAAGGCTCTATGAGCAGCAAATAGAACAGCTTGGTCAATTCCAGTTGCGCATTCATGATCAGGTTGTCTTAATATCTATTCAATCATTCATTTTCTCTGCTGACAGATTTTGCTGTGTATAAACCTGTTTATCATATGAATTGGTATTTATTGGTTTTTTTTTTGGTCGGGGATGGTGCAAACAGATGATAATGCTAGAGGGAGCGAAAGCTACAACAGAAACGGTTGATGCTTTGAGAACCGGAGCAGCTGCAATGAAAGCTATGCAGAAAGCAACGTAAGTTACCCACATTCTTATGTAATAACTCTGTTGAATGGGATGCCTATAAATTCTAACATGAAATGGATAAAGTTGTTGGGAGCTTAACTAATGGAACCTCCCTGTGCTCTTATGGTACAATGACTTGGTACATTGGAGTTTTATTGATTATATCATTTACTAAGGGCTTCTCTCAATGTAGTAACATTGATGATGTTGACAAGACAATGGACGAGATCAACGAGCAGACCGAGAACATGAAACAAATTCAAGAAGCATTATCAACGCCAATTGGTGCAGCAGCTGATTTTGATGAGGTAGTCCATTGTTCAATGTCTCCTTGTCCTCAATTATTTCATTCAGGCGAAAGCTTTTTAACTTATGTTTCTTCCATAGGATGAGTTGGAGGCAGAGCTTGAAGAACTAGAAGGAGCTGAACTGGAAAATGAGCTTCTGCAACCTGCAACAACAGCTCCTGCTGCACCTGTACGCACTCAAGCTGGGAAACAACCGGCAAGGGTTGTTGAAGATGAAGATGATGAGCTCGCAGAATTGCAAAGGGAGATGGCCCTTTAAGGTGGTCCATCCATGCTCTATGTTCATGTTATTTTTTTGTCTCCTTTTACCGATTGTGAATTGTTACATTCACTTGAAACACGGCTACTGCCTTTTGTTGATTTTGTTGTTACTTCAATCCTAAATACTTTTCATATCGGTAAAAAAATTTCTAATAACGAGTAAATCTGATGCCTTTCTTTGCAGATTTCAGTTCCAAAATCTGAGGAACTCCAAAAACATTGGCAGTAATTGAGATCATCGTCTTGCATTGAGTTTGTGTGCTTATTTTTTAATCAATTTTCATCTTCTGCCACTTTTCAGTGTATATAGAAGTCATTAAATAACATCTATTCTATTTGATACTTTGTTGGGGAATTGAAGTGCTTTGTAAACTTGGGTTGTTGAAAGATTTGGTAATTGAATATATTGTCTGGACGCAGTCCTTTGATCTTTTGCATTCTTGGAACACTTGTGATTGATCTCAAGAAAAATAAATTAAATATGATTATGTCAATACTCGAGCTGGTTTTCTTGAAGTAGTTTGTATGGTCTTTATTTCAATATTATTTTGTTTCAATTTAATATATTATTTTTTTACAATTTTCATTTGTTATAGTCAAAAATATTTATTTATGTTATAGTAAAAAAAAATATATATACATATATATAAATATTAACATATTTTTTATTTTTATAAAATATTATTTTTCTCTGTATTTACAAAAATAGAACTATTAAAATCAATCTTATATTTTTACTAACCTTATTAATTTTTAAAAAATAAATAAGCATTTCGAATCCGGGTGGAAGAATAATAATTCCAGCCAAGATGACATAAAAAAATAAGAAAAGTAGAACATATTAGCTAGTAAAAGTCACATCATATGTCACATCATATGTCACATCCATGGTCCCATGACACTACATTGATATGTATACTTATTTATTTATTTATTGGGCTCAATATTATTTATTTATCTTTGTGGCTGGTGTATAGTATTTATATATGTTTTTTTTTTTTCATTTTATTGATTTATTGATTTTTTGTTCTCAAGGAGGGGCCCTTTTTAGATTACATAATCGATAGTGGACAAGATAATCCTGAGATTGAGAATCTATGGCTGCATCAAACCAAAAGAATTTTAATTTGTTCTGTACATGCTAAGACTCACCATTTCTAATCTATGTATCTCATTTTTTAAAATAGAATTTATGTATATAATACTTTCAAAACGTTGTCTACCTTTAGTTTTAATTACAGATTTATTTTACTCAATTACATCAATTATTTATAAAATTATATTATTGAAATTCACAAAAAATCAAATAGAAATACTGTTTAAAAAAAAAAAAAAAACTCTACAATAATACAACCTATATTTTATTTATTATTATTACGGTGTAAAACTAAAATATTATGTGATATATTTGAACCTATGACTTTAGGGTCACAAGTCCAATCTCTACGCTACTAGGTCATTTTTTACGGAACTTAAAAAATAATAATATTTTAAATATAATAGGTAACCACACAATTAAAATGTGTTTCGTGATTAAAAAAAAAGTAATAATAACTAAAAAAAAAAACCCTTTTCACATATGGATACTTTTGAAATTTTAGTGTGTGTTTGTTTGAAAAATTTGGAAGGATTTCTATTATTCATATATTTATTTTTTTTTTTAAAAAAAAATCAAATTAAATATGTATTTTTTATTTTTTATATTATACTAAAAAATATCATATTATACAATTATTTTAATTCAAACTCCCAAACAAAAACACACATATCAAATTATTTAATTTAATGTAAATATGCCGTTTAAGTCAAAAATTTAAACATAATATAAATTTTAGATATATTTTTTTAGATAAAAACTATTTAGTATAGTAGTTTCTTCGTAATCAAATAAATAAATATATATATATATATTGCAAAATAAACTCAAATTAAATTTTCACTTGAATAAAGAAAGGTAACACATTATAGTTCCAATTAATTCCATTCATTTTTAGCGTTTGTTTTGTTCAGATATGAAATTGAAATGGTGATTAAAATTTTAATTTATATAATATTTTGATATAATATTTTATTAAAAATAATATATTATTATTGAAATATCCTAAATAAATAGTAAAATACTTGGTTAAAAAAAAAACCAAAAAAAAAAAAAAAAAAAACATTACTTCTTTCCAATAAACAATGGCAAAAGTAGAGTGAAGTTCAAAATAATTGCTACTTTTTAGGCTATGTTTTGAGCATCTGGCCCGATAGTACACTTTGATAATGCACCATCCCATAATACTGTCTCGGTTTTTTTTTTTCTTTAAATAAGAAAATAAAATACAAATTATAAGACTTTAAGACCATGCATGCTCCCAGAGCACATCCATTATTTGTTTATTTATTTATATTTTACATAAGTACAACTTCTGTTATAGATGATTTAGAAAATCTACTTTATTCATTGGATAAAGATTTGCCGCAAGTTTTTAAATTTGCTCCCAAAAATTTCATACAATAGAAGTTCATGTAACATATAAGGTGATAAATTTTCTTTAAATTGTTAACAATTAATTTTATATATAAAATCAAAATATCAAAATATTTTACATATTTTTACTAATAAATATTATTATTTTTTAATTTATTATAGAATTCCAAATAATATATTCCAGTGGGATGAGAGAGTATATATTAATTTCATTTTTGCTATATACTGTTAATAGAGCGGCCCCGGCCCCGGCCCCGGCTATAAATAAAACTATACAATTAATTAATATTATGATTTTCTTGAAATTTTAATGATTTTTATCGAAACAACCTTACTTAAAAACCAAAACCAGTTATAGAAACAGGCCAGGCACTCTATGTGCCAAGCGAAAATTAATGTAATGGATTGAGATATAATTAAAAAGGCACAAAGAAAAATATTTAAGATAGATAAGGACATGTTTATGAAGCCACGTCTTGTCATGCATCTAATTAATGCTTCAATTAAAAGCCCTTTACTTAATCCCAACTTGGATGCACATTACACGACAAGAACCTATTTAGTGATCTATTATTTTAATAGGTGGGCATATATCAATACATGTATATATATTTTTTATATTGGTCGTGTCGGTTTCATTAATATATATTTATAGTATCCATATATTTTGTTTGATTTAGTCCCATCCGACCCACGTAAAACATTTTCGATAAGTGTTCGTATTAGTGATACAAAACTTCATATTCAACATCGAATCAACACCAAAATTTATTACGAAAATATCAATGGATTGATTATGTACAAACATTACAAAATCTTGCAATTTCTTTCTTACCTACAATATTAATATATATATTAATGCAAATACAGAAGATCGATCACAATATAAGATTTCAATCAACAACGACCCGACCCTAATGCCATTAACTATGATGTATGATATTTACAGCCAGAAAATTTGAATCGGGTCTGATATTCGGATTCGGGATCTCATTTAACGAGTTCGGATACCCATCCGATATCCGGATCTGAACTCGCTGACTCGGCCTGGCCGACGCGGTCCAACGAGTTCTCTTTCCCGAGCTTTGCGTATAGTCTTTCGCGCAGAGCTTTTCCCGACTCGACCCGCTCCATCACCGGCTCCTCTGCGCAAGAAGTTTCCCAGGCGTCGAATGGATTGAGTCCGGAACGGGTTACAGCCCGAATCGGCGTGGTTGGAAGGCTGGCGAATCCGGGTCGGACTGTTGACGGGCTCCGGGGAGATCCGAATCTAAATCCCCATGAAGTAGTTGGGCTCAGGCTCGAACCCGGGCCGAGACCCTGGCCCATGCCCGATTTGTTGAGCTGCATATCGCGGATCGACTCAGTGAGCTGACTCAGTTTGAGTGAACCGCCGGGGGAGACCGGCGGCGAGCCGGTTACCGGAGACGACGGAGGGGAATAAAAACTTGAGTTTGGAGAAGAAGCGATGAGCATGAAGGAATCGTCAGGGCTACCAGTGTACGGCAGAACTCGGAGCTGCTCCGGCGTGTGGGCGAAGAAACAGACTCGCCGGCGGCAGTGGGTGCCGTCCTTACACGGCTGCGTCCGGTAGCGAGCAGGGTGGAGCCAGCACTCGAACACGCCGTGGGCGTACTCACAAGCGTCGCCTCTCTTACACGCGCCTTTGCGGAAGTCCGGACATGGCCGGCCGGAATAGTGATACTTCCGGGGGTCTCTCCGGCGGGCCTTTTCGCCGGGATGCGCGAACGGACACTGCGTCCAGTCATGTGATCTAGCACGTGCGCACTTCTTCACCTTAAACTCAAACATACGGAAATCGTCGCAGGAGAAGGCGTCCACCGGCACGTCGAAGTCGTCGGAATCGTCGTCCTTGTTGGACGGCAGGTACCGCTGCAGGGCGGCGAAGGCATCCTCGTAATGGCCGCCATCGGCGGCGGCGGGGGAGTAAATGTGGGCCATGGAGGAATCGTCGACGTGGCGGCAATCCCACGGTGGGATTTGGACGGTGGGATTTGAGCGAGGATGATCTCCACCTCCGATCATCATCATCATCTTTAAATTAAATCGCAGTAACTGTAATTGTGGATACGACTGTCACTCGCTCACTCTACAGAAGAGGCACTGTCATGATCAGCGATCATCGCCGTGGTCTGCTATGCGAGGCAGCGGTTCCATTATAAACTGCTATCCAAACCAGGGTTAGGGAGCATGGTTAACCATGGTTAGTAGACAGTGTACCCTTGTTTCCCGTACACAGGTAGGCTAAGGCTAGCAAGTGGGTTGGTTTGGTTACATTACATACAAAGTAAGAAAGAAAGTCATGAAACCAAACCCTACCTTGGCATTTACTCTTCAAACGCATACGCAAAGAATGGATGACTTCGTGGGTCCTACGCGCATTCAAATTTAATTATTATTTGCTAATTTTTTTAATTTATTTTTTTTGGCTTGGGGAATGAAACCAGGATTCCTTTGTTGGGTCGTAAAAATTTATCAAATACTCTCGTATTAATGGCAAGTAAGCCACAAAATTTAAGAACAAATTTATTGAATTAAATTAATAGTAACAGCAATAATAATAAAATAATAATAATATACCCCCCCCTTGTGCCCCCAAAACAAGGCCAAGTGGCCATCGCACACAGCATTGCACAGTGGTAAGGCGGCTGAGATAAACCACGCTTTAATAACCGGTGGGTCCTACAAGAGAACGTTCGTTGAATCACAGACCGGCACAGTGATTCGACTTTGACTGTACGGTTTATCACAGTCGGTAAGGTTAACCCGGCCGGGCATTACTTCATTATCTCAACAGGGGATATTTTGGCGTTTTTCTGGACAGAAACTCTAGCAAAATGAAAATATTTAATATATTTATTATATCGATTCCTGTCTCCCCGAACAAAGAATCTGTACGGACGGGAGATGGCACGTGACATGGATGAGTCACACGTGTCTGGTGGCGTGTTGGCGTTTGAAAGCGGCACGTGACTTGCGTGGGCGTTGGTTTTCGGATATGGATGAAGCCGTCCGTCCGTCCGTCCTCTCTCCTCCAGTCTCCAGTTTCAGATCCCGACCTCGTGATTTTGACTATTCTTCTTTCCTTTTTTATTTCCTTCCACATAATAATACAATCCAATCCAATCCAATCCCACCTCAACCTTATCCGAAACTTTTCCCCAATGCCACGCTTTCATTGCCTTCCCAATTCCACGAATTTTGATTGGTCTCTCTTTCATCATCAAACCCTAAAAAAAATAATCATCTTATTAATTACTATAACCACATTAGCTGCTCTTAGACTTATTAAAATGCTCAGAATAATGGAATGTGTTTATCTGTATTTTACACTAAATTTTCAAATTTAAATTGATTAGTAAATTATATTTTTTCAATAATATTTTATTTTAGAAGGCACCATTAGTAGTTTCACACGTGGAATATAATTTTTCATTTTATTTTATTGGTCCATGGCTGATGGCTCCTCTTGCTAGATGGGCCTATAGATTAGACTGGACTTTAAGTTACCGACATCTCTCCAATTGGGTCAATTGATAAAATGCGATTTAAATTCCTTGTCAGATCAATTAGTACGTCAAATGCTGACGTCATTCATGCTCTTCAAGGCTTGAGCGCGAAGTTGCTGCAACTTCGAGCTACAGTTTTGCAGCGTTCCTCTCCTGATCGGAGAAAGCAGTGGAGTGGAGTTGGTTGGGGTGATAATTGTGCGGATCGTGTTTCTCTCTTCTTGTTGTGATCTCTGGTCTAATTTCAGCTGGTTTCATCTATGCGTCCGATTTTGGAGGATGGCTCATTCTTCTGCACTCTAGACGCGTTGAGAGAACAATAATGAAGGTGTACTATCGAAAGTTTGCTGGTGATAGTTCAATAGGAATATGGTTTGTTCGATTAAGCTGCGGGGGGAAATGTGATTGCAGTGGTTGTGAGATTGTGATTAAACATTACTTGGAGTATATTATATCGTATGGAGTGCGGAACATGGATAACTGGTAAAATAACTGCTCTCTCCTCACACACACACACACACACACACACACAAAATGTCGTCGAGGAGGTTTGATGAAGTGCCAACACTTGTGTTCTATGTATCAAGTTCGTGTTGCTTTGATTGCAACGCAAGTTTGAAAGTGGAGCCTCATTTTCACCACACCCACTCATTTAGGGTGGTTGGTATATTATAGTTCCCATAATCAGTCATCTTGTATAGGGAGTTTGTTCGTACTTCATCTTCGAGTTTGGTTTGAGTACTCCAAACCACATGGTTTTTTGTTTACCGATTTATATCTGTCATGTTTGGTTTCTTTAGCAGAATCTTTTTATTGGATGCTCTGAATTTTATTAACGCTAGGGTTTATGATGACATTTGATGCTGGATTTCTTCTTGTGTGGATCATATTGACTATGAGATGTATGTCGTGTTTTTATATAAATGAGGACATCTAGCACATGATCGCTGTTGTGACAGTCATATATTAAACAGAAAGTATCCAAATGGAATTTACCCCCATAATCTATGGGAACAAATTAGTTGGATAATATGTGTGTATATTCAATGAAAGCAAATCATGTTTATCAAAATTTGTTGCAATGGGCTAAGACTATCCCAATTACTACTGCAGGCCAATAAAATACCAGGTAAAAGAGACATCAAGTTTTGACGAAGTGTGGCCATTGCTTATCAGACAAACATTACTACCAACTGAAGACCAAGTGATAGAAGTTGCCTTGGGATCAGAAGTTGATTCAAAGATGACCAAAGTCAGTGGTCTGTTGATGGAAAATGAACAATGACTAATGGAAGTCTTTAGGAAGTACAAAGATTGTTCTCTTGGCAATACAGGAGATAACTGCCTTTATCGAGGCACTTGGAAAACATTAGTTGCCAAATGGCCAGGATTTCAGTCTTACAAACAGGAGCCATGCTGTTTCAACCCATCCAATTTCCACACGAAGATTGAAAAGCCTGTTAATGCATGCTTCTTACTACTTGTAGGTATGAAGAATTGCATTATAATGTACTATTCAAGTGAGATAGCACTTGAATCTTTTACTTGCACCTATAGCTTGTGGAACTTTTGAAGTAGTCTAATTTTAACTGTTGGCCATTGGTATGATAAAAGTGATGTGAGGACGACACAGCAAGCTGATTTAGGAGTGTGCACCAGTGGGAGAGGGGCTGCAATCAGCAGTGCAAGTGATCATAACATTGGAATTAAGATCATTGTTGTTCTCTTCAAATGAAAATGATCACCATTATGCGTCAATCTGCATTGCCTTTTAGCATTTCTTTACGTTATTATCCTTGTCTTGACAATTGCATATTCTGGTTTTTTTGGAAAGACTGGTTCTTGTACATGGATGCTATTTATATAACTGTATATCATTTCTTTGCCAATACTTCTTTAATTAGTCCTTGCTAACATGTGATGTCCAAATCTTGTAAGTTAGTTGCAGTTGTTTTGAACCCAAAAAAATCATAAGAGAGACGGTCTTCATGCATTAACTGTATGGTGCCTCAGGTTTCTCATCCATTTCAGGTGTCATGGGATAAGTCTTTTTTGGATGCTGTGAACTTGATGGTTCATACTGCATTTCCACCTGTGTTTCAGTGTTATTTAGTGCTCTCGACAAAGCTTTTAGTAAAGGATTGTAATTCAGCATCCCCAGATACTTGATTACTGCAAAGAGGGGAGGTTTGGCTCCGCATTCTTTCTATTACTTGTTGTCTTACTTTAGTTTTCTCATGCTGGGCCCTTTGCTATTTTGCTGATTTCAACAGAATATGAAACCTTCTTACATCTGCTGGATGGTTTGGCAGATCTCTCTTTCATGTGAGTACCTTTTGCTTCTGATATGTGTTTCTTTTTTCTCACATGATACATGCTTTGACAGGTTTACAATCTATATCTGTTAGGAAAGTCGTCTCATTAATAAAGAAATCTACTGTATCTAGATTGGATTTATGTAGAATTTGTGGTTTGTAAATAAGATAATTTAATTTTTCTGCCAATCTATGATTTCCCCAACCCCCCAATATATTTTGTGACAAATAGCTGTTTCTGGGACACACGGACCATTAAATTGGCTAAAATACAAAGAGACACAACAACTATAGTTTCAGCTATGTAATCCCCCAAAAGTTGTTCAATAAGCTACAAAATTGGATAATTGACTCGCACCAATAGCCATGGCACAACTACCACCTAACAAACGAAAGTTTAAATGAAAAACTCCAAGAAAGGATGGTGACTGCAAAATTCACATCAAAATTAAATTTTATCATAAAACTGAGAATATATATAAGTGTGAGAATTACTTTTCTTAGAGCATATTATGACTTTATCCTTCGCTGCGAATTCTTTGGCAATGTTCCCTTGCTAATATGTGATGCTAATGCAACATCATTTTTGACAGCACCCATAATTCGTTATGAGGATAAGGACATGGAGGAGGCATCAGCAGTTGTATTCCCTGATCGTGTTTGGTTGCAGGCACCTGTTGTAGCATCGAAGATCAAGTTAGTATGTATACTGCCCTTTTGAGTAGACACTTAATGTGATACAAACAAGGCTATAATGTCTTTCCGGTTCAGCGGCATCTGGACCGTCCATGTGAGTTCACTTTCCACCGGCAGACAAAAATATATGTGAATGTGAATTTCCAAATTAAATTCCATCTTATGGAACTTAGTAATGCACATTTGACATTAGCATGTGCTTCCATTCCATATTACCATTATGGTTCACATTGCTTTTCAGCATTTATTTTCCTACTCACCAAACTAATCTCTGGATGAAATCCCCACAGTTATTTCTAACATTGGAAGAGCTAATTCTGTCATCTGGAAATATCCATCTCAATTCAGGTTTATAAGCATTACAAATATTCTGCTTGTTATATAGATTTCTGCCATCATAATGTTTGAACATACTCTGTGATTTTTGCTGTCAGGAAGCTGCTAAAATGATGTGTAAGGCAGCTGCATTTTCGGAGCTGTTAACTATTTCACCAATTGCCACTCAGTAAGAAGCATTCACTGTAAGCAACGCAGTATATTAGTCCATTCTTAATCCTACTTCCATATCTATATACACTTCTTGAAAAATTTCTGTTCCCTAAAAGAATTGGACATGGTTAGTTCCCTAAAATTTTAAAATCTCTATGAATGAGTAGTGAAGAAAAACAATATGTTGAAGGGGGGCCTTGTTTAGAATATCACACAGACCAACTTCTAATAAGCAGACAAATTTGGGAAGGAAACTATGGGGCCAAAGTTTGTCACATTTGGCATGTCCATTTTTAAAAATCCTTTTCACAATCGAATCATGCTTTTTTGTCTTAGATTTGTTTTTATTATATTGTATAAATATATACAGCCTCCCTTTTCTTTTTGTAGGTTAAGTAACCTCCATTGTTATTGTCTGACTAGTAGTGTTTTCCCACTTGTGTCATATTTGGCCTAAAGGTTTAAGGTCATTATTGCATAATCTCTAATATTCAAATTTGGCAATTGTGGTGTTTGATTCATAATTAACCACTTAATCACCTGATCATTTTATTTAATAAGGTGAATTCTTGATGAAAATAATTCCCTTTCCGCCAGAGTTAGTTTTGAAGCCCATCATTACTGCTCTGCCTTACTATTTCATTATTATTGTTAAGTTTATTTTAAATAAAAATGTGAAAAATTCTGTCTGAAAGAAGACAAAACTGGGAAGGTGAAGTTGTCGCTGTCTTCTAAAAAAGTTCAGAGTTGGATAATGAAAGAAAATGACATCCCTGGAAATTTGGCACACCAGAAAATGACCCAGTGTGGTTTTTAATCTTTTACTATCTTGGTTAATTGGTAAAATACAATCACTTGGTTTGAAATTTTAATAATTTGATGGTGTCGTTTTAAGCTGAACAAAGTGACAGACAAGACACACATGTGAGGACACCATTCCTTACCCCAATTTCTGCTTGGTTCGAACTTCAAAATTAGGATACCCCACTTTCTTATATATTCATTTATTTTTTATAATAGATAATCATTTTGTTTGGTAGGTAGGTGAGTTTTCAGTTACATGTGTAGCTTCAAGTATTTCTCAATTTTCATTTAATAATAAATTATCCTTTTCTCGTATACATATATATATATATATGCATTTTTTAATAATAAATAATAATAATAATATCCTTGTCCTATTTTCATTTTTATTTCCCCAGACACGTGTGTTGTTCTGTAGACTTGTTTATGGCTATGTAAAGGCCAACTCATCTCCATAAAACTTATCCTTTTTTATGACTTGTTTATGAATTGATTTTTTATATGGTAAGGAAACTGTATTGTTCTGTACCCCGTAACAAACTATCTCCTTTTTTTTATTTTAGTCCATTCATTATGAAAGATGTATTTTGTTTAGTAATTACACAAATATCACTAAAGTTATTTTAGTTATTTTTATTTTTTTAATATATATATTAATATTTCTAAAATTTTGTCTAAAAAGCAAATTGATGCATAGTTATGGAACTAAGGGAATAGAATATAAATAAATAATATTTTGTGTTAGAATAATTGATTTTTTTTATAAGTGAATAATGTATATATTATATTAATATGTATATATTTATATTTTTTAATAATATTTATAAAAATTGTTTTATTTAAAAATAACGAGTGAACAAACTGAATATATACCTATATAATTATATATGTATTGTCGTATTTGTAAATTCGAGTGCTTCAAGAGAAAAGGAATTTGTGCACGGGGACATGTTTCAATTAATTTTAATGTTGTACGGAGACAGCGATGAATAATACTAATATGTGTACCACCATGTGAAGCAAAGCTGAGGTTTACATTATCATAGAGCAAGTATATATAGGATTTATTTAATATTTTTATTGTTTATTATAAAAAAATATTTTTAATTATCTCAATTTTATTTATTGATTATAAAAAATTAAAAGTATTTATTAATACATTACAGAAAAAGGTTTTCTTTTTGGTTCCTAAAATAATAAACCAATTCTTTGTTATTTTATTTATTTATTAAAATACGTGTACGCTCACAGTTCCTTGAATATTATCATTTCAAGAAATAAATTAATCAATCATATATAATATCATTTATTATTATTTTAATGCGCGTGCAAACATCATTCAATGTTGTTGATTAATGCTCTTTTGTCTGATTACGAACACAGTTAAATCCTAGAAAGCAGACCACACATGATCTGTCAATTTAATACATAGCTAACGTACATATTTAACGAGAACACGCTATACATTTATTTAAAAGCTAGTACATATATATCTGGATGCATTATTTTATTTTAAAAATAATGTGACTGTAGTATAAAATTAATTTAAAATAAAATATTAATTTGATTTTTTTATTTAAATAATATTTGATGGTAAAAGTAATATTAAAAATTACGATAGCGTTCATTTGAATTTGAAATAATAAAAAAAAAATAGAATTTCCTTCTATAATATTGTGTACATAATTATAGGGTTATTTGAATTTGAAATAATAGAAAAATAAAATTTTCTTCTATAATATTGTGTACATAATTATAGGGTATGTAATGAAAAGGGTGCCTTAATTGAATTTTATTACGATTTTGAATTATTTCATTGTAATAAATATTTTGTATTAATGTTGCATCTTAAATGGTGAAATGTTGAAGTTGTGTTTCTTTTAGCTCAAAAAAACTCTTATATATTTATTAAAAAAATATATATTATATGTATTCATTATTTTAATATTTTTATATGTTTTTTACATTATATTTAAAAAAATATTTCATCGAACTATTTAATAAACAATCATACTCTAAAATATAATAAGTTTTTCATAAACATTATTAAATAATATAATATACATACATTAATATAACATAAAATAATACATAATATATACATTTATATGACATATAAGATAAGTCTCTCCATGTCGACTTAGAAAATGTATATTCCCTCTGCTCGTTGTCATCGGGAAAGTCATTTAAAATTTTGTAATAGATTAAAAAATAATAGTATTTTATTGATTAGTAAAAATATATAAAAAAATTTGATATTTTTATTTTTAAATTTTTATGTACAAAGTAATTATATGTAATTTAAATAAAAATTATGAATATTTTAGTATTATCATATTTTTTAAAATATGAAAAAAATACTTTCAAATGGAATAGAGATAAAATAGTACTTAAAATTATGATAAATAAATATTACTTTTTCATAAAATTTTATAAATATTATATTTTAATGATAATAAAAAATATGTGAATAAATTTGATAATGGATGAAAATATATTATATTCCTTCCAAACGCAAAATTTATGTGGAGCTGTATACAAATTTTGATGAGTATACAAAAGTAAATTATACTAAAAATTAAAAAATAAAATTTACATTTAAAATTTACATCAGTGTTTATTTATATATCATACCATAATTTCAATTTTATACCGTTGAAATCCTACTCATAATTCAAACCTCACACAAACTCACCCATAAAATCCTACAACCAATCAGCCCTGTGGTTGGCTTCATTTATTTATATTTATATATTTAATTATCTAACTTAATTAATAAGAAAAAAAAGGAAATTAAAGTGCGCCCACGTCGCCACCTTCTTTCCCCCTAAATTAAACTACACCCGCTCCTTTCAAGTTCTTCCTTTCTCTCTCTACAATCCTCACAACCCCCCCCTCTCTCTCCTAATTTTCTTCCAAAACCCTGTACGTCATCTATACATACAGTCGTGTATCCATAGCTTGCAGGGCACGCACCCAGACTCTCAGTGCATTTATTTTGTGGGGAGTTGAAGTCGGCTTGGTTTCAATTGTCGTGGCGGTTTGGTGAGGGTTTTGATTCTCGGTGCTTTTATAGTTCTTTGGTTGAGATTTATTCCTTTTTCAGATGCAATCGGTCTCTGCTGGTTGCGCTGGGGAGGTTTAATGTGATGACTATTGTAGCCTGCCGATGGCTGTTTGCACAATTCATCGTGCGCTTTCGTTGGGCTTGATGGGATTGGTAGCCGTCTTAGTGCTGTCAATCTTGGTGAACCCTAGGTCGGTTGTTGCTGAATCCGATTTTGACTTTGATGTTGACTCGGACGCTTTTTTGTTCCACAATGACTACTCTCCTCCGGCGCCGCCACCTCCGCCGCCGCATCCACCGTCGGCGTCGTGTGCCGTCGATTTCGCCGGAGTTGGCTCTTTAGACACCACCTGCGAGATTGTCTCCAGTTTGAACCTATCAAAAAATGTGTATGTGGAAGGCACGGGTAATTTTAGAATTGCCGATAACGTTACTCTGAACTGTTCGTCGTTTAGTGGATGCGAGCTTGCTATCAATGTTACCGGGAACTTTACTCTGGGGGATAATTCTTCCATAATATGCGGCACTTTTCAGTTAGTCTCAGATAACGCTATTTTTGGCAATGATTCTGTTGTTAATACTACTGGTTTAGCTGGGTCTCCCCCACCCCAGACAAGTGGGACCCCGCAAGGGGTGGAAGGTGCTGGTGGCGGGCATGGTGGAAGGGGTGCGGCTTGTCTGAGTAATAACAGTAAGCTTCCGGAAGATGTATGGGGCGGGGATGCTTACTCCTGGTCAACTTTGGGGAAGCCCTGGAGTTATGGGAGTAAAGGTGGGACGACGAGCTACTATGTAGATTTCGGAGGTGGAGGAGGGGGAAGGGTAATGTTACTGGTATCAAATGTTTTGCTTGTAAATGGCAGTATCTTGGCCGATGGTGGAGATGGAGGTGCTAGAGGTGGAGGCGGGTCTGGAGGCAGCATCTACATCCAAGCACATAGAATGTAAATTCTTGGCTATTCTCTTGTTTCGGATTCATAATTTTATTCTCCTTGTAACGTGTTTTAAAGTATGTATTTATGAGGGTCTAACTGCCAAATAAGTGATTTATACTGTAGTTGGAGTGACAGACTCACTGCTGTTATTCTGTTTTTAGTGACTGCCAATTTATGATTTGGTATGCATTGTTAGTGACAATTGTTTTGACTTCATACCAGTGTAAGTAGCTGGAATTTGGGTACATACTGTTTCTGAATTATAGTCAAGTGTTGCTACACAGTTTACTACGACATTGTTATGCTTTATAATAATCACTTTTTAGAATCAATGAAGTCTTTATCATGTTCGTGAAGCTCTTGCATATGGGCCCCCCCTTTTAATATAAGCCCCTTTCCGCATTGTGTGTGTCTGTTTTTCTCTGAAATCTACTTATATATTTTTAAAGAATAGAAATGTACAATAATAATCATCAACAGTGCAATAAAACATGCTTCTTCATGCGAGTAGTATCTCTCTGGATTATTGACTGTATTCTTATCACTTCTTCATATTTGAAAACTGGCATTGGATGTGAAGATACTGCTCGAAATATCTACGTTTCATTAATCTAGTGGTAAGTGTAGGAACACATTCAAATGTTTCTAACCATCATAGTTCTTGTGAATTCCAGGACGGGAAATGGCAGAATAAGTGCTTGTGGTGGTGAAGGTTTTGGTGGTGGTGGTGGTGGTAGAGTTTCTGTCAATATTTTTAGTCGGCATGAAGAACCAGTCATCGCAGCAAATGGTATGACATTTTTTTTTCTATTATCTTTTCCTGTTGGCTCTTTAGTGATAATACTTAGTTGCTTATTTTTGAGCTCCATAAATCTCTAGTTGTAATGTTCTTTCTCAGAGAAAAACGATAATTTAATTCCCATGCTATTTGGTTTGAGATATACATTTTCAGCTATTTTCTCTATCCTACGAAGGAGCTCCCCATGCTGAAAGTTTGGAGCTATTCTATCCCTTGCTAAATTGTGGGCTGTAAAATTCTTGCGCTTGGCAATTCTTGATCCATGCATAGAAACTGTAACTGGTCTGATCAACAATTTTTCAGTGTCAAAAGTATAATATTTTGTTTCTCTAGGACTAAGAGTGAGTTGCTCAGCCTTCCCTGCCATGATTTATGTTTTAGGTGGAAGCAGTCTCGGTTGCCCTGAAAATCAAGGTGCTGCGGGTACTATTTATGAGACTGTTCCTCGTACCCTTACTGTAAGCAATAATGGTAATCCTACAAATACGGAGACACTTCTCATGGAGTTTCCTCAACCATTGTTGACAAATGTCTATATCCGGGATGATGCAAAGGCAGCTGTCCCATTGCTTTGGAGTCGAGTCCAGGTTTTTTTAATTCTGATTGTTGGTGGTGCTCTGCAATATGTCCTGCATGCTATGATCTTTCTGTAACCACTGAACTTTGTTATTTGCCACTGGCTCTTCAAAAAAGTTACATGTGCGTTGATTTACATTTTAGTGACCATCTCCTGCACTTAAGAATCTAATTCTGTTTTGTTCATGGACTCAAGGTTCAAGGGCAAATAAGCCTTTTATCTGGAGCAACACTAAGCTTTGGGCTTGCACATTATTCCATGTCGGTGTTTGAACTTTTAGCAGAGGAGCTGTTGATGAGTGATTCTGAAATTAGAGTATGTTTCTCCCCTCTTGTGGAAGATGATATGCCGTGATCAGCATGCTTGCCCCAACCCCCTGTCCTTTTTATTTTAATGATTCTATGGGCATCAATTGAAAAATATTCACTTATTTATATGCCGTTTTACTAGCAATTATGCAAACAAAGTTGAGCTTTAAGCCTTTAACTAGGCATGTCAATTTTTACTGAAATGAATTTTTAAATTTGGATATCTATACAATTCAGATGTTCTTATCCTTTTCTCTTCTAGGTTTTTGGGGCACTTCGCATGTCTGTTAAGATGTTTTTAATGTTGAACTCAAAGATGACAATAGATGGTGGTGGAGATGAAAATGTCGAGACATCCTCCCTTGAAGCTAGTAATCTTGTAGTCCTGAGGGTGAGTTACCAAATTTAATCCTTCTAGAATTGTGCCTATGGTATTCTCACAACCTACTGATTTATTTTATTCAACAGGGATCATCACTTATTCATTCAAATGCAAACCTGGGCGTTCATGGGCAAGGTCTTTTAAATTTGACTGGACCAGGAGATTGCATAGAAGCACAACGTTTAGTTTTGTCGTTGTTTTATGTCATTAATGTAAGCAATTATCAGTATTTCTCCACTAATTTTACCTTAATTTTACCACTTATGTAACCTTAATTTAGAGAAGAATAATACATATGCCTGCTCTTTGACTTGGAGACTTTTTCACCTATCGGTTCTTCTCAAAGCTTCATATTTCACCTACAATAAAGCTGTTTTGAGGCTCCAATATGTTCTTATCTTCAGACACTAAGAAACATGTAGTGTATCCATGCTGCTTCATCTCTATTCAAAAGGTTTCTATAGCTATAAGCTCCTTGAACATAATCCTATATTCATTAAAAATCCAAGTAGGAGAAGTCATGAATTCTCTCTTTGTAATCCATTTTTGTAAGTTGGAGCCTGTAGAAGTAGCATGCCACTGCAATATATGAATGAATATGATGATATTCCTGAAGTTTCGGATTTGTCCTACTTTAGTTGCTTCATAATTAGCATAAGCTATATTGTATGTCAATGTTCTGGTCTCACACTTGTATTCTACATTGCTATTTTGAAGGGTGTTTCTATGCATTTTGCATTTTCCGAGTTCTTTCCTGTAGCTTCTGCATGTCTGCTTCCTGAAAATTATAGAGTTAATTGAAATGGTGAAGGGACTGAAATCTAATCTGGCAGGCTTCTTTGCAATCTGTTTATTCAGTTGATGGCATCATTGGGCTTGTTGATGTTTTTTACACCTTGTCTATAACATACAGTGACTGATTCGTGCTTGCTGATTATTTTGCCTATACATGGAAACCCTTGCTTCAATCTAAAATAAGTACTACTATGATAAAATGTCTGCGCCAAAAATTTTAGGAGCATAATTTATGTTTGATTAATTGGCTTTTGGTGTTTCCCCTCATGTTCTGATGAAGATTGGACCTGGTTCTATTCTGCGTGGTCCTTTAAGAAATACCTCGGATGATGCTGTGTAGGTTCTAATCCCTGTTTTAATGAAAACAGACAAATGTTAATTGTTATATTTTCTGAAAGCTGATTTTTGTTGCTTGTTAGGATGCCAAAGCTTTATTGCGATTCGGAAGATTGTCCAGCCGAACTTCTTCACCCACCTGAGGATTGTAATGTGAACTCTTCTTTGTCCTTTACCCTGCAGGTGGCTATCTATCATGAAACATCAGAAGAATTACTCTTTTGAATTTTTGATTTATTTTGATTTATTTTATTTTTTCCCTTAAAAGCATGCAAAATAGTTGCTGTGATGAAGTTTAAAAAATATATTGTTATGCAGATCTGTCGAGTTGAGGATGTCAATGTTGAGGGTTTGGTTGAAGGTTCTATTGTTCATTTCCATAGAGCAAGAACCATCAGTGTCCAGGCTTCTGGAGTTATAAACACATCTGGAATGGGTATTCTGAAGAGCTCTCTCTCTCTCTCTCTCTCTCTCTCACACACACACACACACACACACACACATGCACACTCAGGGACAAGCATGTTTAAAATCCTTTTATTTGGAGAAATTATTTATCTTTTGGAGTCAGAATCCATGTGACTGAATGGCATTTCCCGAATGCCTGACAAACAAGCATTGCTTTTTGTGCAGGCTGTCATGGTGGCATTGGTCAAGGAATGGTATTGAGTAATGGTCTAGGTAGTGGTGGTGGGCATGGAGGTAGAGGTGGAATGGGCTGTTATAATGGCAGTTGTATTCCTGGTGGCATGTCATATGGAGATGCTAGCTTGCCTTGTGAACTAGGCAGTGGCAGTGGCAATGAAAGCTTGGCTATATCAACTGCTGGTGGTGGTATTCTTGGTGAGTGGAGGACGTCTATCTAATTTATTGTGGTTGTACAATGGTTCATTTATTCTTGTAACACAGCAATTACTTCATGTGTGCCTTTTCTCTTAATTGTTTCTATATTACATTTGTGGTGACCTTTTGTGATTGTTAACTTAGTTCATTGCATGCAGTGATGGGTTCAATGCGTCATCCCTTGACGAGGTTACAGGTGGAGGGTTCTGTCAAGGCAGATGGAGATAGTTCTAAATGGAGATTTCATAAGAGTGCATTAAATAATAATAGTGCGAATTTGAGTCTTGGGGGTGGATCAGGTGGTACTATCTTGTTATTTTTGCACTCTTTAGCTATAAGTCAAGCTGGAAATTTGTCAAGTGTTGGAGGCCATGGTAGCTCAATGGGTGGTGGAGGAGGGGGTGGTGGAAGAATTCATTTTCATTGGTCAGACATCCCTACAGGAGATGTATATTTCCCAATAGCCTCAGTGAATGGAAGCATTCATGCCAGGTTAGTTTCTTTGCTTCTTTATGCATCTGATGCTGCATAAGCTTTATTATTCATGTAAATTTCTGTAGTAATATTCCCATACTATGCTATTTGTTTAGTCTGTTTTCATTTCTCTTTTTTTTTTTTCTAATTCTTAACGCCTTTTAAGGCCATAGACTATCTAAAGGAATAATGAGAAAGTAGTTATTGCTGTGGCGTAACTTATTCTTCTTCTACAAAAATTGCTTCTTGTCCAGGTGGATGACTGGATGCATAAAGTGTAGATGTAGGATATCGTAGATTATTAGATTATGCTTCATTAATTTTAGGAATTTCAGCTTATGCAGTTGCTTATGTGACTATTTATTCCAGATTAAAGGTTTAGATACATATATTGCATAGATCACTTACACCCTTTTCTGCATAGTTTTCCTCATTAACTAGACACTGTTTTTGTGCTGTGGATGCTTACATCCTATGGGTGAAGAAAATGTAGAATCTTTGCACTGCACGCATTTTGTGGGTGACACAGTAATGTTTATACCTGACTTTGTTATAGGGGTGGATTAGGTGGCAATGAAAGCCACATGGGTGAGAATGGTACCGTCACTGGACAAGCTTGTCCAAAGGGGCTTTATGGAACATTCTGTGAGGTAGTTATCTTTCCATCTTATTGACAATTTTCTAGTTCTATTAATCTTCTCCAACTCATTGTATGCAAGAGATTGTTTGGAAAGGTTCTTAAAAGAAATAGGAGAAATAAGTGGAGCAGTAATATGATGGCAGAGAGAAATCTTACGTTCTGTTCATGTTGTTTAATAAAGATGTTTGGGGCATTAAGCCAGGGTGGAGCCATAATCAATTACCAATAGATAATATGTATTCACTTTTCAATCCTGAGTCTTGACATCGTTCTTTTATCTTTGCAGGAATGCCCGGATGGCACTTTCAAAAATGTCACTGGATCTGACAGATCGCTATGCTTTCCATGCCCAAGTGATGAGTTTCCAAGTCGTGCTGTTTATGTTCATGTCCGAGGTATCTCTAACCTGGGGAATCAACCTTTTATGGTGTCTTTCCATTGTCAAGTAGAGGTTTTGTCTTTGTCTTCTTTTGTGGAACAATTTACTAACTTTTGTGTGGATGATATGATAGTTTAGTGATCTCAGTTTTCAGATGTTAATAGTTTTTCTATTGTCATAAATTCCTGAGTATGATGTACATCACATTATTTTATTTTATTTGTGTACGGATGATGATCAGAGTTCCTGTTTGCTGCTTTCAGGTGGAATCACTGAAACTCCTTGTCCTTACAAATGCATTTCTGAGAGGTATCACATGCCTCACTGTTATACTGCTCTTGAGGAGTTGGTATATACGTTTGGAGGTCCCTGGTTGTTTGGTCTTCTGCTTTTTGGACTATTGATATTTCTTGCTTTGGTGCTGAGTGTTGCACGGATGAAGTTCATCGGGGTTGATGAGCAACCGGGTCCTGCTCCAACCCAACAAGGCTCTCAGATCGACCATTCATTTCCTTTCCTTGAGTCTCTTAACGAGGTATGCACAAGCACATAATACTTTTATGGTAGTAGTTAGCAAAGTGTGGTGAATGAAACTGCAATTTGAGGCTTAAGTTTGATATGTTTATTGAGTAAAAGAAAGATTGACGGACTGTCTGCCCATCAGGTTATGGAAACTAATAGAGTGGAAGAATCTCAGAGTCATGTGCATAGAATGTACTTTATGGGCCCCAATACTTTTAGTGAACCTTGGCATCTTCCACATATGCCTCCCGAACAAGTAAAAGAAATAGTGTAAGTTTTTTCCTTCCTATTGTTTGATTTCGCATTGGTACATGAAACTGCCACTTGTTGGTATGACATTATCTTATTTAAACCTGTGTAATATTATTCTCAGTTCTCCCTTAAGTAAAAAAGGCTTGCCCTTTTTAAATTCTTTTGTTGGCTGTATAACCTAGAAATCATGTACTTTTATTTGATGAATAATGGCAGATATGAGGTTGCATTTAATACATTTGTGGATGAGATCAATTCACTTGCTGCATATCAGTGGTGGGAAGGAGCAGTACACAGTATTCTTTGCTTAATTGCTTATCCTTTTGCATGGTCTTGGCTACAATGGCGGCGGAGAATGAAATTGCAGAAAATAAGAGAATTTGTTAGATCCGAATATGATCATGCTTGCTTACGTTCTTGTCGCTCACGTGCTCTGTATGAGGGACTGAAGGTCAGTTTTTTGTAGCACAGTTCTCTTGTCTTTTTAGTGACTTCCAATTAGGGATGGGCTTTTGGTCAAATAATTAATAGTTCAGATAATCCGGGTTGAGTATTGAGATTTGGAGTAGCATAAAATACTACCTGGACCGGGCCCAATCGTTTTGGATACCTGACATTTAGGGTACCTTATTGCTTATGTTATCAATTTTTAATTTCTTGTCTGTACCATTGTTGCTCCTAAAACTATTTTTAAATATTGTGTAATTGAAACATGCCCCTTCAATCTATGAATATTCATATTTGTGTTACAGGTTGCTGCAACACCAGATCTAATGCTGGCATATGTTGATTTTTTCCTTGGTGGTGATGAAAAGAGAAATGATCTTCCTCCTCGTCTGCATGAAAGATTTCCAATGTCTCTACTTTTTGGTGGTGATGGAAGTTACATGGCTCCTTTTGCACTGCATAGTGACAATGTCATGACCAGCCTCATGAGTCAGGTCTATTCTTCTACCTTGAAGGAACTGAACAACTTTTGCATGTGATGGGGAAAATTTTGACCTCTAAGTACCTGTTTTATTCTTTAACAAATCAGAGCACATCCCTGATGTCAATAATTTCTCTGTTTCGTTCAGTCTGTGCCACCAACTACATGGTATCGTTTTGTGTCTGGGTTGAATGCTCAATTGCGTCTGGCAAGAAGAGGTTGCCTCAGAGTGACGTTTCGTCCAGTTCTTCATTGGCTTGACACTTTTGCAAATCCTGCATTAAGGGTCTATGGTGTCCACGTGGACCTTGCTTGGTTTCAAACTACTGCTGAGAGCTATTGTCATTATGGACTTCTCATATATGCTGTCAATGAAGAAACTGACCTCGTGCCATTATCTGTTCCAGACGGACTACCTGGGAGTGAGCAATGGTCAAGGTAATGCATCTTTGCCATAACATCTAAACTGACACATGAAGAATGTGATTTTATGGTTATACTACTTTGCAATGTCGTTTCTTTGAAGAACCATCATCACCATATTTCTCATTTTCCATTCCATAAGTGAACAGGTACCCTAAATTCCTGAACCATATGCTATTGAAATTGCTGCAAAATGATTTTGTGCCTTTTCAGCTAAAATGGATCCCTATTTTTTTCAACTCCACATTTCATATCTAATATTATGTGCATTTACATGTGAGATACTAGAGGTTTACTTGATTGATACTCCCTCCATCCCGAGGGATACTGGGTTTCCTACCTTCCTTGCAATTTTTTCCAGTGGCCTAATTTAATTTACAGTGACCATATATGTCATATTAGTATAGAGATTTTGGCAAGGTCTAATGGGATATGGTTTGTGAAGAACAAGATGATAAGATGCAATCCTGTTTAACCTTTCTTTCTTTCTTTTTTTTTTTTTTCTTTTATCATTTGAGCTTGTTTGTTTGTTATGATGTTGATGACAAGCAGCTCAGAAGATATGTATTTGAAAGATGAGCCTTCAAAGATGTCTTACCTGAGTCGAATGCCGAGAAGCAATGATAGTGAAGAAGGCACTTTGAGGAGGAAGGTTAATGGCACAATTATAGATGTTAATAGCCTGAAGGTGCTGGAAGAGCAAAGAGATATATGCTTTATTCTCTCTGTTCTCATTCACAACACTAAGCCAGTTGGGCATCAGGTACCTCTCTGTCTTCCAATTCACAACCCCACCCACCCATACCTAACATAAGAATTCTCTATTTTAGGTGTTGTGCAATAGTGTGTTTGTTTAAGATTCCATTCCTTAAATGGACCTCTTATGTGCTGCAGGATCTCGTTGGCTTGGTAATCTCGATCCTGCTACTTGGAGATTTTAGTCTAGTACTGCTCACATTGCTCCAGTTGTATTCGTTTTCCCTAGCAGATGTCTTTCTTGTTCTGTTTATTATACCCCTTGGTATTTTACTTCCCTTTCCGGCTGGAATTAATGCTCTATTCAGTCATGGACCAAGGCGTTCTGCAGGTTTGGCACGCTTGTATGCTTTGTGGAACGTCGCTTCCCTGATAAACATTGTAAGTCATTCTCTATTTTTGAAGCCTTTCATGTAATGTGTTGCTGTGTTGCTACATCAGCAGTTAGATCTATAAATAATCTAAATATTTTTTGAACTGGCTGCCATCTTCCTAGGATATCTTTTGTTTTAAGTGTTCGAGTAGAATTGATTTCACATTGGATTCTGTATGTGAATCAACTGATCCTTTTATTTTGAATCACTTTGCGGACATTTGCGACAGGTTTTAATGCATACGGTAACTCTATTGGCTTCTTATGCATTTTCTATTTGAGTTATCCAGGTTGTTGCGTTCATCTGTGGTTTTGTTCACCACCGTCAATCAAGTGGGAGCATCCCATACTTCCAGCCATGGAATATGTGAGTGGAACACCTGCCCAACCTGAACATTTTTACTCTAGTGCTTTATTTACTTGCATAATTGATGTATTTTTTTGTAATTGCAGGGATGAAAATGAATGGTGGATTTTTCCTCTTGCCCTTATTTTGTGTAAATGCATCCAATCAAAGCTTGTAAATTGGCATGTGGCAAATCTAGAGATTCAGGATCGATCGCTGTATAGTAATGAATTTGAATTGTTCTGGCAGTCGTAGTTATTGCTGAGCAAAAACATCCACACTAACGTCCCACCATTTTTTATTGGGTCTTATTGCTATGTGTTTATCTATATAGCAAGGCTTTTAGAGAATAGATTGTTGACACGATGTAGAAGAAAAGAAGTTATATCACAGAAGGGGAGGGGGAAGACAATAGATGTTAGTAACAAAGGCATTTGTTTTATAGCCTTATGTTGTGCAGTTATATTCCTTTTTCCCTTGTAAATATCAAGATGGGATATTCCCATGGTTCTTTAGGCATCATACCTCTTGGCATCTAATAATGTATTTACGAAATCATTGGTTTATGTAATGGCCTTTGCTTTACAATATATCTCTATGTTTCTGCTTTATTTTCTATTGAATTTAGTAGTTAACACTTTTTCTTTTTATGTTTTTCTGAGGGTTTGAACTAATGATCTTAAGTTCACCCATATCATTAAATCCTTTTTTGCGGGATGGTTACACTGCTTTCTTAGTGTTATGTGTCATGATTTGTAGCAACTTCATCAATAGGTGTTCTGTGATAGCCAATCCATTGCAAGTGGAAATGGATAGAAAGGTATTGTGTGTGCAAAGGGGGTGTGTAAACTTGGCGAGCAAATAAAGTTATGATCAGATATTCCAACCAACTATGGTGAATTTCTCTTCGGTATACTCAATTAGTAGAATAGTAGCAATCTCATATATTGAAGTTTGTTGTAGATGCAACAGGATGCTGCTCTAATTGAGACATACCTTAGTCTTGCAGTCAAAAACAAAAATGAATAAAATAAGGGTATCAACCAGCAATCACTCCTTGTTCAAGACTTTAGGAACTTTGATATAAGAGTCTTCATAGGTTGGCACAGCTGCTATCATAGCATCTCTGCAAAACAGGTCAGATGCAATATAACTTTAATGCTTTTGATCTTCAGAAAACACATGCTGATTTTATTATTACATTATTATTATTATTTTTTTTTAAAAAAAAAAGAAAATATATATGTAGGGGGCTTACTACCTGTTAGTAAATATTATAGGCAAATCCTCCCGCAAGCTGTCTTCTTCAGTATCTAAAGAACAAAAACTATCAATTAGTAATCACTTGTGCATGTAAACATTCACATTGATGAACAGAAACCATGATCATACATCAAACAGAAAACCCTGGAGTATGATCCGACATCTAAATGGCAGACGGGTTAATATGTAGGAACACACAAAACTAGAACAAAGACAAAAGCATGCTCCTTTAAGTTAAAATGATAATCTAAACTTGTACCCACTTATATTGGGGAGTTGAAATTTTATGATAAAATTAATTATTCAAGCACCTGCTCTTAGGGCTGGCTCAACACTCTGAAGATCTACATCTTGAAGTTGCCCAAACCTGTTTCACATTTACATCATCACCTTGAAATAAAACATTCATTATGATGATTAAGAGTATATTGCAAATGCTTGCGTTAATAAAATTGTCTCCTAACGCAAAAACTCATCATATATAGTTATGAGTAAATGGATAAAAGAAGATACCAATCAACCACTTGTCGGATTTTGGGGGCAAATTCTTCAACCTATAAATTGATTGAAATTTGAGAACAGAACAATAAGAGCAAACGAAACTAAAAGCATTTGAACGAACTAGTTAGGGAAATGAATGATTACTTCTTGAGGCGTTAGGGAAATCCGGGCTGTTTCAGCTAATTTCTTCAAATCTGGCGGCTCAAGGCTCGATTTCACCGAATAGGATCGTTTATTCATCACAGGTGCTCTCTGAAAAATGCTCCTCTGTATAATAAAGCGCCGCCGCAGCGGTGGCCGGACTGCTCTTGACAGAAACTGTACGGCTATGCTGGCCATTCCTTTCAGCAGCTTACCTGAGAGAACTGCCGCTGCGTATGTTGTTATGTTTTCTATTGAAACATTTAAAGATAAGAATTAATGTATCCAACGCTTTCTAAAATCGCATTTTAGAATTGGCGATTTTGGTTTTTATAGTAGCTCTTTAATATTGTGGTCGGGAAATTGGCCGGAGCCGCTAAACCGATCGATGATTTTGCGCAATAAGGTTTCGCGCCAATTTATAGCTCGAATCGAGAATGGACATGAGCAACAGAAAACCCTAGTGAATAAGATTCTGCTCATCTTGAAACAGAGCAAATCAATCAAATTAGTGCATCAGATCCATGCCAAGGTGCTTGTTCACTCGATTCAAATGCCCATGCACAATTACTTGCTTTCCAAAATCATCGACCTCAGAGATTTTAGCTACTCGACGCTTTTCTTTCCCAGAATCCCGATCAACAGTTATGCATACAACGTAATGATCAGGGGTTTAGCCACAACATGGCAAAAATTCGATCTCGCTCTGGATTATTTTTACCAGATGAAATCGTTTGGGGTGAAGCCTGATAAGTATACGTATCCATTTGTGTTTATATCCTGCGGGAATCGGTCGGATTCGAGAACAGGGGAGATGGTTCATTGTGAGGTTTTGAAAATTGGTCTGCTTTTGGATTTTCACGTAGTTCATTCATTAATTACGATGTACTCGCGGTGTGGGGAAATGATTTGTGCAAGGAAGGTGTTCGATGAAATGACTGACAGGGATTCTGTGTCCTGGAATTCATTGATATCAGGGTATGCTAGGGTAGGGTTTGCTGGAAAGGCAGTGGAAATGTTTGGGAAAATGAGGGAAGGTGGATTTGAACCTGATCAAATGACTCTAGTGAGTGTTCTTGGGGCATGTGGAGATTTGGGTGACTTGCAGCTGGGGAGATGGATTGAGGTTTTTGTAATGGAGAAGGGAATGGAGCTTAATTCTTACATAGGCTCTGCCTTGATTAACATGTATGGGAAGTGTGGGGAATTGGAGTCGGCTAGGCAAGTATTCGACGGCATGAAGGCGAAAGAAGTTGTCACTTGGAATGCCATGATTACAGGGTGAGGATGTTTGGAACTCTTCTTGATATCAGTTTGCATTATTATTTCGGTCTTTTTTATCATCTCGGTTTTGCATTGTGATTTTAACAGATACGCGCAAAATGGACAAGCGGATGAAACTCTATCGTTGTTCAATGTCATGATGGAGATTGGACCGGAGCCTAATGCAATCACGTTAATCGCTGTGCTCTCTGCGTGTGCTTCGATTGGTGCTTTGGATTTGGGAAGATGGGTCGAAGAGTATGCAACGACGAGGGGGCTTCAGCACAACATATACGTTGCGACTGCTTTAGTCGACATGTATTCAAAGTGTGGGAATTTGGAATGCGCAGCGAAGGTTTTCGACAACATGCCTAAGAAAAACGAGGTTTCTTGGAATGCAATGATATCCGGACACGCTTTCCACGGGCGAGCGGGAGATGCGCTCGCGTTATTCCAGCGCTTGTTGGAGAACGAACACGGCGTGCTCCCGGATGACGTAACGTTCGTTGGTGTACTTTCAGCGTGTGTTCACGGTGGTCTGGTGGATGAGGGCCGTAGGCTGTTTAATTTGCTGAGCACGTCGCTCAACTTGGTTCCGAAAGTTGAGCACTACTCGTGCATGGTCGATCTTCTATCTCGTGCTGGACGGATTTCGGAGGCTTGGGACTTTGTTCAAAAGATGCCTCAGAAACCCGACGAGATTTTGTTAGGATCATTGCTCGGTGCTTGCCAGAAATTTAAGAATGCGGATGTTAGCGAGAAGGTCATTCAGCTTCTCTTAGATATAGAGCCCGAGAATTCGGGGAACTATGTTATATCATCCAAAATATACGCCGAGATGAGGAGGTGGGATGATAGCGCGAAGATGAGAATCTTGATGAAGGAGAAGGGCGTCGTTAAGACTCCGGGATGTAGCTGGATGGAGATCGACGGACACCTTCGCGAGTTCCATGCCGGTGATTTGTTGGTTGAGGATGCCGACAAGATCGACAAAGTTCTTGACATGCTTTATCAGGACATGGCAATGGAAGATGACCTATACCTAGACACTTGATTTGCTATGAATCTGCTGATCCGATTAAATCAGCATGATGTTGATTTGATCGAATTAGTAAATACAATCGTAACTTGACCGGATCAGCACAATGTCTCTTACAAGATGATGGCTTTGTTTAAGCTTTTGGTATCGAATTGGCAAAGTTATTACGGAATGGATTTACTCGACAAGGATTTGCACCCGGCAATGTTGCTGTTGAAAACTGTCTATGAGAGTATGTCTCACTATTTTTGGTTTAAATAATTATTCAAATTTAATTTTATTAATTATTCTTGACCTCAAAGTATCTTTCAAACCTACATCCAAACCCATGCCTAATTATTAGTTACATACAAGTACAAAAATGAAACGTTATACAACATTGATTATGACTACTAGGCCGTACAAGAAAAATCAGAAGAGTGAAAGTGGGCCTAAGTTAAGTGAGGTTGGGTATTGGGCTTAGTTATTGGAGGAGGCCCAATTGAAGTCATAATTAGTGCTGTCCGTTAAGAAAGCAAAATATTAATTACTTTGTAACAAACCAACCAACTATTAATTGGTCAAAAAACAAAAAAGTAGAAAAGCAGAGAAAGTGACTTGACTCGCGCGATACATACACAAAACCTTCGCCTTTGGTCAAACCCTTCACCCAATCACTGACTACACAAAACAAATTCTGAAATTTACAACGATAATAATAACCAAAAGCCCACCCCTATTATATGAAAGGCTATTATTATTATTATTATTATTATTATTATCGACCCTCTCTCTCTCTGTCTCTCTGGAAATTGCAGAGAATTCACACACTTCACTTCTTCTTCTCTCTCTCTCTCCTTTCTCCTTTCTCCTTCTCTCTCACTTTTGCTTTTTTACTCTCCCAACATTTCTTTCATCGGTCTCCGGTACGTGAAACCGCAATGATTTCTATGTTTATTCTGATCGTCTTTTTGGTCTGGTTTCGCTAATTGTTAGGCAAGCTCTGTGGATGCTGCTTTTTCAGTTTGTGCATCTGGCGATGTTGTTTATGCTACTGCTTTCTAATTGCTGATTCGTTTGGTGTTAATTGGTTAATTTTTATCTGATCTTGGCTTCGGATATTAGTGTGGTTTTGGTTGTGATTCGGATTCATTGTTGTGCACTGACTTGAGGAGTAAGAGCAATCGTTTGCCGGTGCATTTTCTTAAAGAAGAATAAACAAAAACAAATCGTAATTTTTGCAGGTGTGAAGAATGTGTGTTGATTTTTATGGTTTTTGTGCGCTGTGTGCTTTTCTATGCTTGATTTCTTCGTGTGAATAGTGAATCAATGTGAATCTATTGTTGTATTTCTGGCATTGTATATGAACTGTGAGTGGGGATTTTGTGACGGTTTAAATCTACAGTTTTTTGCTTTTCTGGTGGATAATATTTGGAAGTCTAGTTTCACCTGAATTTTTGCTTTGCTTGAGAGATTTGTCTCTTTTCTGATGTCCGTGTTTTTCTTTTATCCTGCAATAATTTCTTTTAAGATTCAAGCGGGAAATGTTCTACCGGTGTAGATGGTATTGTTGTTGCATGCTTGAGGACAGGTGTATTGCTTTTGCATTGTGTTCTTTCCTGATGATGCTTTATCTTACCAGGACTTCCGCCAATTGATTGTGAGCTGGTCACTGTTGGCGGATGGAGCAGGTTAATATTTGTCAGCTTAACTCATGTACTCAGGTTCATACGCGTGTAATAAATTGTGATTTTCTTTATTTTCTCTTGCAGTATGAAAAGGTTGAGAAAATTGGTGAGGGAACCTATGGCGTTGTATACAAGGCTCGTGATCGCATAACTAATGAAACCATTGCTCTGAAAAAAATAAGACTAGAGCAGGAAGATGAGGGAGTTCCAAGCACAGCTATTCGTGAGATTTCTCTCTTGAAAGAGATGCAACATGGAAATATTGTTAGGTATATTAATGACCACAATCAATAGCTCCGTAAAATTCCTATTTGACAGAGAGGATTATTGTGAAGAATATTTGCGAAGGCCTTCCACCCTAACCATTCTCTAATGTTTGGATCACAGGTTGCAGGATGTGGTGCATAGTGAGAAGCGACTGTATTTGGTATTCGAGTACCTGGATTTAGATTTGAAGAAACATATGGATTCCTGTCCCGAATTTTCTCAGGATCCCCGTCTGGTTAAAGTGAGTGGCCTCTTTATGCCTGATGGTGGAGGTTGGCAAGCTTGATTTCTTTGGCATTTATTGTTTTTAAGTTTATGGCCTTTTAGGCGACTTTCTTGTTGGTGGGATTTATGACTGTTGCATTGATCAGTTAGTTGCTAGCAACTGCATTAAATTTATCCGATGCTGTGTTCGGTGAGCTCCTGCATTGTTGTTGTAGTGAACATCTCGCGAATCTGAGTTTTTATGGAGCCAACTTCAATTTTTGCAGATGTTTCTATACCAAATACTACGTGGAATTGCCTATTGTCATTCTCATCGTGTTCTGCATCGAGATTTAAAGCCCCAAAACTTGCTGATAGATCGACGGACTAATGCACTAAAACTGGCAGACTTTGGATTGGCCAGAGCATTTGGCATTCCTGTCAGGACATTTACTCATGAGGTACTATCATGCAAATGTTTTTGAGAACTCTTTTCTGATCCTATCATCTTCTTAAGAACCTGCAAATGACAAAGTGCTTCTACTGTTTTTAATGAGATCCTGATATTAAGGCTGTCCTCTTTCTATATTTTTCACTCGCACTCTATTTCTTCCTTGTGTGGGACTAGATTATTACTTCTAGAAGCCACTGTGCTCTAACATTCAAGTTGGCTGATAAATCATATTTTTCATAGGTTGTAACCCTGTGGTACAGAGCCCCAGAAATACTGCTTGGTTCACGCCACTATTCAACTCCTGTGGATGTGTGGTCTGTTGGTTGTATCTTTGCAGAGATGGTAAACCAGCGAGCATTGTTTCCTGGAGACTCTGAAATTGATGAACTATTTAAGATTTTTAGGTGATACATCACTCCAGACAGTGATTCCTTTCTCGGAATTATCTATATATCCTTCCCAAAAGTTACTTTGATTTGTTCGAAGTAATTTTTAATATACTTACCATCTCTTGATGTGTTGGTTATGAAGGGTTATGGGAACCCCAAATGAGGATACATGGCCTGGAGTGACATCTCTGCCTGATTTTAAATCAGCATTTCCCAAATGGCCATCCAAGGTGAGCAGAACTAGGATGAGATCCCTTTGGTTTCTGCTTCTTTGTTTTTCTCTTGTTAGGATGCTTAAAATGAAAAACTTCTAATTGGTGTATCTATGTTGCAGGATCTGGCCACCGTGGTTCCAAATCTTGATTCAGCTGGCATTGACCTACTTGGTGTAAGTTTATTTATTCTCTCTCTCTTTTCTCTCCTGGGTATTCACAGGGAAATAATTTTCATCAAGTGTGCTCTGCTTGCTTTAAGAAAACAATGTTTAGGATAATAAGAGGATTGGTTTTGTATTTATACTGAGCAGTATTATAGACTCCAGACCCCTCAGCTCCACATTTGAATTATTCTTCTTCCCAAATTCTTTTGCACCAAAGATTTTGTATTAAGGTGTTGACTGAAGGTTGTTGTGAAATCTTCTTCATCATTTCTGAACAGGAAAAATGGGTGGTTGCTATTTTCTTGCGTTTTGTTACTTTCTTACTGAAGGACTTTTAAGGAAAATTTCCACAAACCTGATAACTTTTGCACATTCTTTACTGGATGTGGTCCTGAGGTTCACATGATTGTTTTACTAATCTTTCACAGAAAATGCTTCGGTTAGATCCAGCCAAAAGGATCACCGCCAGAAGTGCTCTTGAGCATGAGTACTTTAAGGATATTGGATTTGTCCCATGATATGACCGGCCCCTCATCCTGATGCAAATGTATATTGGTATGTGCTATCTATGAGGTTCTAATGTATCAGACAAGAAATGTGTGATATGCAGGTGATTATATCTCCTTGTTTTTGATCTATCGGTGTAACTCAATTTCATTGGAGCAGTTCTGGACACAGCACGTATGGAACACATACAGTTGCTGGTACCTTCACTTGCTCACATGCTATTATTCGTGTGATTGTGTCAATTTTCCCTTTCATCTTTTATTTGGTTTTGTTGCAACACTGCACCCATGTAAGACTCGTTGGCTTTGGTCCTCGTCCTCTTTATTGACAAATTAAGATGGTGTGCAATTACTTGTTATGACTTTACATCTTACATTGTTTGGGATCGTAAGGCTGTTATAATCTTACACCTGCCACTTAACCGTATCATACATTTTGAACACGATCCTTGGCCCTTTTGGTTGGATTACGTTTCAAAAGCTTTTGATATCTTGGCTTCTGCGGTGAATTTGCTAATATATATAGGTGAGGGAGACTTAAAATCAAATGCAGGAGAATGCGTGACCACTTTACTGTTGTTTCCGTGGTGCATTCATGGCTGCTTCAGTCTTACACTGGTAAATACTGAAACTTATAAATCCTGTGATGCATTTGCTCTCCCGTTCACATGCATTGGGTGACATTTTTGGCTCAGTCGAATTAATTTTTCTTAGCTTCATTGGAAGAAATGGATACATCAGATCAGATAATAAAGACATGTTGGTACCCCACGTGTTGGGTGTTATTTTAAACAGGCTTGCTTGGTTCTTTTTGTTCATTTTCTTGATAATATTTTTAGGGCATCCAGCATCTTCTCTCTCTTATTTTTTTTTTTGGCTCTCTTATTTTTCACTTCTCCCTAAAAATGAAATTATAATGATATAGCATTTGAATAGATCAGAAAATGCCTGGAGCCCACATTTTCCCTAAAATGAGTACAGTAAAGTCAAATGGGCCTCTCTTTCTGAAGCCACAGTTGTACATTTTAATAACATTGAGAAAGCAACTCTGAACCGAATAAGATAATAGCCTAAACCACTAATGCAAAGAGTGAATTTAGTAGCAATGAAATAGCATTTAAATGCTTCTGAGTCATTTACTCGGGACTCTTGTCAACTGTTGCATTCACTAGAGCCTTTGTTCCAATCTTTGGTAAGTTGGTTGATTTAACGAGCTTGTTTTGCTATCTGAAATCACAACAAAGTTATTATCAGATTGTTACAACAAAGTGCATGTGTGAATAGACGAATGCACCCCATATATGCATGCGCATTGAGTAGGATTGGACTACGAGAAAGACCTCAAGGTAACTCTCAAGCTTTCTTTTCAGTGCCGCATGCTCTTGCTTTACCTCCTGGAATGTTCTCACGCATCTGCAGGTATAGTAGATAGGAATTGTGTTTATAGTTATAGATGGTTTGATGATCATAGAAGGGACGAGACATAGATAAAAAGTAAAAATTGATACCCTTCAAAGTTCCCAACTTTGCAGTATTCTTGAAACAGAGTGCATTCCCTTTTCACTTTGTTAGCGCCAATGCTGCAAAAATCATGTCAACAGGGAGGTAATAAGTAAACGCTATTTAATAGAGCGCGAGGTTTATGTCGAATAGAAAATAGGGTGCTTAAATCTCCCTCTTTAAGATGAGTTTTCATGCTCAAACTGGTCTTCAAATGTGTGAAACCATCGATAAACAGAACTAATGATTCTATAGTATTCTACTTTCCACAAGATAAGCATTTGTGACAGCTACTTTCGATAAGTGAAGAGTCTTAGAAATGGACTGCTCCAAGGATCTTACTGGATCTTATTTGGCCAGAAAAGGAAAAAGAAAAAATGAACCCCATAATATGCATGCACAAGACCATTTTTCACACAATTTGGCTCAGTGTTTGTACCTCGAAGTGCTGCCCTTGAATTGGTGCATAAGATCATCGAGTTTTTCAAAGTCACAACAGCTCTTATCCCTGCACCAAAATACACAGCTTGAAGTCAAACGGAACTCTTATCTTATCCTAAATTGTTCAAAGCAGAGCGAACTGTATTGATAGGGGGGATTAAGCTTTGAACTCACAGTAGCACTTCTATATTCCGAATAAACCGTGCTGAATCACTGTAATATAGTTTGACCACCTCTTCCACAAAGTTAGGGTTAGCATCATCCTGCAGATCCTCCAACTGGATGAACTGCTCGTCAAGATATCCCTGAAAGACAACCATTCAAGAAATTCATGAGAATTAGTACATAAAAATAAGCGCAAGAGGATAATTTTTTTGGCAAGAGGATAACCTGATCAAACAAGGCTTTCCTCATGCAGGCAGCTTGACGTTCCATTGTATACTTACTACAGAGATGAGTTAGTTTAGAGAAGGTGCAAAGGTAGGGGAAAACTAAGAGCTACACATGCATGGTATATATAGGAGGGTATACGGGAATAAGACGATGCAAATGGTAAATAATGCAGCATATCTTTTGTCTTTCTCAACTTTCAAGTAAGTATATATTGATCACTAGTAGAGACCAGCAGATCTGACACATTATAATCAAAGATAACCCCCAATAATGCCGAGTACTAATAATTAACTTAATTCTACAACAAATAAAAATACACCATTTTTGGATTTAACTTTTGCTATGTGAATAAACATCCTGGTGGGATGATGCATCTGTGGGCATCCTGCCATATAAATGCATGAAAACAATATTATTTGAGGTACCGATCATTTACCAATATGTTCTAGGATCACAATCTGTTATTATGTGAAGAAACCTGGGATTCGAAGAAAGAATGCCTTCGTGATTGGATGCATCGTGCCCTCACTGAGATGAGATACCGTACGAACAAGAATTGGAGAGACAAGTGTAATAGGATGGAGACAGAAACCCAACAAGCCTAAATCATCTTTCTGCTGATATTTCTGTTATCCCTTTTCAAATTACGTGTTCTCAAGGAGATTCTGCCGGGCTTCTGCATTGGACACTTGAGCTGAAAGAAACCATCCTCAGGTCCCTCTCCCTCCACGTGACTCTCTGCCTGCCCCTCAAGAATGAAAAAATTACACAAACGCAACAGCCCGAATGGAAATACATAACAGGAGGTATTAAAAACAATTCAGTTTTATACACCTATTATCGTATCCTTTGCATGATCTCAGTTTCCCCCATCATTCATAGTTTGAGATTACTATCTAATTTTCTAGAATATATATTTAACTAACAGAATGGTACCTTAAAACAGAGGTATCATGTAGTAATAGATTAATTATTGGTTAAATAGTAGGATAAGCACAATATCATCATCCAAATGCCGCAAGAATGTAATGTTTCAGGATATTCGAGTCTATACAGATTCCCAATTAGTCTGGAAAAGGAAGCTGTTACAGAATGGTGTGGTGGCAAATGTACTGAGCATAAAAATTGGCCACATTCATTCTTGGTAAAGGAGTTCTTATCCTGAGAATACTTTTCAGGCCTCACACTCAATAATTTGAGTACCACTTTTATGATATAACTTTTGCCAGCAAATAGGTTCACTTTTTGCAACGTTTAAAGAAACAATGGAATGACAAGTCCAGAAGATTACAATTGCACCTCAAATCTCTTTCTTTCACTATTTCCTCATTTCACATCACCTACTACAATCTCCTATTTCTCAAGCATGAAATATCTAAATGGCTAAAACAAACTATATCCTAATCCATTCTGCAGTATGATTGCTCAGCCAGCAAGATATCTAATGAGTGTATCAAGTATTAGCTCAATCAATGGTTAATATTGGCAATTTCATTACCTACCATGACTATTAATATGAAGATCTCTTAGATTATAGTATCACACTGGGCACATGCCTCATGTGTGTCTGCCTGTGCCAAGGACTATTAATCCATGCACCAAAGACAGGCCACATCCACTTGGGTTATATATTCAGACTTGACACTAAATCAATAAAGATTTATTGATTATCAGACATGAAAACGAACTTTTAACTGGACGTCCAAGTTTTCTACAATATCTTGCAGATTACACACAATAACTAAACCAAACAGCTACATGCAAATGAAAGCAGCAGATAAATTTGAATACTTGAAAAGAAAACTATTTCTTATAAAGTAGTGCAACTAAAACAATATCTCCTAGCAGATTAGATTAATTAGAAGTTCAGAATGAATAACAAGATAATAACGAGGAATCCCAATAACAGAGAAGAGTTTGACCAGAGATCAACATAAGAAAAGATCAGCATATGCTTGAAAAGCAGTGTTGCATTACCTTCAGATAAGAAGACTGGAATCCCCACCATGCATGTGTCGCCATCGCTACAACCATTCTCCGAGAATGTGCAAAGGGCAAGAAGATTTGAGAAAAGGAAAAACCATCCTTTATTCCTTGGCCATGTCTGGGGGAAAGACTCATGAGCCATCAATCATTCGCCGCCTCACTTACTTTCCAATTATTTATGTAGAGCTGTCCCTGTGGTCACATTGGCCAGCTTTGTGAAAGAAACAACAACAAAGCATTGGGTACCCAATTAAATGGCGTAAGAATGTTATTTGGGCCAATTGCTTTTCTAGAACTGACGGATTGATTCTCTTTTCCAACTCCTCTTTCTTATCTGCTGATAAGGAAGCCACAGAGAGAGGGAGGGAGATAAGGAAGCTCTGATAAGTCTCTACACAATCTGATTCCCAAAATGTCTCTATCCAGTCTGCATGGTGTTCCTTCACATGCAATTAACTTTCATTCTACATAAGAAGATTTCAAATATAACTAGTTCATACTTCCCTGAGTTGCATAAATGCAAAAAAGATCCTGAACAGCCCCTGCAGGAGTTGAAAGATCCTGAACATATTGCTCCTAATATCAATAAGCCCGAGCTAAAGTAAACATAAGTGTCTTCCTGAAATTATTGAGGAAAGAAATTAACAGAACTCTAATTTTTTCCATGCTTTTGAAATTCCAAATAAATATCAAACCATCTGCTCAATCCTTCCAGCATAAGATGAACCTGGGCTGCTGTATCTACATGAATGCATATGTAACAATGTAAATGTATCAACCAACAGTGTACAATCAGCAAATTGATGTTTCAACATAAATGGTAAAAATGAATTGGAAAAGGACAACATACATTGAAGGAGGCATAGCGCCAACTGCCTAGTCAAGAAATTTGTCCCTGGTCGAGATTGATTTTGACCCGGTGGCATGAATCCTATTTGTTGTATTATATCATAGAATATTGTAGTTGTAAAAATACATACTAAAATCATAATAAATTGGAAAATGATGGTTGACAATCCGATCATAGCTATGAGAAAAAATCATAAGGGGAGTACATGCAGCTTCCAGGGAACATCTTCCAATGGTTCAATAACCTCATACCTAATCTGCCTTCTTCAAACCTAACTAACGGTAGCTGCGGTAAAGAGGGGAGTACATGCAGCTCTCTGCAAACTTCACAAGATCCTTTGGACGTGGGAGACATGTGGTTAAACCTAAAAGGGGAAAGCAAATATGTCATCATAAAGTTAATCAATGGCTTCATCTACATTTCTTGACATAATTGTACTTACCGAGTTCGTATGACTTAGCAGCCACATGAGCTGCAATATTTGCTGAAATCTTTCTAATATTAGTAAAGGGTGGATAAATCAGTCCTTCTGCATAGTTATCCTCCGTCACCTGATTTGCTAACGCTTCCGCTATATTCAGGAAAAAAGTGAGAAACACACATCATTACATGATGCCTTAAATACTGAGCAACAAGCCAAGACTTGATTCATGGTCACTTACAAGCTGCCAGGAGCAAATCGTCGTGTACACGAACAGTACCAGACATGATAATTCCCAAACCAAAACCAGGAAATATGTATGCATTATTGGCCTGTAGAGAAATGAGTAATGTCATTAGAACAGGGAAAGAATAAGCAGTTTAAAAAGTTTCTGATTTCTGTTGCATGGGGTAGAAAGAACCTGGCCAGGAACAAATTTTTGCCCATTGTATTCAACAGGACTAAACGGACTTCCACTAGCAAAGATTGCACGCCCCTGCAAGATACAGACTTCTAACAGGGGACACAAAATCGAGAACTTGTGTAAGACTGAAGCAATTTACCTCAGACCACGTGTAAGCTTCTTCAGCTGTGCATTCCGATTGGGAGGTTGGATTTGATAGAGCAAGAATCAGGGGTCTCTGAAAAGCATCATGACCTTGTAATTCTTGTATCTTAGAAAGTGCAAACTAAGTTAGGTACATTTAAAGTTCAGAAAATGCCAACCGTATTGATGGATGCCATCGCCTCGATCACTTCTTTTGTGAATGTCCTTCCAGTGCCAGAAGTCCCAATTAGAACTGATGGCTTTATTGCCTGAAATTGATACATCACAGTTGTTCTTGAGTAGATGGTTAAGTAATGAATATAATGTGCAGCATAATGTAACGCATGGTACATTTTCTGACCTCAACTGCATTCAACAATCCCTCGACTGGTTCATGTTCGTGAGCCCAAGGGATTTTGAAATGCTGCAGAGACTCCTTACGCGAGCTGACTACCAAGCCCTGTTTTGGGAAGCTTGAGTAAATAAAGTACTTACTTTCAAAGGGGAGGTTCAGTGGAATGCTGCACCAGAAAAAACAACTTATAATACCTTAGAGTCAAGAAGCCATATTTTCTTTCTGGTCTCTTCGACTGGATTTTCTGTCTGCACATTTAATTCTCTTGAGTCGCTGACATGCTTTTTTAAGAGGGAAACCGACAGAGTAGATGGTGAAATAAGTCAGTTACCTCTTTGGATATCTGAAGAGCAATGAGTTCAGCTATACCTGTACCAGCCTACGAGAAGTCAAGGGTAAGATCAGAAGAAGCTCAAACAAGGATGCATGGATATATATCTATGTGTAATGAACAAGTCACCAATTATTTTCATTAAATTCCATTTAATGGATTACAAATACCACCAGATTAAGGCATGCACACTATTTCAGTGGAAAGGGCTAACCTCCCCTGCGCCAAGGAATAAGAAAGTATGATCTGCTAAAGTTCCACCCAGTAGTTTTAAAGATGAAATCAGCCCAGCAAGAACTACAGAAGCTGTTCCCTGAGATGACAGAAACAATATGTTGATTTTATTCTCTGAGGGGCATGATTTTATATATAGAGAAATTTTGAGACCATATAAACCTGGATGTCATCATTGAACACAAGATGAGTTGTTCGGTATTTAGCAAGCAGCTCAAAGGCATTGTGGTTTGCAAAATCCTCAAACTGAGAACCAGCATGTAAATATTTAGACAAATGGATTGCTGAATTTTATATTAAGTAAATTATTGACTTTTCTTGGTTATATACCTGTATCAGGATTTTCTCTCCGTAGTTTTGCTTGACTGCAGTCATGAACTCATCTAGAAGTTCATAATATTCCTATAAACAAGCAGTTCAGAAATATCTCTCGTGTGTAAAACCAGTAAGAAGAAAAAGGGCAGGCATGAGACCTCTCCGGTTGCTCTATTCTGCCTGAGACCAATGTAGAATTCATCCTCGAGCAACTTCTTATTATTTGTGCCAACATCAATGGTTATAGGCAAGCACTGTTGGCGATGCACACAAAGAAAATGGTATTCTCAAAAATTAATAGGTCAAATATGTTCACCTAGACAGCATAATAGTTATGCTTACAGCTGAAGGACGAACTCCTCCAAGAGCTGTATACAGAGACAGTTTTCCAACAGGAATGCCCATTCCCTGCAGCAGTATTCAACGAGTTTTACTGAGCTAACAACCTTGCAGCAGAAAAATAAATAAATAAATCAAATTTACCTGGCAACCAAGATCTCCTAGCCCCAAAATCCGCTCACCGTCTGTTACTACAATAACTTGAATAAACTTTTCATGCCAGTTTCTCAATACTTCAATAATCTTTCCCCTGGAAGTTCCAATCAAGATCATTTAACATCAGATAAAGAGCAAACACGATGATGCTTTTAAAGGTTTGTCATACTTCTCTTTCAAGCTGATAAACAACCCCTGAGGATGTCTGTAAATGCTGCCATACTTCTGGCAGGCCTCCCCAACAGTAGGGGTATAAATTACTGGAAGCAGTTCCTCTACATTATCTATAACAAGCTTGTAAAAAAGCTTTTCATTCCGTTCCTGTGAGTTATAAAAAGAAATTATTGCAAGTAATGGTTGGATAATGGTGGCTAGGTTACAATGGCAGTTCGCTAGAAGATTCACCTGGAGATCCATCAAGGCCATATATCTGTGCAATGGCACGTCATATTGACGTAAAGTATGCATCAACCGTTTCTCCTGGTAGCCAACATAAACAGTTAAATTAGGATAAGTTTATACTGAAATGACAATATTGTTCATAAATACATCCCTTAGTCCAAGGTCATAGTAGGAACCTGAAGCTCCTGTGTAAGAACTACTGGAGGTAGAAGTCCTGTTAAGTAATGGGCATCTCTTTCTTTGTCAGTAAAAGCAAGCCCTTTGTTGTGGCGTGGATCACGCAACAAAGTGCAACCACTGAACATAAATTAAACCAAAGGTTGAAAAATCTTTAGAATGCATATCATTTGGAAAGTTTAAGGCTATTAAGTCTGTAGAACTTGAAGCATTTCTTGATTTGCATTAAGAAGACTTATAAAAGGGCATCATTTGGGCTTATGCCTGTAATCTAAATTCAGTACAATAAAACTGAAGGCAAAAACATGAACTCATCACCAAATATGAGATTAAGGTCTGTCTAATGAGCAGATATCACATCATTCACATTATAACTTTTTGGTCAAATATCATATAAAGTATGATTATGAACCATCCAGAAAAGTAGGCAAAGATGACTTAGAACAGAAAACAATAATAATCCTTACAAAAGATTCAAAAGTGACCATTCACGTTATTAATTTGGCAGATTGAGCAACTAGTACTCACCAATCCCACAGATCTTTAAACATGTCAAATGATGGAAACTTCTCGACAGTACCAAGCTCATGAAAACATAATGGAATTTAATGTTAAAGGGATATTATTAGATTTTTGTCACCTGGCAACCGAAACAGTCCACGGGGTGACAGGCTGATTCTCAGTGGCAAAATCCTCACCATACACATCCGCTACACCACCACGAAGGCCAAGTTTGTCCTTTAAGTCAAGAACTGACTCACCGCTCATGTCCTTGAATGTACTCTCCATCACTACACTTATCTCTCTCTTCCTGCCTTCGATTACAATTCCAGAACTCAATAGAGTTTGTTCGCCCCTTCCATTAAAACCAATAGAAACAAGGAAATCAATACATTAAACATAAACATTAAAATCTCTTAACGCAAAAGAGAAATGCAATAGAAGCGCGAGATCGAGAAGACGCGGGAATCATCTAACGATCACACACACCTCTTAAAATGGAAAACACACACAAAATTCCTCTACATCAGGAATAAGCAAGAAGAAATTGCATTAAAGCAGAGAAGCGCGAATTGTACCCGAGTATTGGTTGCTCGTCTGAACGCGAACATCATGAAAGCGACGACGGTTACAGAAGGCAATTTATACGATAGAAATAGCACGATGCGCGCGCGTTTTGAGGAGAGATAAAGAACGAATAGAGACAGACGCGCTTTGTTGGCGGATGGAGGTCTCCGAATGTGGAGGTTGAAGCTTTCTTTGTTCTTTCTCTCTGGCAGTCTGCCACTTCCTTCTCCTTTCTGTTAGCTTCAGTTGCAACTCCTTACCGTTGAGACATACTATTATATATGTATAATATGTGTACATCTATGGCCGGCCCATACCCGATAAAAGCTACTAGGCCCACTATATTGATTCAATTAGGCCCGACTACAGTCTTATGTAGTTAATTCAGCCCACTAGGCCCATTAATAATTGTAAGAAAAATAATAAAGTACAAGCAAATTCAGGTGCGTTTATTTTGTGATATTGTTGAAATAAAAAAAACCTTTTATATAAGGTACAAAAAATATAAAAATAATAATAATGAATAAGGCTTAGTGTAGTGTATTAATTTTTTTGTGCTTTTATTAGAATAAAACCTTCATGTTTTTGTTAGATTTTTATTTACTAATCATTTCGTTTTTTGTTTATTTATTTACTCTATTTGTCTATTATTTTTATTATTTGTTAATCTACCTTATTTGTCATTTTTGGTTTTAAAAAATAATTATATATTTTATTTATATTTATAAATTTTATAATAAATAATTTTATAATCTTAATTAAATTAATTTAAATATATAATTATTTATATTATATCATAATTATATTTATTAATATATTTTTAATTATTTATTAATTATATTTTATATAAATTATGTTATTTATAAATAACGTTATTTATATTTTTAGATTATAATAATTTATCATATTGTATTAATAAAAATACTTGAAAATTTTTGTTTTTATTCATAAAAAAGTATTCACTTTATATTTTCGCAAAGGAACTAATTTTGAAAACCGGCTGTGGATTCTAGGTCAAAAAAATAATAATTTTATAAATAAAGATGTGTGATTAGTAATTTTATTTAATTATATTTTTTATTTTTATTTTTTTTTTAATGTGAAAATAATATGTTATTGATATTTCAAAAGAAAATAAAAAGAAGTCTCTCTATATAGAAGTGTTTGAAAAGGCGCTTGGGCGGCTACCCTTTGGAGGTTATTCCCGGCAATACCTGGAATTCCGTCATCCGGTGCAGATGGATCTCCGGCCGAGGCAACGGCAGTCTTTCACCGGCTTTACGGAAGCTGAGGTTTCATTTTCTGCCATTTTTTTTAGTGTTTGTGTGTTGATATTTATCATTTAATTGCTCGTCGGCCCTAGATATATTGGGGATTTTGCTTATCTTCGTCATTCGTCATTCTGAGGTATGTTATGAACTTTGTTGATGTGCCTTTTGTGTGATGTCGATTTCAAATGTAGATTTGAGTAGAGAATCCAGGATTGCATTGCGAGCTCAATTTTAATGTCTGGGAGACTGTTGGGTGTTCTTTATGATGATTACAGATTTGTTGATGAAGTGAGACAACTTTGATCGGTTCTGCTTGGGATTGCTTTTTATGCTTTCTAGTTTAAATAGTTGTCTGTGAACTGGTTATAGTGATCAATGGTTTTCTGCGGTTTAATTTTAAGGCAATTAATGAACGTATTGACATCATTGTAGTAAATGCGAATTCTAAGTACAATTACTAGCTATATCAATAAACTCTGGTTATGTGTTATTCTCACATCCTTTTTTGAAACATTGCTTCAAATGGATATGGGAAAGAGAGACATTGCAATTGCAACTTAGTTCTAGTTTAAGCAGAGAGCTTATTGCTGACATGCATATTACAGGTCGAGAAGATGGAGGAATATTTTAAAGAATCGAAAGAACGCACTTTGGACCATGAGTTTTGCAAGAATCTGGCTAGAGGTTTCAAGTGAGTTCTTATTTTGAATGTTTTACTTGAAGATTGCATAGTTTGTAATTGTGACTAGAGTTTGTTTAATTTGCAGTCGTTCCAGTGGCCGTGCCAGCAAACCTGCCGTGAAGTGGACGGAGGTTTTATCTTATGGCTTTTCATTAACAGTTATTTTTAGCACTTCATATTCTTAACCCTGTCTTCTGCATTGTAGATTGAAAATTGGTTTCGGGAGAAACATGAAATCTTTAACACAATTCCCTTAGATGAAGCCAATAACCCAAATGTGGTTCCACAAGCTTCTGTTCCACAAGCTTCTGCTCCACAAGCTTCTGCTCAGAAAGTTATTGAAGAAAGTGAGGGTACGTACTGCTTACTTTTCCAAGGTTAACAATTTGTATAATCCGAAATCTTTTCAGTATTAAAAAGTTAATTTAAGGACCACGAAGTTATGGTTGTGACAAAGATCATTCTGATGGCAGACGAGAAGGGCGAAGAGATCTCAGGGTTGGAATTTGAAGCAAGGTCCACCAAGGACGGTGCATGGTAATGCTAGAATCCAATATTTATGGGTGTTTTTGTTTTTCTTTAGCTTTAGTTTTGAATTCTATTTTCTCGTTTGAGTTCCCTGTCATACTCTTGTTTTCCTTCTATTTCTTTTTCTCAGGTACGATGTTGATGCATTTCTTTCCCATAGATTTCTCAGTTCTGAGGAAATTGTGAGTAGCGATATGTTTTTTCTCCAGCTTTGTTTTGAGGATAGCATTGAAGCTAAGTGCCTGCAGTTATTTATTTTCTATGTTAATTTGCAAAAGACGATTCATGATTAGACGCTAGTTTTGCTTTTTTGATAGAGTTCTCATTTAGCTCTGTGAAGTAATTTACCCTTAATTGATGATCCAATGTTACCTTTTTCATCACATCACCTTAAATTGATCGCATGCTAAACTCTCGAAAATAGAAAAAAAAAATAAAAAATAAAAAAATAGCTATAATCCAAATTCAAAATGTGATGGTTTTAGTTCGCCGCAGGAAGTTTGTGTTAGATTTGTCGGGTTTGGATCAGATGAAGATGAATGGGTGAGCGTGAGGGATGTGCGAGAACGTTCTGTTACTTTGGAGCATTCAGAATGTCAAAAACTGAAGGTTGGGGATCGAGTATTGTGCTTCCAGGTATACTTTATTTATTTTCGTTTTACATAGTTAGATTAAGAATATGATAAAAGAGGCATGATTGGAAGTGGCGTTACCAGAGAGATGAAAGAAATGTGAGATTTTTAAAAATATCAGCCTGAACATTGTTGAAGTGATTTACCTCAAACAAAGATAAAGGATAGAGACCATGCATCAGTCCTAATTCATTTGAATCATAAAATTTAAATAACTTCTAACCGATTCTTCTCAATTCTTTTCATTCAGGAGAGAGAAGATGAAGCAAAGTATTACGAGGCTCATATAGTAGAGATCGAAAAGAGATGGCATGATATAAGAGGTTGCAGGTGCCGTTTCTTGGTTAGATATGGCCATGATAATTCTGAGGTGAATGATCACTCTTTCTTGATCAACATTTACTTCACCCTCTCTCATTACCTCCATTAATCTGTTTTCGTGTGTCTTTATGTTACTTTAACATGGTAGGAGACAGTTCAATTGAGGAGACTATGCTGCCGGCCCAGTGTACTCGCAAGATTCGATTAACTCGACTGCGATGCATCCTTGATACACACATCAGAGCACTTGTGGCCTTCCGTTTTGCTGTGGATTTAAGGTGATTATTTCTTATTAGCCATAGTCCTTTTGCTGGTCCTGCTAGAGTTATACAAAGCTTTATTGTTGTTGTTGTTGTTGTTGTGTGTATATATATATAGGCAGAGAAGGGGGGGTGGGGGGCGGGGTGGGAGGTGTTTTCTGTTTGTGGTGGCATCCTATGCTCATTTTAGTTCTCAGATTAGCAGTGGCCTGACTGGCATGGTTTGATGTTTGTATTCTGCTCTGCGTGCTCCAAAAACTGACAAATATATTGGGATGAATTTGATAGCTGATTGTGACCAAGGTAAGGTATTATTAGGATTTTAGTATTAATTAATAATGCAAATATTCCTGTGTGGAAATATCAGGTTTCCCCATTAGATAATACTCTAATTTTTTTAACTTATTGACTTTAATGAAAAGTTACTTATTTGATACTGTATTTCTTAGCCGGCTAAAATTACATCATTTTTTTTCTCTCTGATAAATTTATACCCAACAAACAATTTCCTTCACCTATAATTTTATTATTTTTATTTTAATAAATACTAATTAGTTTACCATATTTTTTCTATTTATCTTATTACTTTTTATTTGATTTTTTAATAATTTTTATATAGTGATATTTTATATTTTTTTTATCTATTCTATTTTAATATTATATATTACTGTAAAGATGAACACAGTAGGTGGGACAGAGTCATTATTAATTTTGTATTTTGGAACTGTTATATATATATATATTAGACATTATATATTGAATATTTTTGTAATACATTCGTTACTCATTAATGTCTTTTATTTTTTTTCCCACATAAACCAAGAAATACATGTGGTTGACATTTACATAAAAAGTTTTTTATTGTCAAGTAATTGATTAGCGATGAGCAGTTGGTTCAATCATACCTGAATTTATATTGGAAAAACTGTTTTTTAGTTAAATAACTTACCTACTAATCATTTTAGTTCGTTATTGAGTTTGTATAGAAATCTTACTGTAAAGTTATTTTTCTGGCACAATTAGTCTACCAACGTCGGAGATGCATATGTGATACACGTTTGGCACGTCATAGAATAAACGTCCGCCAAATAGACATCATCCAGGCGTATACATATAATTTTTTTAGTCTCTTTGACCATTTTATCATTTTAGCTCCATAAATAATTTTTTTTAGTTTGTCATACGCATGCCACGGGCACATCTTCGGGCCAAATAATCAATTATGTCCAAAAAAAATAAAAAAAATTATAATATGATTTTTATATGATTTCCGATTAATTGACTGAAATGACAAATGATTCAGTTACACTGTACTTTAAAAAAAAATTATTAATAAACAGTATTGGTATTAATTTAATAATAGTAATTTATATGTCAATTGTTTTATCTTATTAACATTTTTACATTCTTGGCTTGTGTATTAAATTTAGAATTTATATATAATATGTTGTGTAGGTATGATCAAGATATGAATGTTATTAATACCAATTACTTTTTTTTTATTATTATTTTATTTTTATGATAAAGAAATCCGCATCCATTATCCGAAAATGCGCATGGGTAAACTCCGGCCGAACCTAATACCCTGCAAACCAGACTCGACGAAAAAATCATACTAGGCGAATGATAAATACCTATAGATTTTACTTTTTAGTAATAATAATAATAATATCATTATTATATTTTTTAAAATAAAATATGAGCACTCGATCTGATAATTAAAATCTGAATTTTTGATATATTTTTTGAAAAATATCAATCCGACAAAACCAAACTCAAATTATCCGATTCGAAAATTCACCCTTAATCATTTGTATGATAGAATAACGTTCTATTAGCAACTTAACATTTTATAATTAGATTATACAACATTAAATTTTGTTCATATACTTAAAAAATACTATAATCTATAATAATATTTTCATAATATTATTTTATAAAATATTAAAACTACATTTGGTTTCAATTTAAAATTAAAGTTTTAATATAATATTTTATAAAAAACATTACAATTTTTATTAAAATTGTGTTAAAAATAATAGTAAATATATTGCATTTGAAATATAAAATAAACACATTGTATTGATAATAATACGTTTCTTTTATCCAATTTTACAAAATATCTCTATCATATATTATTTTAATATAAAATTTAAATTCAAAATTTCCCAAACTTATAAAAAGAAACCCACCATTTGGTTTTTGTTTTTAAATGGAATTATTACTATTCGGTCAAAATTTTCTATTTATTTTCATTTATGAAATTTATGTTCATTTGAATTGGACATAATTTTCATAGCTTATTGTGTGATATTTGTAATTAAATATAATGATGAATTATATCCTAACTCAAGATGGACTTTGCTATTTATTATTTTTGTATTATTTACTTAATTTCATAGTCTCTCTGTCCACCCACAAAATAAACATTTATTTTGATGTGATTTTTAAGAAATAAATAATAATATTTTAATTATAATAGATAATTAAAAATAGTGTAACGAATATTTTTGCTCACGTGATATAAAATAAGAATATTTGTGAAAAAAAATTGAGACATTTAATGAAATATTTACTTTGTAATTGGACGTCTATTTTACTTAAAATATATATATATTTCGAATCAAAAATACTGAACAAACAAATTCTATAGGTATTTTATATAAATTATTATTTTTGAGTGAGAGAAAAAAAAAATAATAAAAATACTGAACAAATCAATTCTATAAATATTTTATATAAATTATTATTTTTAAGTGAGATAAAAAAATAGTACTGTAGTATATAACTAAATATATATATTTTAGAGTGAAATAATACATAATTTTAATTGATAAAATAAATATCTTTTTTCTCATAATATATAACGATGATAATATTATCTAAACAAAAAAGTAAAATAAAAATTCAAACAAAAAATCAAACCCACCCTTTGCTTTCATTAAAACTATCTATAGCATGATGTTATACTAATTTTAATATTTGCCAAAACCAATGCAATATTATGTGCCACCTGTATCTGCCTGTATGTATCTCTGTCATCTTTTATGTCCATCCCTCAGTTTTTATTTTTAACCTTCTGGAGCCACTGGATTTTGATTTCCCCCCAATCTTTGAACCCTAATTCCAGATTTCTATGTACCTCAAGCTGCCCCTAGATTCCATTACCCTGAGAGGTGCTTTTCTTTAGTTCATCCTCCGTCTTACGTTTCCGTCGCCGATCTGTGACTTGATTGCTAATCAATCGAAGAATTCGCGACGTACTTGATGGAACTCTGTGGATGTTTCTGAAATGGCTGGAGAGCGCAGATGTTGCCGACCTTCTTGAATAGGGAGGAGGAAAAAAAAAAAAAAGAAAAGAAAAAATCTCCACCGGAGAAGGCAACTGTTCTAATTACAATAAGTAGAAGTTAAATAGGATAAAGAACCAAGGATAAAGAACTTGTGGTGGTGAGGCTGGAAAAAGAAATGCTGATGCATCTTTAAGGAAGCAGATTCCTTGAAGGTTGTCGATTATAATAGAGCAAGGTAGTGTGAAACACAAGGTAATCTAGACGATGGATGAGCACGATAGTGGTGGCTGTGGCAGTGAAAAGGGATTGGTTGCTGAAGATGAAGGAACTGCACCCCTTCCTGAAAGGGTTAGTTGCTCTTCACCTTTCCGGGAAATATATATTTATGGAATTTAATTGCAAAGTGATGTTTTATTTGAGATGATGGGCTGTTTCTATTTTAGTATTCGCTTTCTTTCTTTGATCTTGAGCTGAAAATGTATCATCGGCCATGGTATTATAGAGAAGCTTGTTGGTGAGTTTTGGCCTACTGGGCTCCAACATTGACTTAATAGTTATATTCTCATGTATTGTTCGCTTATATTTGGTGCTGTTCTCGAAATTTGAAGCTTATCAATACTTGTTCTCCTTGAAAACAAAACCATTTTTTTTTCATTTTGATCTTTGTCGTTTAATTATCTTCAAGTGTGTGATATGATTTCGTCAGCTTAAAAACAAAACCATATAGATAGTAATTAGGATATTTGGTTACTTTAAATATAACTGCCCTATCAAGGGGATTTTTTGGTAAGTGATACTTGAGGATTGAAGAGGAGGCTGCTGACGCCGAAATTTGGATTTTGTTACATTTATGGTAGATATCGATTTAGATGAATTTACTATGGCATCAAAAGTATGATCAAGTTACTACAAGCTTTGATATGAGATAGCTGTACTTGATTCATTTGCGTTTCTGATAAAGCGGGCGTTGTTGCCAAGTGGAAAGCAGGCATGAACCCTTTTTATTCCATATATGGATCTTTTTTATGGTCATGGTTGTACACGTGTTCTATTAGTTGATCTCGAGCAGGACAATTTTCTTCTCATAGTTTTACTTTTGAAGTTGTATGTGTGCTTTGGAATTCTATATCCCAAGGAAATCTAATGCTGATCTCATTGTTGCGCATTCTGTCCGTTATAACTTGTGGCCTGTATAAATCTATGGTTGGTTTGTCTGCAACAGGTCCGAGTCGGTGGTTCTCCTACTTATAAAATTGAGCGGAAACTGGGTAAAGGAGGTTTTGGACAAGTGTATGTAGGTCGTCGACTCAATCCCTCAAATCCACATGAAAGAACCGGTCCTGGTGCTGTTGAGGTACTTGATTTATTTACTGATTCCATAATCTGGGGTTATATTTTGTGGGCTTATATTACATTTATTTTCCCTTGTAGGTTGCACTGAAGTTTGAGCATCGGAGCAGCAAAGGCTGTAACTATGGACCTCCCTATGAATGGCAAGTCTACAAGTGAGTATTCTTTTTGAATTCACTGCTATTATAATTCTACATGCTTATTTCAAGATTTGCGTATAATGATCTCTGTATTATTTCTCCACAGTGCACTCGGCGGCAGTCATGGTATACCTCGCGTACACTTTAAAGGGCGACAGTCTGACTACTATATTATGGTATATGATCGTTATTAAATATATATATTTTTCCTCTAAAATCTTTTGTATATCTTATGGTCTCACTTATTGAACTATATTTCAGGTTATGGATATGCTAGGCCCTAGTCTTTGGGATGTCTGGAACAACAATTCTCATGCGTCAGTTTTAATATTCAAATATATAAGTTCTTTTTACTGTATAAGTCTTGAGTCAAAGTAACATAATATTGTTTTGCAGAATGTCAATAGAAATGGTGGCATGTATTGCCATTGAAGCAATCTCCATTTTAGAGAAGTTGCATTCTAAAGGGTATTTCTCTTGAAGCTCTCTTTTCTCGATTCGTGACTTAAGCTGTGATTTAGGAGTTAATGATGAATATGTTGTTATATGTTAGATGATTGCTGATAGTCTGTGGCATGTTTATAGAACATGTGTTTATATTGGTTTGTACCATCGTGAATACGAAGTGTCGTTGTTACTAAAGAAATCAAACTTATTGATACATGCTTAGTGTAAGTCATTTGACATTGCTATTTGTAATTTTTAGAGAAAATCTGGTTCAACTCTCAAGTCTAAATTAATTGAATATTATTTAACACTTGTCCATTGCATGTCAGGCTGCAAAAATCGGTTGTGCTATTGATTTTGACCACTCATAGAACCTGTGCATTAAAGCTATGAGTAATTTGTCGTGTTTTAATATATGAATCCGGACATAAGAAGTATGCAAATTCACACAGTTGTAGATGGTTCAGGCTAACATGCCAATATATAAGTAATATTATCAAGAAGTTGGACTCTTTTCTGATCATGTGCAGTGGATGAGTGATAGTCTCAGAATGCCTTGGCAGCTGAGTGGCATGTCCTGGTCTGATTTCAGGAAATCCTGTAATTTTCCTATTATTCTTTTTGTCAATTATTATTCCTTGCACCAGTACTGAGTTCTAAATGTTCAGCTCTGCCGTGGAATTCTAGACTTAAAATATTGTTATGATGTGCCTTTATTGCAAGAGTGCGATGATGTGACTTGCTTGTTAATAATCCTGCAGATATGTGCATGGGGATGTGAAGCCGGAAAATTTTTTGCTTGGTCCACCTGGAACACCGGATGAGAAGAAACTTTTTCTTGTTGATTTAGGATTGGGTAATCTTACTTGCACAGTGCATATGGCCAATTTATATATAGATTATAGAACTTGCATTAAGCTTTATAAATGTGATGAGAATTTGACTTTTATCATTGTTTCTTATGTTTTAATGCAGCTACCAAGTGGCGTGATAGTAATACTGGTCTTCATGTTGAATATGATCAACGCCCAGATGTGTTTAGGTGACTTTGCTACATTTTTTAATTTTTCTTTTCTTTTTCTACGTGTGCGTGCTTATTGTTCTGTTTAAATTCATTTTTCTCATGCCATGGTGACATTGAGATTGCAGGGGAACTGTGCGGTATGCCAGCGTACATGCTCATCTTGGCCGAACTGGTAGCCGTAGAGATGATTTAGAGTCTCTTGCGTATACACTCATATTTCTTCTCCGAGGCCGGCTTCCCTGGCAAGGGTACCAGGTTAGCAGGATGCTCAAAATCTGTATTTTATTTATGCAAGATTCATCCTTCATACTCACATGGTGGTAATTGTGTAGGGCGAAAATAAAGGTTTCCTTGTGTGCAAAAAGAAGATGGCAACTTCTCCAGAAGCTCTTTGTTGCTTCTGCCCTGCTTCCTTTAGACAGTTTGTTGAATATATTGTTAACTTAAAGTTCGACGAGGAGCCTAATTATGCGAAATATATATCCCTTTTTGATGGAATAGTTGGTCCGAATCCAGATATCAGACCGATCAATACTGAAGGTGCTCAGAAGGTAACCCTCCAAGGTCCCTTTTTTTTTTTTTTTTTTTTTTTTTTTTTTTTCCGGTACCTTAAAGTTCTCTGTAAGTTTGGGTTTAATCTTTCTTTACATTTTTTTTGAAGCTTATATATCATGTGGGACAAAAGAGAGGAAGGTTTTTGATGGATGATGATGACAATGACCAACCAAAGAAGAAGGTTAGGATAGGAATGCCCGCAACACAGTGGATAAGTGTGTATAATGCCCGACGACCAATGAAGCAAAGGTATCATAGTTTATTCTTTGTAATTTAATTCTTCAATCTCAGAATCTATAACAAGATACTTTATGTGTTTTTGTAGATACCATTACAATGTTGTGGATTCGAGGCTTTCTCAGCACATTGATAAAGGAAATCAGGATGGACTATTTATCAGCAGTGTAGCATCTTGTTCCAATCTGTGGGCCTTAATTATGGACGCCGGAACTGGATTTAGTTCTCAAGTTTATGAATGGTCACCTTTTTTCCTTCATAAGGTTTCATTATATTTCTTCACCTCTGTTCTTTTTAACTTAAAAGCTAATTTCATCTGTCACTGTGACAAATATTCACCAGCATTATTCTGCAGAATGGTTAAATTGTCAATGTATTAATGTCAGGAATGGATTATGGAGCAATGGGAGAAGAACTATTACATCAGTGCTGTAGCAGGGGCTAATGATGGTAGCTCATTAGTGGTTATGTCAAAGGGTTAGTTTTACATATAATATGGGAGCAGATTCTTTGATTCTTTACATGATTCTACTAATGGTGTTTCCCATGATACAGGTACCCACTACCTCCAACAGTCTTATAAAATTAGCGAATCTTTTCCATTTAAGTGGATCAACAAAAAATGGAGAGAGGGATTTTATGTTACGGCAATGGGTACAGCAGGATCCAAATGGGCAATTGTTATGTCTCGTGGAGCTGGATTCTCCGATCAAGTATGTTTTATCACTTGTCCATGCTGTCACTAGCCCCTGACCCATTACCATGAATGCACATACAGGAATTAATTCGTATGTTTTGTATCTGCTTCAGGTTGTGGAGCTAGATTTTCTTTATCCCAGCGAAGGTATTCATCGAAGGTGGGAAGCTGGCTACCGCATAACATCAACTGCAGGAACAAGTGATCAAGTCGCCCTTGTTCTTAGTGTTCCCCGAAGAAAACCTTCAGATGAAACACAGGAGACGCTTCGGACATCAGCTTTCCCAAGCCTGCATGTGAAGGTTGATTTTACATTTTCTTTTAACTTTTTCATTGGCAAACTTTCTCCATAGTTTGTTCTCAGAGTTACTTTTGTTCCTTGCAGGAGAAATGGGCCAAAAACCTTTATATTGCATCAATGTGCTATGGAAGAACTGTATCTTGAGGAGAGGGAAATTTCAAAATTTCCTGGCATAGAAAATCATCTGTTCCTCACAGGCAATATGCAAATGCCGATTTTTTCTCCGCTGGAGAAACCTGATAACTTTCTCTCTGCTCTGAGGCTGATGCATCATGCCTATAGGGACTTTGATTTGCTTGCTGTAACCATTATCATAATATATATATGTAATACCTCTGCAAGAAACTGCAATTGTCTAAATGTTTAGGCAGGTTTTCCCCTTCGGTAGCTCTTGTTGCTCTGTTCCTGGAAGTTTGTATAGCATGGAACAGTAGTTACATTATGTTGTACTGCACAGGCAGTGTTGACATTGGTGATGGTTTTCCGGCATGTGAAATCAGATTTTGAAACTGATTATCTGTCTACAAAATATTTTCACTCAGTACTCATTAGGGATTAACTAATCTGAATACTACATTATATTTTTCTTAGCATTCAGGTGGAACAATGCTTCCATTCAAGGAGTAATTGTGGCGTAGGGAATCAAGTATGTTCTTCGAACCCACAACAAGTATGTAGTTGTATCTATCCTGTTTGTCATTACACGCCCCTGTTTTCTGCTAATTAATTATCGACTCGAACTGTTTGTGTTTGTTGCATCCAGCATTTCAAGTGTGGTGGATCAAGAGCATTCGGGTAATTGTTCTGGTTCTGTACCTTTTGTTCATGTGATGTTTTTCAGTTTTATCATTGCGCGATGAAGCGGATCTGTGTTGCCTATTCATGATATTTTGTTGTAGTGTCTTGCCTGTTTGTGATCATATATGATACCTGGCCTCTTCTATGCATTTTCTCTAATACACTTCGAATGCATTGATTATATATTAACCCTTCGCACCGGTGGAACCATTTGCAGGTTAGGCCTCATGCTTCGCACCGGTGGAACCATTGTCGACAAAATGTGGTTTGTGTTGTAGTATTAATATGGCATTCATCTCAACATCGATCCTTGAAGGTTAGGCCTCATGCTGCGGCTATCTGGTGTTATCTTTATTCATAGTGAGAGACAAAGATTTGTGTTTCTTTAGATAATTTTTTTTTTAATTTCTACTTGTATTTTGAAAAAAAAATAAAAAAAAATAAAATCCAAAGAGACACACTAGTGTTTTGGATTTTGATTTTAATTTTTGATTGTAAGGCTCGAGAAGTTTCTTCGAGCTCCTCTTGTTTCGTATTTATGCTTGATTATCAGAGTCTACATTCTCTTTAGCTACGTATAGATAAATATTTTTCGACTTTTCAAGTTTGGCAAAAAGAAAAAAGAAAAAAAAAATTTCATTTGATTTAATGAGTGTGACTGGTCAGGACTGTCATGATTTCTCTAGTAGTGAAAATGTTTGGTGGTAGAACATATGTTGGATTATGTCATTCTAACCTATATTATGGTTGAGGCACTAACATAAAAGACAAAATTAATTCAACCATCAAATCTCAGTCATCGTCTTGTTCTTCCATCTTAATCAATCAAAACCGTAACCGATCCCGTGTCTATCCACGCTACGCTACGCTACACTTTAATTTTCTCCATTGATTTTCTTCGTAACAGTCCAATTTCTGAGCAGAGTAGGGTAGTCATACTCATACCATAATTACCACAGAGAAACGTTCAGAGCTCATTCATGGCGGACGGTCCCCGATGGGAAGGAAAAGCCACTGCGAAGGTCCTTAGTCTGAGCGCAGAAGCGGCGTGGTCGTTCCTGGAGGATTTCTGCAACTTCCACAAGTGGTTCCCAGCCATCGACACCTGCCGCAGAATCGAAGGCGTCGATGGCCGGCCTGGCCTCGTCCGCTACTGCGCCGCCACTCTCCCGCCGCCTTCCGAAGGCGTGGTGAAGTGGTGCCATGAGAGGTTGTTGGCCATGGATCCGATCGGTCGGAGCTTGAGCTACGAAGTTCTGGAGAACAATATAGGGATCAAGCGGTACACGTCCACGATGAGAGTGACTGCGATCAACGGTGGAGATGGGGTCTCTGGTTGCCAGATCGAATGGTCATTTTTGGGCGACCCGGTTGAAGGCTTGACCCGTGAAGAATGGGTTGCTTATCTGGACTCGGGTCTTCAGGGGACGGTACGGAATATGGAGGACCAAGCCCACTTCACTACACTGTAATTAGTAATAAATAAATAATATTTACCAATGTAATATGTTTGTTGTGTATTATGAAATTCAATTATTTATAGTACTAAGTTATAATTAATAAAATAATCTATCTATTTCAATTGTCCTTCAGTGGAATTGTTTTTGGGCTTCGTGGGTCGGGCTAAATGCGTTTAAAATTGGTCCATTTTGGAATTTATCGAATTGTATTGGGCCTACTGGGCTAGGCTTTAGGTTTAGGCCCATAATCTTAAAGCTATATAAATACCCAAAAATATAAAGAGACATACTGTTCGCTACTTCAAAGTTGTTAAAACCCTTTCCTCGCCTGACATAAAACCTTATATTTCCCTGTCTCTCGGCCGCGCTCGTGAAGTAGCGACCATGGCAGATGGGAGCAATGACCAAGCGCACAAGTCTCACAGGACTCGAACATCAGGAGCATCTGTGAAGAAAAAGAAAGGAAAGTCCAAAGCAAAGTCGACCGAAGGTCTTTCCAAGGAGCAGAAGAAGCTCAACAATCCTAAGGTATGCGGTCGAAGTAATGTTGTATCTCTGATTGTGTTAATTTGTTTTCTGTCTGATTTTGTTTATTATGTAATTTTCGATAAATAGAGTGTCCTGAGATATCATTAGTTTGATTATGTTTCTGTTTACGCGATCACTTGGTTGGACGAAGTTCATCGTGTTTAAAGTCTGTGGATTTGAGTTCCTTAACTGTTCTTCTAGTTGGAGACACGTCCCATGGTGGCTTCTTGCAAGCTATCTAAAGTAGTTTTTGCCTCGGTCTTGTCTGCACTAAAACCCTCAGAAAATGCTAGAGGAATGGATTATTTTAAGCCAGGGTTCTGATATTTGTCAGCGTAGAGTTTGAGCATAGGCATTTTCCATCATTCCTTGTAACTGCTCTGCTCATCCAATGAAGAAGGTAGACTTAGTATCTAATTTCGGAAGAGCAAATCACCCCACCTTGAACGGGCTGTCCCAACATGGTTCATCTGAGATATTGGTCCAGCGTTTGTGTATTTCGTTATATAATCTTGATTTCAGGGTTCAAGAGTTGAAATGATTATTTTGGAGCATCATAGGCCTAAGGTTTTCTGTCTTACGTAGAATAGTAATAATAATGTTCCCCCATGTTAGTTTATCGATTCTGTCTTACGTTGAATATAGTGAATCACGTCACACACATATATTCATATGATGCTTTATTTGACATATGTGAATGTAATGGCTGATATAGGCTTTTGCATTCACTTCAACTGTTAAAGCTAAACGGCTGCAATCACGAGCTACAGAGAAGGAGCAGAAAAGGCTTCATGTCCCTACCATTGATCGCTCTACTGGGGAACCCGCTCCCTTTGTGGTTGTAGTCCAGGGACCACCTAAGGTCTGTTTCATGGAGGTTCTAGGATTCATTCATGATGCATATATGCTTGTACATATTCTGTTGGTTTTGAAGCTGGAATAGGTTTGGTGGTATTGCAGGTAGGGAAGTCATTGCTGATCAAGTGTCTTGTAAAGCATTACACAAAACACAACTTACCTGAGGTTCGCGGCCCAATTACAATTGTATCAGGTTTGGTTTGTTTTCAATTTTTTTTTATTTTTTATTTTTTAAGTCTATTTATTTATTATTATTTTATGTACCAAGAAATGGGGACTAGGGATCATCCTTAAGTGAGAATGAACCTTTTTGTTCTCTAAAGCATATCACGATCTTGATAATATGTTTAATGGCATATAAATCTGTAAAGCGTAGGTAATTGTTGATAGTTAGAACCTAAGGATATTGCACTTCTAAAATATCTGTCATCACAATAACTGTTGTTTGACTTGTTTTATGACAAGTTATTGTTGATTTATGATTCAGGAAAGCAAAGGAGACTACAGTTTGTGGAGTGTCCTAATGATATCAATGGCATGATTGATTGTGCTAAGTTTGCTGATTTAGCCTTACTCCTTATTGATGGAAGTTATGGCCTTGAAATGGTGAGCTTTTATTTCTACACATCTCTATTTTATTGCACTGCATCTTCTTTGAAGTTAGGGTTCACATTATTAAGATGTAATCAGTGGAGTTTGAGACTCTTATACATTTCATCTCAAACATGGTCATTGAACTACTAGTTGACAAGCAACTAGGAGGATTGAGGGAAGTGAAGCTGGATGGATGCGTAAACATACTTGCAGGGTATCTGTTAGTCATGCTCTGCATGATTTGCAACTAGGAGAAGTTAACTGAGTTGGGGTTTTATTGCTGTCAAATTCAACACCCCCCCCCCCCCCTCCCCAAAAATAAATAAATAAATGGCAAAAGTTGCTGGGTTTGATTATGATCAACCTGATAATATATGCTTAGCTGCTCCATTAAGTGGCTCTTGGGAGTTCATTATTTGTATATCCATTCAAGTGTCCCTTCCCTTCATTTGGCTGATTTTACTATGTTTTCAGGAAACATTTGAATTCCTGAACATATTACAAAATCATGGATTTCCTAGAGTGATGGGTGTTCTCACTCACCTGGACAAATTCAAGGATGCGAAGAAACTTAAGAAAACGAAACAACGACTCAAACACCGTTTCTGGACTGAGATATATGATGGTGCCAAGCTCTTTTACTTGTCTGGCCTTATTCATGGAAAGTAAGTGGTTATCTTTTTCTTTTGTATTTGTTATTCTTCGGTGCACAGTCAAGGACTCATTTATTATATATCCTTGTTTGGATGTGGACAGGTACACAAAACGTGAAGTACACAATCTTGCGAGATTTATTTCTGTCATGAAATTTCCCCCATTATCTTGGAGGGTTTCACATCCTTATATCCTAGTTGATCGTTTTGAGGATGTCACACACCCAGAGGAGGTGCGTGTGAACAGTAAATGTGACAGAAATGTTACATTGTATGGTTATTTGCGTGGCTGCAATTTGAAGAAGGGATCAAAGGTACACATTTTGTATCAAGTCTGGTTCTGTCTTATTTATGCTTTCAACTTATATTATTTCTGCTGAGCAAGTGCCAGTTTGGGATCAGAGTAATTAGATCCATTTCTGGTTTTTGTCTTTCGTTTTTTGTTTTTATTTTTTAATAATCAGTTTAGAATACTATTTTGATGCTTGTTACTTGCTAATAGCCCTGTAATACATGCTTTTTTCTTTTATGTTCATAATTTTGGATTTTCTTTGGAAACATGTTTTGGTTGTCATCTCATCCATTACCGTGAAAGTTACTGGTGTTTTCAAGACCATTTATTGTTTCTCTTTTTCATATGCCTTATCTAGTGTAGACTCCATTATCCACCTTAATCCTTTTTGTTGTTTTTCTTAAATGATCATCAATGACTAGTATGCTATTTGGTCTACTTGTTTTGGTTTGTTTTTTGGAAAGATATTGTGCTCCATTGTCTTATTGCTCCTATCAGAATGTTATATCGAACTTAGATCGTCTCTTTTTTACATGTTCTATAGTTGATACATTGGAGTAATGCTTTAGATATTTGATTTATAATGTTTCTAGCTTTTCATTATTTGTGTAGTTTCTTTTTTTTTTTTTTTAATTTCCTGCTTTTGATTTTTATATCTTTGTTTTTTCTGTTTTGCGTACAAGGAATGATAGAGGTCTTTTTTTTTTTTTGGTGTTATAGCTTTATATCATGACTTATTGTGTCTGCAATAGGTACATGTTGCTGGAGTGGGTGATTATCCTTTGTCTGGAATTACAGCATTGGCTGATCCTTGTCCGCTCCCCTCAGCTGCGAAAAAGAAGGGTCTGCGTGATAAGGAAAAGCTATTTTATGCACCCATGTCTGGACTGGGGGATCTTCTGTATGATAAGGATGCTGTCTATATAAATATAAATGATCATTTTGTGCAGTTCTCTAAAGATGATGGAGCTAATCCAGGAGGGACACACAAAGGTTATTTTTGCATTCATCTAGTAATTTTTATAGCATCAGAATTAATTTAATGTTATCCTTTTGCTTTAGTGTATATAACAATTGCATCTTGTTTGCTTCTCTAAACTCCTCTCTTTCCCTGCCAGGCAGCCAGCGTGATGTTGGTGTTGAGTTGGTTAAATCTCTGCAAAACACTAAATATTCTGTTGATGAGAAGTTGGAGAAGAGCTTCATCTCACTTTTTGGGAAAAGACCTTATTCATCACCTGAAGCTCTGAATGATTCAGTTGATGCTCATAAAAATTCTAACCAGGAACTACCATTGGAGCCTGTTGAGCATTATCAGTCAGAGATTAAAGATGATGAATTGGAAGAAGACAGTGATACTGACGATGAATATGGTCTGGAATCCTCGGATAAATTGGTTAATAAGAAGTTGCCTTCAGGGACTATGGATGATAGTTCTGATGAGGAATCTGGCCATGCATCAGAACAAGGGTCTCCAACCCCGAGCAACTTCAGGGAACAAATTGATTTCCATGAAGGAAGGGTGAGAAGAAAAGCAGTTTTTGACGATGAAATGGATGTTGATGATCCGGAGGTAATTATTTGTCAAGTAAATGATTAAAGTTTTGCTTATTATTGCCTTATGTAACATCTGACTAATTAAGACTGTCAAGACATGGGTGCAATACTGTTATAGCTATTGTCAAGAATTTCTTTTGATATGGTGCAATGTTGAAAAGCTGTTTATGTTCGAATCTTTATTGTCATCATCTACCTTCATTGTTATACTGAACTATGGTAATAACTTCTGAATGCAGGATTCTGGTGAAGATGATGGTCAAGATGACCATGGTGATGATGATGATGATTTGGAATCAAACGACGATGATGAAACAGAAGATGGTGATGTGGAAATGATGTTTATTTATTTATACTTTTGTTGATCAATCTCATATTTTTGTAGTCTGATGTGATTTCAGAAGTGCCTTCATTATATCTTCCTTCCTCACCCACTCCTTTGTCTTCTCTTTTAAATACATCCTTTCAGTTCTGCAAACTTAACTTTCTTTGTTGCTCATTGGTTGTGTGTTTGGTCTTGCAGAAGATGAGATGGGGAATGCTTCCAAGTGGAAGGAATCCTTGGCAGAACGAACTGCATCTAGAAAGAAAATTAATCTTATGCAGCTTGTATATGGGGCACCTGCATCAAACACTTCCAACGGGATTGACGATTCTAGTGATGAGGATGATGAATTCTTTAAGCCTAAAGGGGAAAGAAGCAAGGTTCACTAATGGGCTTCTCTCTCTCTCTCTCTCTCTCACTGAATATTTGTTTATATGACATAATAATAACTTAGGCATGTGCCCAAATTTCTTCCGTAACTTTGGCACTTCTTGATTTCTTGCAGAAATCAAAGGAAGGAATTGTTGGCAATGATGTGGACATTGATGACTGCTCAAAGTTTATTAGCAACAACAGCCAAAAGGATTGGAAGAGTGAAGAATTACTTGGAAGTATTCGTGATCGTTTTGTCACGGGAGACTGGTCTAAGGCGTCCTTGAGAAATCAACTCTCAGAAGGTACTGTGGGTCATGATGATAATGGAGATGATGACGAAGTCTTTGGTGAGTTTGAAGACTTGGAAACAGGTGAGAAATATGAGGGTTATCAAGTGAATGATATTGGAAATTCCTGTCAGCCTGAAGGATTGGTAGCAGAGGAGCGGAGGCTGAAAAAACTAGCCCTTCGTGCAAAATTTGATGCACAATATCCTTTTTGACAACTTGCTATAATTCATTTTAGTTCTGTGCTATCATCTGTTGATATTGCTTATGCATACTAAGCATTTGTTTATGGAAGTTACATCGCCTGCCTTTTAATGTAGAAAATATTACGTAGTATGATCGCTTGCCTGATTTAGTTCTTTTTTTTAGATTCTGAGGTAATGCAAGTTTCTGATGCGTGATTAGTTGCATAGTCTAACAATAGGGAGTTATTGTTGCATGCCAATTTCCCATGGAATCTAGTGAACATTGCTTTTGAACCTTGTGTCCTTAATTCAAGTTCAAGTATGATGGTTCTGAGTTACCAGATGAAGATGATGACAATAATGACACTAGACGTGGTCACGGTCAAAGCAGTGGAAGTGGTTTCATTGATAAGGTACAATCTCTTGGGTACTGATTTTTATGCGAAATTTGAATGTTGGATGAGTTATCTTTTATGTTCTGTTCCTGTAGTTAAAGGAGGAGGTTGAACTTCAGAAGCAAGCAAATATTTCTGAGCTGAATCAACTTGATGAAGTCACTCGTATTGAGATTGAAGGGTACAGAACTGGGACATATGTCAGGCTTGAAGTTCATGATGTGCCCTATGAAATGGTTGAAAACTTTGATCCTTGTCATCCCATTCTTGTTGGCGGCCTTGCTCTTGGGGAGGAAAATGTTGGATACATGCAGGTAACTCTGGTTGGGGCATTATTTGATCAGTTTATCAGTCATCATATGAAGTTCAGAAGGCTATAATAAATCAATTATTTTCCTTGAGCATTTTGTTCATTTTTTCGTTATCTGTGTAAGGTTCGGCTGAAGCGTCATAGATGGCACAAAAAAGTATTGAAAACCAGAGACCCAATAATTGTTTCTATTGGGTGGAGACGTTATCAAACTGTACCCATATATTCCATTGAGGACCGAAATGGGCGTCATCGTATGCTCAAATACACACCTGAACACATGCATTGCCTTGCAATGTTTTGGGGTCCACTTGCCCCTCCTCATGCTGGTGTGGTTGCTGTCCAGAATTTATCCAATAATCAGGTAAATTGGCTAACCATGTATTTTGTTCTCTGCTCATCTTATGTCCCCATGATAGGGATGGTGCAGTATTGTCCATTTGTGTGGCCAAGTTGGGTATTTCAGGGGAAATGACTTGGTTAATACAGAAACATCACTTAAACTTGTTTACAGAAACTTCTGTTTATTGTGTTGTATGTCAAGGTTGAAAAAGATGCCAAGCTTTTCCCTCTTCTATATTGTTTCTTTTATTTTACATTGCTTAAATTCAGTTAATGGTTGACATTCATTCGATTAAATTTCCTTGATCCTCTTGATTTTATTAATTTCTTATATATTTATTTATTTTCATGGTTATTGGAATATTATTGGCTCTTGTTGTATAATTATTGTTGCCACCATCTATTTTGTCCTCTTTTGGGATATACAGAGCATCCTACAGGATTGTAATTGTGAGAATACCCCACGTCAGTTAGAGAAGTTTCATTTATGTAACCACATTATAATCATTCTATTAATCAACTGTATTAGATTTGCATAGTCTCTATTTAAAGTTTATGTTATTGTAATTAATTATTATCCATCGGTTTGGGTCTTTTCAGGCATCATTTCGGATAACAGCTACTGGTACAGTCCTAGAGTTTAACCATGCTGCCAGAATAGTGAAGAAGATCAAGCTAGTTGGTTATGCGTGTAAAATTTTCAAGAAGACTGCTTTTATTGAGGACATGTTTACTTCAGATCTAGAAGTGGCCAGATTTGAAGGTGCAGCTATACGAACTGTCAGTGGAATCCGTGGGCAAGTGAAAAAGGTCCATTTTTATCCCGAATACTCTCCAAAAGCATCAATATCGTTCTGCTGCAATTAATTTATTCTGGTGACAATTTATGTGCCTTGCTATCATATCAATTTACTTGAACTGCTCACTTATTTCATGCCTCTTGTTGAGTGTACCTTCAACATGATATGATCCTGTTTCTTCTTAAGGACAGATGTTAAGCTGATAATTTGTCATAGATTTTAACATCTTTTCTTGGTTGCTTTTTCATGCACCCTTTGTGTATTCAATCTTTTTGTATTCCATATAATAATTAGGGGGGATAATACACACAGACTTAGGCTTAGTTAGTGACTTAGTGCAACTCCTGCTTCTGCCGTGATTTGGATTGATACAGCAGGTGAGGGTAAATGATGAGTGCAGAGCTTAGAAGATGATGTCGAAAGAAATGGGGGTATTAATGCCTTGTGGGAATTCATGTTGAATTTACATTACTTTTATGTACTTATTGAGCTACCAGGTTTATTTAAATTCCCTTATTGTAGTTATTGCACTGTCATGCAAGTAACCTTTTTTTCCCCCCACTGAAAAAGGCTGCAAAAGAGGAAATTGGTAACAAGTACAAGAAGAAGGGTGGATTTGCGAAAGAAGGCATTGCAAGGTGCACCTTTGAGGATAGAATAAAGAAGGGTGATATTGTGTTCTTGCGTGCTTGGACTCAAGTTGAAGTTCCTTCCTTCTACAACCCTTTGACGACGGCCTTGCAGCCACGTGATAAGATTTGGCATGGGATGAAAACTGTTGCAGAGTTGAGGAGGGAGCAAAATGTTCCTGTGCCGGTCAACAAGGATTCACTTTACAGGGTGAGATCTCAAGCCTGCTAGAGTCCCCTCCATCCACACTCTGAAGAACACTTTCACCTGTTTGATATTTTCTGAAGTCGAATAAATAACATAAAATTTTATTTCCATTGTGTAATTTTTAACATCTTTTTCTGTTTCTCTTATAGCCAATTGAAAGGAAACCCAAGAAGTTCAATCCCTTGGTTATTCCCAAGTCGCTTCAGGCTGCTCTGCCATTTGCATCAAAGCCCAAGAATCTTTCTGCTCGGAAACGACCATTGCTTGAAAAAAGGAGAGCTGTTGTCATGGAGGCTGGTGAGCGAAGAGTTCATGCTCTTGTTCAGCACCTTCAACTTATTAACAATGACAAGGTAATTACATTTTGTGTGTGGTTATAGATTCATATAAATTCGAGAACATTTTGGTGATGGCCTTATTTGAGCTAGTGTTGCATTTGTGTCGCTCTTTTGAAAAAATAACGAGTAAATGGATCATATACAAGAACAAATGTATTAATTCATGTTGGGAAGACTTCAATTCAGATTTCTTATTCAAACATTGTCATCATTGCAAGCTAATCCACGTTGAATTTATGATTGTCAATTGTAATGTTATGCAGATGAAAAAACAGAAACAAAAGTTAGAGGCCAAGAGGAAGGCCCTTGATGTGGAGCGTGCAAAGGAAGATCAACTTTCAAAGAAGAGACAGAGAGAGGAACGACGAGGACGATATCGAGAACAGGATAAGTTAAAGAAGAAAATCCGCAGAACATCAGAAACTTGATGAAGGTGCAATACGTATCATGTTTGCTTCCACAGCAGAGCATTCAGCTCCAGGGTATGTTGTAACATTCTCTACTCAAAAGACACATGGGATTGGGAAAATGCTCTGATTATACCTCACTGGACTGAGGAATGAGAGAGCCAAACAACTGCTAATAGTTTGACAGCAGAAACCAGCGCCTCAGGAAAATCAAAGAGAAGGATATTTATTGCATGCGTTTGAAGGTTTGTTGGTCCAACTTTTCTCTTAATCTTAATTGGGGTCTCAAACCTTAAAAATTTTGGTTTGATGCATTTCTACTATGGGTTACATTACTTGGTGGATCTGCTCTGTTGTAATTGTTTTGGCTAAGAGGGTAGCATTGATTTCTTTTGAGGAGGGGGATACTAAAAATGTCTTATTACCAAGTGCATATTTGTAGAAATATAACCAATTGAGCTACTACCGCAACACTTGTTATTTGGTATATATATAACTTCAGAACATAGTAAATGATGTCCCCAAATGTTTTCCATCTTAAGACTAGATTAAAAAGCTCATCTGAGTACAGATGTCATACATCATATTTAATCAGAACTAATTAACATTTCTAGTAAAGTTTCAACTCCATTGGGTATTATTTAATGGTTCCGACCTGTCTCAGTATATATTCCAAATAAGAAAGGAGGAATATTGGCATAAAAAAAAAACCCATTAACATTCTACAAGGTTCTTCACTGAAATTAAGTATCAAATTTGAACGTACAGCTGTGTTCTATTGGGATCAAAACTAAAACACTAAATGGGCAACAATTAATTTAAACACAAACCAGGCAGGCATGTATTATGTAAAACAGGCACAGAAACATAAACAATGATCTTAACTTTCTTGGATCTTCTTATCCATTTAAAAAACCCTATGTAGTAAGCATCACAAGATGTTCATGCCAATCCTCCCCCTCCCCCTCCCCATTTGCATTTATATGCATCACAAATTGGCAATGCAAATGAAGCAAATGCTAGATGGGATCCTTCCTATATTTTCCTTACTCACTATGTATATATAGCTGCTACCTACACTAGTGACATATATAGGCAGGGACCTAACTATTTCAATATATATATATATATATATTATTAGTTGTTAATTAATTGTGTGTATATTATTATTATATATGTATTAATTAGCTGCAGCCTGTGAATACTCACGAGCTAGCAAACCTGCATGTTCCACTACATAAACATTGCATTGGGTGCTCCATTCCATGCATATATATATATATATATTGTTGATGTAATTTTTCAACAAAAATAAAGTAAAATTCAAAGATATAGAAAATATCCTTAAACTTGATTAATTAGTGCCTGAGATTAGGAATCTCTAAACACTGTATGGTACAGAAAATAAACTGGAAAATAAAAGACTGAAATTTAAAGTGGTGATCCCCAAATCTGACTTTGCTTTGTTGAAGTTGATTGAAGATGCCTTGCCAAATGATGATCCAAATCCTTAAATATTCTTTGAAGAAAACGTTCAGAACCGTCGCACTGTCTCACCAACCGTTCCCACCAGTTACAGAACTCAGAACTGCCTCTTTCATTGACACATATCTTTAACCGCCTCGCCAACCGCATAACCCAACGACCGACCAACCGACCAATCTAGATACATAATTGGTCGCCAGATCAAAAGACTCACTGGTCGCCCCATCAAACGACCACTATTTGGTCTCTTCAATCGTCTGACCTATCAACAGACCTTTCTTCGCCCGACTTCCTTTTTCGACTGACCCCCATAGCAGCCAACCTTTGTATCAACCGACCCATTTATCCGACTGCGGATAATCCGACCTGCTTACCCGACCGCGGACCATCTGACTTGCTTATCTGATTGAGAACCAACCAACTGAGAACCCACCGACTGACTCTGGATACCTTATTATTATTATTATTATTATTATTATTATTATTATTATTATTTTTTGTGCGTAACATATATATATATATATACATATGGAATTGGATGCAAGTTGTGTGTGATGGGTGCAAATTGGTCATTTATGGCAGTCAAGAAAGCTAGCTAGCCTGTTGTATGTGTTCAACATGCAGAGACTTTAGACTACAAATTAAAGGGCCCTTCTCAATCTTGATGTTGATATATGTTCAATATATATCATCATTTATAAATAAATGTCCTTGCTTCATTAATACGCTGCTGCTGGAGAAGAATGCAACCCATAGATCCACTATATATATGTGTGTGTTCGACTGTCGAGACCACAGCACACCACAAGAAGCATATATGGTGTAATTGTTTAGTCCCATACTAGTTTTATTCAGATAGAAGAAAACAGATGATGATGATGTTTGAGTTAGCAGTTGAAGAACAACCCCAAACCACCTGCACCAATAATGTCCTTCCAATTATGGTATGTATATATGTATATATGCATGATCACACACACACCATTTTTACATCTCTTTCAAGAACTATACATATATATGTATATCATTCCATCATTTCATGCATGCACAGATTGATTCTGTTTAATTAATTGATTCAGAGCGATCATGATCATCAATTTCTACGAAAGGCAGTGTCGGACGTAAGCAAAGAATTGGGAGCAGCAGGCATCAATTATAATGTCGTGGATGATGACGAGGAGAAAGAGACAAATAATAATATCTTCCAAGTAGCAGTAGCAGTAGCAGAGTGCGAGTGCTGCGGCCTCAAAGAAGAATGCACCCACGAATACATTGCCCGGATCCGGAGCTCCTTTTCGGGCAAATGGGTCTGCGGGCTTTGCTCCGAGGCCGTCAATGAAAGGCTGCGCCGCCACGTGTCAGGACCAGGACCAGCATGCATGGAAGAAGCTGTGAAGTTCGTCCGGGAGTTCAACACCACAAGTAGGATTAACCCCAAGCTCTCATTTGCATGGGCCATGAGGGGAATCGCCAAGAAAAGCTTCGATAACAGACGACTACACAAACACAATCCCTCCTCCAAAACATCAATAATCACCAGAACTTCCAGCTGCGTCCCCAGGATTGAGATGTAGTCTATATATATGCATATGCATGTATGTATTGTGTATTTGTTTGTGTAAGAACCGATCAGGACAGGCTGCTGCCCGATATACATAGAGTTCATATATATATATATATATGTGTGTGTGTGTTATATATCTAGTGTCTGTATGTAAGTTTAGGGCATTTAATTTGGTTGATGCATGAGAAATCTTAATTAATTAATTAATTAGTCATGTTGGAGTATCAATATATATATATATATAACTATCACAAATTTGGTTCACATATTGAATTAATTCCAAGACAATTTAAAAAACTTCTTAGACTGGATTCAGAAAATTTTGAGGGCATTTTAAAGAGTTTCGGATCTTTGGAAGCAAAAGAAAGAAGGCAATTGGGAATGAATCGTGCTAACTTTCGAAGTTATTTGATTTAATAATATTTAAAGTGTATTATAATTGTATCGATTTGATTTCAAAGCCATTTTCATGACTATTATAATATATATATATATATTATCACTTAAAACTCGAGTTCGAGAAATGATTCTCATTTGAAACCCATTCATTTATTCATTACCAATTAAAATATATATATATATATGTAGCATATTGAATTAATTATTCTCTTTACATGCATATATGCATAAGCTCCGTTGTTGCTGCTGCTGCTGGTCCATTTTTAATTTGGATGGTCTCATTGTGTCTTGTACTTATTTTAGCTGACACAATTTTGTATTTTGCTCATGGATTTTAATTCCCGACTTTCTCATTATATACGTTTCTTGTAACCAATAATTATTCCTAGACATGTAATTTGGTAAAAAAACATTTAACTCAGTTTGCATAATGAGTTCAATTGGTAAGAATATTCTTTGTTGTGATGAGAATTAAATAATTAATCATGCAAGTCTCAAATTAGCACTGTTTTATAATAAAATTACTACCTTTAATTTCACTACTTAGATCAATATTCTTTGCTAACATTTTACACACACACATCTATATATATATATATATATAAATACTTTCATCATTACACGATTAATGATACATTCATTAGATGCATGCATGCATAAATATTCAACAGAATTTGCTTCTTTTTTAAAAAAAATAAAAAAAATAAAAATCATTTTACTCTATATAAAGCGACATTTACATTACTACAGCCCAAGTAACAGTAAGTTGTAGTTTGTGGTCCTGTCCAATAATATCTTTTTTAATTTCACATGGTTCATGTAAAAATAACCCAATATATTTAAGTTCATGGTCCCAACCTAGCACGTGACTCCCACACGTGTGCTTGCATTTGCTTTATGTTTTGAAAAGTGAATGTATAGGAAACCCCTTTTCCCCAAATTTTTTACAAAAGGTCGCCTGTGAATTTAATAAAAAAAGATTTTATTTCTCTTTTCACCAAAAAAAAAAAAAAAAAAAAGAATGGTAGAAAATCACTACGTGACTGCGACGCCTATTAAATGTAAGAAATAAATACAAGTTTTAACAGATATTTTGGAAATTTATGTATGATTGGATGATATTTATACAATTGGGCCTCAGGCTTATCCAAAACAGCTATTGGGCTTTAAATCCTCACAGGCCCATCTCTAGTCTTTTTTAAAAATATCTATATATATATATATATTTAAAAAAGGCAAACAAATAAAATTTATAATAAAGTATATATGTCTATGGTTTAAAAAGAAGTGCTGTATTTTATTCTTAACTTTGTTACATCAAAGTAAGTTAATGGATTGCTATGTGTTCACGCTTAACATTAACAATGAGTAATTTTATTTAATTAATTGCACTTTGTGCAATGATTGGATTAGACAGCTTACAAAATTAACAATTAATTAATTAATTAATTAATTAAGAGATTGAGGGTTATCTGAAAATTAGTGGACAAACCGTATTTAGTGGAAATGGGTGGGCTTTTGTCACGCCTACCTCATCTCAACTAACTATTTTTATATTTATTAATATTGTACACAAGAATTTTTAAGAGTAGAGATTTGTTGTAATAATTTATTTTAATCATCAAAAGTGGTACATTGAATTTTAGTGGAAGCATGGCCACAATGTTCTGCACTCTTTGCAGCAAGCCAACAATAAACAAAAATAAATAAATAAATAAAAACAATAATATATTCTATCTATGTATCTACATTAATTTTTACACTAATAAAAAAATGAATGAGAAATGAGAAATAATACAAATAAAAATGAAATGAAAGCATGCTAAATTGACAAAGACAAGACAGTGGATATTCCTTCGAGAAAGAGGCCAATAATTGAAGCAATAGTAGAAGAAATTGAAGAGAAAGAACAATCCTACTACTAAATTTTATTGCCCAAAAGATCTTTCACTTTTTCAATTCCAATCTCCAATGTCGTCTCTATCAATGTATTCTGTCCTCCATGTGTATCAAGAAAGAAACCTTCCATTCAATTCATACATACACACACACACAGATAATTTAAAAGCTCCCAGCATTTCTGCAAATTCTTTCTTTCTTTCTTTCTTTTAAAATCTTTTGTTGCATTGGGAGATGAGCTAGCTAGCTAGCTAGCTTGTTCAAGCAGCAGGGAATTTCCATTAAGAAAAGCTTCGATTCATTCAATATTAAAATATTCTTGCTTGCTTGCTGTCTGTCATCAGTCACTTTCGAAAGCAGTCAAAAAAGAATTTTGGTAATAACCGACAAAAGCCTCTTACTGCAGCTTGCAATAAAGAAGTGCCTTTTCATAATCAATTCTTCTTCATCTTCCCCCACTCCCACCCCCACCCCCCTTTCATTACAAACCATTCGTGTGCTGTGCCTGTGCCTCTGTGAATATACATACATACATACATACATATTACACATATATATATAGCTTGCTATCATCCTTGGGAGTTCTTGCCCACTTCAAGTTCAACCTCAAACAAACCCTACCCTACCCTACTGCTCTAATCTAATTACGTTTTTATTCAGAGTTACGTTGCCTCCAATCCAGCTTTTTCTGTCGCAAGAATTTTGGTTTCTGTTTCTCCATCTATCCATCTATATTCTCTTATTTGGTACTTACTGCCTTAATTTCATTCATCTGTACTCTTCCTATTTCTGGGCTGCTTCTGGATTTAGTTATTTATTTCTTCATGCTCTCGTTTATCATATGTATGTGTTTATATACAGGTATTATTGTTTATCTCATGAACGACCTTAATGATGATATAGCAAATGCTGTTTCTTAATAATACATGTCTGTGTAAGAAAGATTCTTCCTTAAAAGTTGTGTTTGTGCGTGTCTCTGAATGAATGTGTCCCTCTTTGTGTGTGTGTTCTTATCTCTTCTTTTTTGGATTATTAAAATATTATTACAACAACAATCATAATAATAAACAACATCAGATCCGAGAATTATGGTCACAAGTGTTGCCCATGATGTTTTTTTTTTTTTTGCAGAAGAATGAAGAGTGATCATCTCCATTAGCTGACAGCTTTTTGTTCATCCCATCATCCAGGCTGCATAATTATTCCCAAACTTGCAAAATGGCAAAGGAAGGGTTCGGAATGTTTCTGCTGGGGTTTCTATTCATCGTCTTCCCCACGTGCAAAGGGTTTGATCAGCTCCAGCTGCTCCTCTCCATGAAAGCTTCCATAATCGACCACTCTCACTCCCTCGTCACCTGGAATAGTAATTCCTCACTCTCCTTCTGCCATTGGAGTGGAATCACCTGCTTCGATTCCTCCCACGTTTCTAAAATCCAGCTCCCTGGAAAGAACTTATCCGGAACGATTCCAGGCTCCATTTTCCGGCTGCCCTATATCCAGGTCATCGATTTATCCGGCAACCACTTTTCCGGCGAAATTCCACCGGGATTCTCTTCCTGCTTCTCCCTCAGACATCTCAACCTGAGCGGCAATAACCTGACAGGGCCGATTCCTAGCGCCCGCATAACAGTTCTTGAAACGCTCGATTTGTCCAATAATATGCTGTCGGGACAGATTCCAGGCGACATTGGCTTGCTTTCAGGTCTCAAAGTCGTCGATTTTGGTGGGAATGTCTTGTCGGGAAATCTTCCAGACTCTCTGACAAACATCACGATGTTGGAGTTCTTGACTTTGGCATCAAACCAACTGACAGGCGAAATTCCAGCGAAATTAGGGCTCATGAAAAAGCTTAAATGGATATATCTTGGATACAACAACTTTTCAGGCCCCATTCCAGACGAAATCGGCGAGCTACCATCTTTGAATCATCTCGATCTTGTTTACAACAATCTGACAGGCCAAATCCCTCAATCTTTAGGCAATCTCACTAATCTCCAACACCTCTTCCTCTACTTCAACAAGCTTACAGGCACAATTCCGACCTCCATTTTCAGTCTCAAGAAATTACTGTCCCTCGATTTAAGTGACAATTCCCTGTCGGGAGAGATTCCTGAGCTTCTGGTGCACCTGGAGAAGTTGGAAATCCTCCATTTATTCTCCAACAACTTTTCAGGAAAGATTCCCAAAGCTGTGTCGTCCTTGCCTCACCTCCAAGTCCTCCAGCTATGGTCGAATCGATTTTCCGGCGAAATCCCGGCAGATCTCGGCAGGTACAATAACCTCACTGTCTTGGATCTTTCCACCAATAATCTAACTGGAAAAATTCCAGAAAGTGTCTGTGCATCAGGGCATCTGCTCAAGCTTATCCTCTTCTCCAATTCTCTCCAAGGCGAAATTCCGAGGAGTTTAAGCCTTTGCAAGAACTTACAGCGTGTTCGAATTCAGAAAAATCGAATCTCCGGCGAATTAAATTCTTTCACATCTCTTCCGGCGGTTTACTTTCTTGATGTCTCGAGCAACAGTCTGTCCGGGAGGATCGATCACCTGGAATGGAATATGCCGCAGCTTCAGATGTTAAGCTTGGCAAAAAACGAGTTCTTCGGGCCATTGCCGGGTTCCTTTGGCAGCTCGAAGCTCGAAAACTTGGACATGTCGGGGAACAAATTCTCCGGCAGCATTCCGGAAAGCTTCGGAGAATTCTCGCAGCTGATGGAACTTAAATTAAGTGGAAATCAACTCTCAGGTCGAATTCCGGACCAGTTATCTTCCTGCAAGAAGCTTGTGAGTTTGGACCTCGATCACAATCATCTGAGTGGAGAAATACCCTCAAGCTTAGCTGCCATGCCTGTTCTCGGACAGCTTGATTTGTCTGTCAACGAATTGACAGGAAAAATTCCATCGGAATTAGGGGATGTTCAGTCGCTTGTTCAGGTCAACCTTTCCCACAACCATTTCCATGGCAGCTTGCCTTCGACAGGGGCATTTATGGCAATCAACTCCAGCTCGGTGGCTGGTAATAAAAACCTCTGTGGAGGACACAAAACAAGCGGCTTGCCGTCGTGCAACCACGATAGAGCCAACCACATTCGATGGTTTGTTCTAACCTTTCTTCTTGCCTTTATTACAATGTTTGCAGCGGTTGTTTTCATCGCAATTTTCATTAAGCAAAGGAAGTTCAGTTCCGATTTGAAAAGAGTGGAAAGCGAAGATGGAATTTGGGAATTGCAGTTTGCAGATAATAAGGTTGCAAGATCGATAACAATCGAGGATATAATATTGTCGGCAAGAAGACAAGAAAATGTGGTGGCGAGTGGAAGAACTGGTCTGTCTTACAAAGGGGAATCCAGCTTCGATCGAAAGCCCTTCCTGGTTAAAGAAATTACTGCAGTAATTTCGTCGACCTGTTGGTTCGAATGGACTCAGATTTGCAAGATTAATCATCCAAATGTTGTCAGGCTGCTGGCAGTTTGCAGGTCGTCGGAAGAGGCTGGATTGATTTTGGTCCACGAATATATAAAAGGAAAAGATTTGAGTGAAGTGATATCCAGGCTAAATTGGGAACATCGAATTTCTGTAGCTCTTGGGATTTCGAAAGCCCTGAAGTATTTACATTCTTCCTGCTCACCTGGAATCGTTGTCGGAGAAATTACACCCAAAAAGGTGTTGGTGGACGACAAAAATGAAGCCCACTTGAGGTTAAGTCCGCCATGGATGATTAATCATTTTTCTTCAGACAGCACCAAAAAGGCTTTCGGTAATAATAATATTGCCTCGGCTTACGCTGCTCCAGGTAATTAATTATATACATATAGTTAAATATGTAATTAGTAATGAATCTTTCTCTGACATGACGATGATTTTCAGAAGCCAAAGGATCAAAAGAGTTGTCAGAAAAGAGCGACATTTACGCATTCGGGGTTCTTCTGATTGAGCTTCTGACAGGGAAGACTCCGGCGGACATGGAGCTCGGCGGCGGCCATGGAAGCTGCATCGTCGAGTGGGCTCGGTATTGCTACTCGGACTGCCATCTGCAAGTGTGGGTCGATGCTTCAATCCTTAAGAACGTTTTTAACGATGAGGCTTTACAGATTAATGTTAATAATCAGATTGTGGAGACCATGAGCGTCGCCCTGCGTTGCACCGCCGGCGATCCGGCGGCGAGGCCGACGGCGGCGCACGTGATGAAGGATTTGGAATCGGTGGCCAGATCGAGGTCGTCGTCATCGCCGTCGTCCTTGTGTTTCGTTAAGGTTTAATTATTAATTAATTAGGTATTTAATTGATTTCGATGTTGATCTTTATATATATATATAGTGTGTAATGTTAATTAATTAGGGTTTTCTTTAACCTAGCTAGTTTAATGTTGTCTTCGAGTGTTTTTTGGTTTTTGGCCTGAATGCTTATATATATATATATATATCTATATATAGTTAAATTAAAGTGCTTTTTCCCCCTTTTTAAATTTGGCTGTTGAATCTTGATTGTGATGATGATAAGGTTTTGTAATAATGGCATGCATGCATGCATGCATGCTGCTGAGTGTATAACTGTAGATTGGATTAATCAATGAATTAAGTTCCTGAGGACTATTATTTTCATGATCACACATATATATAGATACAGTGCGTCTGTGTGTTGGGGCGGGGGGCGGGGGGGGCTTCTGTGTAAAAGAATGGGTGAAAGATGGTGATGATGATGAAGATGAAGAGGGTTGAGTTAGGTCAAGAAATAAAATCCAAAAGGCATATATATATGTATGTATGTATATATTATTAGTGTTGTGGGGGTGGGCGGGGGGGGGGGGGGGGACCAGATTTGAATTGAACCTTCATGATGATGACACCCTTATTTGGGGAGATGGTCAATAATACCATGCATTATTTTTACCCACATATATATATATATATCCACTTACTATTAGTAATATATTTCAAAAGGGTCTTTTTTCTTTTTTTTTACCATAGTTTTTTTAAATTTTACTTGTTAAATTTGTATTCTTCCAAAAAATATATATATACTTTTTACAAAATATTTCATCAAACATTATTTTTATGCCAAACTCAAACAATTTTTTTTTTTCAAATTCATCTAAAGAAACACACTCTTTAATGTAATAGGATCACTTATTGAATTCAAAGAAAAAATTTGGTAATACTAAAAAATAAGTATTTAATATAATATTTAATAAAAAAAAATTATGTTTGATTTAATATTTTGATAAAAATTATGTACTTGTAAATAAAAAGTGTTGGAAACTAATTGAATTGAAATACATATTGGATTGGATGGATCGAGAGTGGGCTTTAATTAATTTCCTTTTCCCTTTCGCATTCCCATTCGCTTTCTCCAATTTCCTTTGCCAACTAAACAATAAGTATTATGCATACTTTTTCTTTTTGCACTGATATAATCATTGTGCTACCAAATATTTTTCCCACAATCGTCATACTCTTTGGCTTATTTAGATACGATTTTTGAATTTTCCTCAATTATTTTAGAAATAATAAAAATTTTAAATATAAAATATCTTAGAATAAAGTTTTTTATAAATATTTTTATCTTACTAGATTCAAAATATAAGTAATATATTTTTGTCTCATAATATCATATAATAAAATGACAAAATTTCTTTGATGAATTTAAATTTGATATTAAAATAATATATAATAAAATATTTTGTGAGATAAAAATATATATTTTTAAAATTAGAGTCCATAAAAAATTGGAATTTGAGGAACAAAGAAACAAATCCTATAGTAAAATTTCAAAATTAGCTGAAAAACACTGTTGGGTTTATTATTTTTTATGTTATATTTTTTAAATAAAAATATTTTAATCCATGGCATAATTAAAAATTTAAAAATTTGAAATTTAAATTTTTTAAAAATTTTGTAATACTTAAAAAAATAAATAATAAAGTATTATGAGTTGTAAGATTGACCAAAATAAAAAGTGTGACTACTTCGGATCAAAAGAGTATTTTTTAATGAATTTATTTTTCTTGTTGCTTATAATTATATTTATATAGTATATTAGTATTATACTTTTATTTTTTAATAATATTTATAGAAATTTATATCCTTAAAACTTGGATGAACATTATGTTTGTCATAATTAAAATATTAATATATATATATATTACATATTTTGAAATTTTATTTGGATGAACAAACATTTCTTTATTTGGGAATAATTTGAATTTGTGTGTTTAGTTATAATTTTAAATTGATTTAAAATAAAATATTAATTTAAATTTTTATTTCAATAATATTTTTATTCGACATTTTAAATATATATATATTTTTTATTGAAATAAGTAAAATAATTAGTGTGTATATATTTGAAATAAAAAAAAGAAGAAGCCAAAATCTGATATTTTGAAACGTGCTAAAACAAGAAGCTTGAACCCCTGCCAACCCTAAAACCCTAATCTAATCTCCCTGTCAAGCCAGTCATCCTTGCCCCCCATTTCTTCTTCAGTCGGCTTCGTCCCCTAGAGCTCATATGTATGATATAACTGTAAGCTCAGTCCTTTCTTGCTTTTATGGCTAAAACGAGAAGAAATTAAAATAATTTGCACAATTTTGACGTGCTTACTGTTTGTTTTTTCAATTTGATTTCGGACAAGTTTTTGCCGTTTTAGAATGTAAACAGTTTAATATCGGCTGAGTTGCACCGATTCACACTCGAATAATTGCTTAGTTGATTCTATTATTGGCGTCGTTTGTTGTTCCGTTTGTCACTGCCGAATACAGTTCTGCACGAGCTGATTGGCTTATTTGCTGCTTCAGCTAGGAACTTTTTCCCCAGAAAACCCCTCTTCTGCACCCGCCCGCTTTGCACAGCTCTTGTTTTCAATGGAGTTTCGTAGCCCTGTAAGTGCTCTTGTCGTCTCTCCCTAATTTATGAGGCCAGTTTGTTGACACCTGTGGATTTTAGTTACCTGCAGTGCGGAATAATAGTTTACTTGTTTCTGCAAGAATTAAGCCATTTCTTGATATTGATTTCATTTACTTGGATAGACGTCCTCTCTTTAAAACCCTTTTGATTGTGCAATTTGGCTTTGTTTGGACTCAATTTTGAAGTGTGTTGTATTTGTGGAATGGGTATGTCTTTTTTTTTTTTTAATACGGATATAAGGGATTGAGTGATCAGTATATGCTTGATTACAACTTTTTATTTTTGATAACTGCTTGATTACTAACTTGAACACGCAGGGAGGTTGTAGGCCTTTGGGAGTATTGCATACACTTGAATTTGAATGCAAATTATAATTGAAAATAAGTTCAATTGTTGAAATTTATATGTATATATATATATATATATATCTAAGAGAAAATATTAATTTGGTGATGGTTATTATGGTAGATGACAGTGTTTTGAGTAATTTTGCATGCCAATGGTACATCCAAGCGCCATTTATTTCTCCAATGTTTACTTAGACTTCTGACTGCATACATGCTTCTAATTTATTTATTTATTTTTGTATAAATTGTTTCTTGATGTTGAAATTATGAGGAACTAGCTTTTATTTCTGTAACCACAGTATTGAACTTTTTGGATGATGTAACTTGAGGTAATGCAATGCAATCTTTAATTTATTTCTATGCAATGGTATGTATTTCACCTTCAATAATATGCAATTTACCCCCTCATGTAGCCAATGGAGGTGACAAGGTGATGAAAGATGTTTTTCATTTCCTGCAGTTTGTGCTGTGAATTCTTAACAGTTTGGTAGGGTTTGGAATCAAAGAAAATGGAAGTATGTGAATCCATTGATGATCTTCCAGTGCAAGATCCCTCTGGGGAAGACTTCTCTTCTGCCGATTTGGACTGGATCAGTCTTAGAAGTGTAGATCGCTGTGATGATGTAGCCCTTATCCCTTATGATCGGGTTGATGCCTTTATCATTGGAGAGTGTTCTAATGTCGAGTTCCCCACACGGTTTCACATTGAGAGAGGTAGAAAACGAGCCAAAGGGAGCTTAAAGGAATACAAAAATGATGAGTATCTGGAATATAGAATGTGAGTTGCACATTTCATTTTGCTTTTGCTCCTGTCTTTTATGATTTATATAATTGTGCATGAGTTAATCAGCATTAGGATCATAAAATTTTGGTTGTATTGACGATATTACCATTCAGATACTGAATCCTTAAGACTATTAACAAAGCCCATGCTCCATTTACAACTTTGATCACTAAAATACAAATTTTGTGTTATCTTTCCCAATTGATTATCATTATTATTATTTTCTCTTATTCAAGGTATTGGTGTTCTTTTGGACCTGAAAATTATGGGGAAGGGGGAGGTATCTTGCCAAGTAGGAAATATCGGCTCAACACTCGAAACCGTGCAGCTAGGCCTCAATCTATGCGGGGTTGTACATGTCATTTTATTGTGAAGCGGCTCTATGCCCGTCCTTCTCTTGCACTTCTCATATATAACGAAAAACGACATGTTAATAAAGCTGGTTTTGTATGCCATGGACCCCTTGATCGGGATGCCATAGGCCCCAAGGCTAAGAAGATTCCATACATTTGCAGCGAAATTCAACAACAAACTATGTCGATGATATATCTTGGTATACCTGAAGAGAATGTTTTAGAAAAACACATTGAGGGGATTCAGCGATATTGTGGTACTGATCCCCAGGTGAATAGCCTCGCTTCTCAATATGTGCAGAAGCTTGGCATGATTATCAAACGTTCAACACATGAGTTGGATCTTGATGACCAAGCCAGCATTCGGTTATGGGCTGAGCGCAACAAGAAGTCTATTTTCTTTTACCAAGATACGTCAAAAACAGATCCTTTTATTTTGGGAATACAGACAGAGTGGCAGTTGCAGCAAATGGTCCGTTTTGGCCATCGAAATATTGTAGCAGCTGATTCAACTTTTGGGATTAAGAGCCTGAAGGTAGTACTTATGTTTTTGTTTTTGTTTTTGTTTTTTTTTTTTATTGAAAAGTTCATATTTCACTTTTGTAATCTTGATTTATTAAACTGCAGTACCCGTTTCGAACAATTCTTGTATTCGACTCAAGGCAACATGCACTCCCTGTTGCTTGGATCATTACTCGCAGTGTTGCAAAACATGATGTTGCAAAATGGATGAAAGCCCTTCTTGATCGAGCTCGTTCAGTTGAACCTGGCTGGAAATGCAGTGGGTTTTTAGTTGATGATGCTGCAGCAGAGATTGAACCCATAAGGCATGATATGTTCTGCTGGTCATTTTTGTATAAATAATATAATTCTCTTTCTGGTTTTTACAGTTATTTGTTACAGGCTAACTTATTTTTCAGGGAGATATTTTCTTGCCCGATACTTTTTTCTCTATGGCGTGTTCGAAGATCATGGCTAAGACACATTGTTAAGAGGTGTGCTAACATTGAAGTTCAAAGGGAGATGTTTAAACGCCTTGGCCAAATTGCATACAGCATTTGGGGCGGAGCAGATCTATACTCTGCTTTGGAAGATTTTTTTCTGGATTTTGTCGATCAGACATCGTTCATGCAATACTTCAAGGATTCTTGGGTGCCAAAGATTGGTCAGATCACTGTTCTTTACTACATATATGCAGGGTTCTTTAGGGGTTTCTTTTTCAAAAGAGGTTTTTAAACATTTCATACTTATATTGGACTAGCTATTATTTATCTTACATTGTATTTACAGTTGTCGTTTCTGTATGTTACATTTTGTTACTCAAAAGTTCGTCTCTCTGCAGAGATGTGGTTTACATCAATGAAGACTCTTCCGCTTGCAAGCCAGGAGTCCTCTGGCGCCATCGAAGCATATCATGTGAAGCTGAAATCTAAATTGTATGATGATACACACCTTGGTTCACTACAGAGAGTTGACTGGTTAGTACATAAGTTGACAACCGAGTTGCATTCAAGCTACTGGCTCGACAGATATGCTGATGAAAGTGATTCCTTTCGAAATGTGAAGGAGGAATACATTGCTTCCACTTCGTGGCACCGAGCTCTTCAAATCTCAGATAATTCTGTTTCTTATGATGACAAGGACCATCTATTTGCCGAAGTCATCAGTCAGAATGACAGCAATCTAAAACATGTGGTTTGGAATCCTGGTTCGGAATTTGCACACTGTGATTGCAAGTGGTCATTGGAAGGAAATCTGTGCAAGCACGTAATTAAGGTCAACATGATATGCCAGAATCGAGAATCCTACCCATCTTCCTTGTCATTTCAATCACTCAAAAATGTCCTAGTAGATCTTTGGGGAAAACCAATGGATGATTCAATTGATATGGACATCTCCTCTGCTTGGGCACACCAAATGGTTGAGCAAGTTCAGAAGCTCGTTGAATTGAATAATTCTGATGATATCAACCGTGTTATAAATAATATGCCACTAAATTGGTCGGCTAAAAAGGCAAGAACGGTGTGTGGCAGGCAGTTATCATCCCTATATCCTTCACCTTGCACCATGAACAGCCCAAACAACTCTACTGCTCGTAGAAAAAATAGGAAGAGGAAAAGGTTGTCTAGTTTGAGATGATATTCTTACATCAAAACTTTTTTAACGGGAGAGTTTTACATCCTATCTTGGATACACTTATACCTGGAAGGTTATTGTAATTGGTATCTCGTGCTCGGACATTGTGTGATTGAATGAGACGCTGTAAATTCAAGCTGGGAACCGTATACATCCCTGAATGACACAGCACCTTTGCCTATTACCCGAGTCATATCCCAGAGGTACATGGTCAGTTTCTAAAGGTTTATCATGCTACATCGATCGAGTGTTTCTGGGCCTGGATGACATGCCATACGCAGGTGTTACTTCATCTTGGGCCATTTTGATGTGTCAATCCAATTTTGTTGCATAAGATAAGAAAATAGAGGCTGTCTGCCGGAAACTTGATTTTATTTCTTCTCAATAGCGTTTGCAGACAGGATTTTCTTAGTTAATACAGCTGCCAATAATATTTGAACTATAGTTTCCCTTGAATATATTGATTTATTCCTTATTGTTGTTGAACTGGTATATGCATATTTATAATACTCTTTTCTTTTTGTTTTTAACCAATGTTATGTGTTACCTCCGGTGGAATCACTAAAGTGCTCTTATTCATGTTCACGCTCTCTTGATCCAAGTCTTGTAATAATGCCTTTTGGCTGTACTGTACAGGAATAGGATAGTACCACTGTGACACAAAATGTTTGGGTTATTGCTTTTGAAGGATTTCTATCCATGTTAGGCTGCTGATGGGATTTGTTTATTTAAAAGGATCAATTAGTTTCCATGTTGTAAAATAATATAGCATAAAGATCAATTAGTTGTTGATAGCATTTATACCATAGTTTCTAAGAATTATCTTTTGGTATAGGTGAGAAATGATAATTTAAGAACAGGGAAAGAAAAAAGGAAGAATGAAAGGATCCAAAATCTTTGTTCTTTATTCTTTTATACTTTGGGACAACAATCTCTGCACTTTGAATTGCCATCGAGTGTATGTGTGTGTGTTTTGCTTTTAAATGGGGACTGGAAGATTCTGTCCATAAAGAAGAATATAAGCAGATAAAATTAAAATAGCTGACAGAATGAAACAGCTAGGATTTGCTGTCATGGATTTGAAATTTCTGAACAATCATTAAACTTGTTGGAGAGCAGGCCATGGCCATGGCCATGCAAGAAAATAAAGTAGGAAGAAGAAGATTGATTGATTATTTTCTTCTATATACAGCTTCTGTTCTATCCGTTGAAAAAGCCCCCTTCGACCCACCCACCCCCCTTGTCATTGCACTCGAATTCCAACAAAGAAAATCACCTTTTGATCAACAAGCCAAGAAAGAAGAGTGTCAATTCTCCCTTTACTTCTATTTGCTTTTCATGTTCAAGATTAGACATCCACAATTTTACACACACACAATACATCTTTTTATTCAATTATATATAATTTCAAGATTCTATGTAATGATAGTGATGATTATATACTCACGTGAAAACACCCTAACAATTCTTGCATTGCATGCATACCAATCCACTTCAAATATTAAACTACTTACCCCCACCCTCTATTAATTTTGTTCTTCTATTTATTTTTCTTGTCATGATTTTTCTTTTTCTTTTTTTTTTTTTTTTGTTTAGGTTTTGACAGGTATTGTCAATTGAGTAGGATCCCAATTTTTGTTTTTACTTGTACTGATTTGCTTTCTGCTGGAATAATTCAGAAAAAGGAAGAAAATACAATTATGAAGAAGGTCTTATTTTGCCTCCAAATACAACAGATTAAATAAACAAATACTCACATTTTATCAGACAAAAGTTGTGAAATGATTATTACAAGTAAAATATTTGACCTGAGGTTGAATCTAATCTCAAGTGTTCAACTAGCAGATTTGGGCACCAGACAAAAGATCATACATACACACATGGATTGTACTTATTGTTCAGAATCTTTGTCTGGGAATATATATCTGACTCCACAATTAACTTTTCCTGAGGAGCATCTTTTTGTCAGAAGAAATCATCATTCCTTTCTTGTTTGTTTCCTTAAAAAAGTAATTTGAAGTTGTGAGGTTCTCCCAATACACAACTTCATCTTCGATGAAAACAAAACAAGTTTAACCATCCTTAATTAAGAACAGCTATTATAAATTTCAGATTGCAAGAAAATGTGTTGTATGGAAGCACGCCTGTATTTGCTTTTTGTACATAAGTGTCTTGTCGTTGCAAGAAAATGGCAAAAGTGATTTGAAATGGAAGAAAGTGAATGAATAGTTGGTAAGTGTAGAAGTGAATAGTGGAGATGTTTTGTGGGGGACAAAAACAGGGATGACAAAAAAGGCACACTCCATTCTCAAAGAGCCAAATGGTCAATTTAGTTCTGGGGCAAAGGCATTTTGATATTACTACAAAAATGGGTATAAAGGGCCTTTAGATTGACATCTTTTGACCACTCCAAGTACAAAAATGTTGGAAGTAATCAAGTGCTTTGATTTCTTGAAATTGGTGTTGGTGTAAAATTAAGTTGGGAATATATGCAGTGATGATCAGATTGAAGGGATATATGTAGCAATGAATGATTGTAAATGAGTAATGGTAAGGAAGCTTTGGGAGATTAAACAAAGAAAAGGAATGAAGTTGACAATAAAGATAATAATATTTGACTACTTTGGATTGTGTTGAAAGTATGATTTTAAATCTGAGTGGAAATCTCCCCATCATTCAAATAAAACATGTACATTTTGTCAAACAAAGCAGCATTAAGATAATTGAGAGAATGGAATGGAAAGGAAAGAGATACATATACATGGATGAGAAATAAAAAATTTCCAAATGAATATATACATACATGTAAAAGATAAAGGGAGTGTTGGAGAAAAAAAAAAAGCTAATTCTTGGCAAGCAAAGATGGATGATAGTGAAAGGGGAATTGAGTTTTTTTTCTTTTTTTTGGATGGAGGAATCTTTATTAGAGGAAAAAACTTGTCAATTCAGGGAATGCATGCATGTAATAATGCTTATTGATCTATCACAAGTTGATTCAAGAAAATAGGAAAAGGTGCAAAAGAAAGAAATGGGAAAGTATTATGGTGTATGGATTGTGGGCTATGGTGGAATGAATGGTCACTAAAATAGTATCAGCAAATTGCAATCAGACAACACACAAGACCCTCAATTATCTGTTGGGCTAAAATCAGCTGATGACATTTTAAGGCATGGAGACAAAGGTAACCATTATAGGCAATGTTTTCTGTTATTCATATTATCCAAGTTGAAGCTTAGATATGTGATAGGCCATTTACAAGACATGGAAGTTGTAGCTGATAGAATGTGAAATTCAAACAGGCCGAATTGTACATATAATTAGATATAGATACACATAATCTTCTTCCTTAGAGAAACTACTTGTCTGTTAAACTATCCATCCATCTTGTGATGTAAGGATACACCGGAGAATAGAGAAATTGATATAAAGGGAGGGAGAATGAGGTGTCCATACAGATAATTACAAATGAATTCCTTAGCAACAACAATGAAGACATTACATGTATACTTTGTGTCCAAATCAGGATAAGAGCATTATATTATACCCTCTTAAAAGAGAAAATAAAAGGTAAGGAGATAAAAAAAGGTTATACCAAGGTCACAGAATCAATGGCCATAATCTTCAACATATCTATCTATCTATATATATATATATATATATATCCAGCAAGTCTGGTTTGATTCCATGAATATGTGGCCATTGAGTTTCTCATGGCACAGGAAAACTTTGTGTTGAACGTTGTTCGGAAGTGGGAGAAGAGACAACAGGGAGCTTTTGGCGATCAAGTAACAGATTGGAACACTAAACAGTTTGATTACTTGATGCCTGCATAGGAAATAATGAAAGACAAGAGGTCCATAAATTGAGCAAACATTCAATAAGTCTTGCAGTGCGAAATTTGCAGATTACTTACCTATTTGCCATTTATATAATCAAGGAGGAGTTTATCAAGCTCAAAGTGTCGGCAAAGAAGTTTCTGCCATAATAATCCAAGGGGAGTGAACATCAGAAAACATTATTATCCAGACATAATTGTTTCATTTCTATTCACACAAAATAGAACTTTTACACAGTACCTTAGACACAGGATGATCAAAAATTTTTGCTTCAGAGTTTATTTCAGGGTACCGTGAGATTTCAACACCATCACGGAACAATACATAAGTTGGAAGTTGGTGGAGGTTTTCTGTAAATCAGCCCAAGAATAAGTTAGTTATGAATTGGCATAAGTTCTACAAACAAATCAAATTAACATGGTTTTCTACCAAGGGTGATTCCAAACTTCTCAGCAGCATTTGGGAATAGACCAAGATCAACTGTTCCAAAGGATACATTTTTGTTTGAAAAACTGAACAGAACAAATGAGTTAGATGCGAAATTAACAATTAGATTCCCCCAACAAAAATAGAAAGAGTTTCTGAATAAAGAAGAAATTGAATGAAGTACAAAGCATGGGAGCTTGGAGAAGCTTTAAGACTCACGTAATTGATAGTTCAGGGAAATAGGAGCTTGATTTTACGCAACTGGACATGGACAATGATCGAAACTCTACCTGCCAAAATTTCTACAAAGTTAATTGAGGAAACTCCCAGCGATCAGAAATAATCAAAGGAATATAAACCATCTACAGATGTATGAAAATTATATTTAGTTACTGACAGAAAGAATTTTAATTCAGCAGGCAAGTTGCATTCAACTAAATCAGCCATATGGTGAACATAAGGGACGTAGCATGGCTGTGTAGAAGTTAACATACCAAAGAAGAGGAATAAAGACTGATAATTGTATTAAGCAGGGATATGATATTCATCCCTCTCAGCTACTGAAATCACAACTTAATAAAATGTAATGCATATTTTGAGGCCTTTTACTTTACTATCCAGTGTCCTAACCCAAAAATACATTATGTTTTCATGCGTGCAACCATAATGCAATAACACATAATCAAGTAATATGTGAAAAGTCTACACACCAACCATCCAGAATTTGGAAGAATTTCCTTCAGTAAGCAAAGTTTCCAACTGGAGAGGTGTCAATTGACTTGTTGTACCTGCATAATATGAAATCAAAGTAACAATGACATCAAGATTCAGGAAGACATTGATAATACACAGAAAAGAAAATAAAATGATTGAGCAGGGTGACCATTCCATACCTAGTCCTTCATATGCAGGCTGTTGTGTGATGATATATATAACTGTAAGCCGAAAATTAGTACAATATTAAGAATTGAGAATAGTTTGATAAACTTGATTGGTGAAAAAACTGAACTTGATTCCCTTGGAAATGGTCAAATAGACAGAGCAGACAGTAAGTTAATACTAGAAATAGATCCAACCACACAAATCAAGGCTGCTATGATTTCAATGGATGTACATAGGAAATTAAAAGAACAAAAAATTTTCACAACCCCATATCAGACTTAGCTGTTAGTAGGCATCCAATTGTCAGCATTCCATCCATCTTAATGCCAATTCCAACTTACTGATCAAATAAGCCATTGTCAAATTGGGCAACTACACCATCAGCAAAATTCTTTATAATATGAAACTGATACAAGCCCGTTGCCCACAACCCTGCCACCACACCATGTATACGCCGACAGGACCAAGCTCATGTCCTCTCACTTTGGATTTTTGGTTGCTCCAATCTAGTTATGTTGGGCCTGTGTTTTTTCCTATTATTGATCCTGTTAATAACTTAGGCCAATGGTTCATTTGGGATCCTATAATCAGTTCATTTATTCAGTTTCTACAAATTATGGTTATGGGATGCCTTAGACTTGGGACAGGGCGTGTTATCCTGTTGCTATCATTTTTCCAGTTTCTGAATAAGATTCTATTTTTTTTTAACAACATTTAGAAGAATTTTTTAGCTGGTTTGGATCTTATGGCATGTACTAAAGGACTCTCAACTCAACTGAATTACATGGATATCATAAAGTAGAAAATTGTAAAGTTACAGTTACAAAATTAGGAAAATGAAATTAGAATTAAGACATACCCAAAAATGCCACTCCGTACCACAGAGCCAAGTGATAATCTATGACCAAAGCAATAGCAGCAAGAAAAATCTGAAAGCTAATGTCAAGTTAGGTTATTTTAATAGGCAGAATAGGATGAAGATAAGACACACAAACGTAAAAATTAAAAGTTGAAACATAATGCTGCCTCAATCTTTATGAAATGAATCAAATGCAATCCATCTTGGCACCGTATTTAAGTAGTAGATATCAGGGCATTTCACTATTTCTATTTGGTAGGTGCCGAGTCTGTGCTCTTAAGTCACTGGATCAGCGCAAAGCTATAAGAGAAAAACTCAAATTATATTCGGAATTTTGAAAAGTAAAGGTTTTCGAAGATATTCCAGGGGTTAAGTTCCTTTTAGTCGGCAGAGATGAAAATATAATGCCTCTCTATTTTAATCAACACCCACTTCCTAAAGCACCAACCTCCAGTCTAATCTGAAACTAAACTCTTACACGACAAATCTGATTCCATATAGTTACGTTCTATTAAGATGAATCGTGCGTGTATCGCAACAAATATCAATCGAATATCAAACACCAGATTGAGGAAGCAGCTATTAGGATACCTTAACACAGAACAAAGTGTCCGCTATAAAAGCCTCCCATGATTCTGATTTCACTGCCTGCAAGTTAGTATCAATGTTGTGTAAGCAGAGATCGTTCAAAACAATAGACATCAATCACTCACGTATACAACATGCGTAACCATATCAAAATTGTGTCTTTCAAGCTTAATTATTTATTTTTCCTGCACAAAAACATTCATATAAGCTATTCTGAGCATCAGTGGTTTCGAATTTCAACAGTTAACCGACGAATCCAAACTCATCAAAATTAGAATCTTAACCACATTAACTGTACCTTCACAGCAGTTATAACACAAAAAGAAAGCAGCGCTTGAATCTCCTGCATTAACAACCAAATCCAAAATTACCAATAAATAAAATAATTAATTAAATTATAAATGCATTACTTCAAAACCATCCTCAACCAATGCAAAACTTCCAGAGAGAAATTAAAACGATAATAACTTAAACTTTACACGATGAAGAAGATGATCTAAGCGGGCAGAACCCAGGACGCTAGCGGCGGAGCAACGAACTGGAACGTACGAGAATAAGGCAAGAAAGTGTAGAGCCCAGTATGGCTCGGAAGCCATACGGCTAAGCCAATTCACCGTACTCGCATCCACGCAGCTCGGCGGCATGTCTGCACTGAATCTGCGATCGCCGATCGAATCCCATTCAACCTCAGCTAATTCCAAGTCAAATTTGGGCCTTTAATGGGCCACTCAACCCCTACGATTTGGGCCTTTAATGGGCCCCATTAAACCTCCATCCATTTTGGGCCTTTAATGGATAATATCAACATCCAACAATTTTGATCCCTTAACGGACCCACTTAACAAATCTCTCTATTAGGCTTACCTAGGTCAAAGCCCATAAAAATTACATAAAAATCTTTTGACGTTACGTCAAGAAAGTCTTCTACTTTTCCTTGTGAAACGAAATGTCCAAAGCTATTACTTGTAGATTCTTTACATCCTTAAAGAAAGCCATTTGTGTAAAAAACACGAAGACAATGTCCCAATATACACACAATTCGTCACGTGTCCCACACAACCCTCCAAAGAATCTACGGAGCATTTAAGCTGCATAATCCTTCCTGTTATACATGAACGTGAATACGACGCCGTATCCATAAAGCGCGCGGTAATTTATCCCCAATTCCATTTGTGCCCTAATTGAATTTGAGATTGATTGAATTTTGCTCATGGAATCGGAGTCCGTGGCGTCAAGCTCAGCTCCGCCGGACCGGCGGCAGTTTATCCCGACGCAGTCCTTCTCCGACCGCATCATCCGCGCCGTCCGCCACCGTCTTCGCCTGCTCCACCGCTCCGACTCGCTGTTCTTCATCCTCGGCGCCACCGGGAATGTCTACACGGTGAGCATATCTTCCACGCCGTCGTGCACCTGCCCCGACCGTGCGACGCCGTGCAAGCACATCTTATTTGTGTTCATCCGAGTGCTCGGAGTTCCGCCGGACGATTCCTGCCTGCGGCGGCGCACGCTGCGGCCGTGCCAGCTCCACCGCGTACTCAACCTCCCAACCTCCGCCGAGGCGCTCGCAGGCGAAGCGGTGAGGGAGAGGTTTCATCAGCTGTTTTTTCAACCGAGTGGCTCGCGGCGGATGGACGTAACGGTGGCGGACGGCGGCGCCGCCTGTCCTGTTTGTTTGGAGGAAATGACGAGGCAGGACAACGTGGTTGCATGCGGTACTTGCCGGAATGTAATACACGAGGAGTGCTTCTTGGCGTGGAAAAGGAGCTGCCGGCGGCGATCGACCACCTGCGTGCTCTGCCGAGCGCGGTGGCGGAACGGCGGAGATGATCCGGAAAAGTATCTGAATCTCTCTGCCTACGTGGAGGAAGCTGATAGGGCGGAAGGCGACGGAACATGCAGTATTTAATTATTTATTTGATAAAGTATATTGTATAGTCACTATTAGTTCAATTTATTTAGGGCTATGAAAATTACAGCTTCTTTAATTTTTTAACTACATGCTCGATAAATTTTATATTGTGCCATACAACACGTTTTCAGTATTAATGCAATAATTTGTAGATAGCTTATAGTATAATGCTATTTAGTTCACAATTGGGCCATAAAATGGAAATCTGGGCCAGAAAGTACATCTATGGCCCATTTATTATGGGCTGAAGATATTGGGCTTATTAATGTAGCCCATATAGAAGTCCAAGTTGAAACTCCGTAGAGGAATGAATTGGCCTATCGGAATTGTAACTCGAGTAGTCCAACCAAGATCAGTTATGCGGGTCAGAACCTTATCGTCGACAATAATGGAGTTCTCATGGTGGCATCGATCGTCCACATTTTTTCAGAGCAATTATTTATGGTGGATCGAGGTTCACTGCTGATACAAATTTTCTGCTGTTCTCCATTGATTGAAGTCTTTCTCGAGTGTAATTTCAAGTGATCTTGGTGGCTCTGGAAGAGTCATTACTCATTACCCTCGACGTTTCCAACCGTCTAGAGAGGACTGAGGAATGGAGGAAAAACGAAATACCACCGAGGTAGCCAGAGTTTCTCGAAAAATAGTATCCATTGCCGCTGGGGAAGCTCACACTCTCGCTCTGAGTGGTAGTTGCTGGCATCATCATCTAGCTCTCGATTCGTGTTTTTCGGTTTCTATTATTTGTCGTGCTGTATATTAGCTGAACGGTTTGTGTGTCATAGGCGACGGAAGAGTATATTCTTGGGGAAGAGGATTTTTCGGCCGCCTCGGCACCGGCTCGGAGGCGGACCGGCTTTCCCCGGCACGTATCTATTTCTATGCTCCTGATGATGAAAGGGAAGACAAGGTTAAGATTGTTGGTATTGCTGCTGGGGCTTACCACAGTCTTGCACTTGCAGGTTGAAATTGAATAGCGGTTTCTTGTATTTTTCGAGTTTTGCGTGATCTTGTTTTTATCTCGATGTTCTCTCCAGTAATTTTGAAGTTATCAATAAAAAAAATTCATGGTTGTCATACATCACGGAGATCCTTCACATATTTCTTTATTCCAATCGTTCTCGTTTTAGTAGGAAATTACTGCAGCCAAGTCATTTTAATAAATTTTAACAATGTGAATGCCTTGAAATTGGAATTGTATTGGTCTGGTGTTCTTAACTTCTAATTAAGTTCTTCTTGTATGATATCAGATGATGGATCAATATGGGGCTGGGGTTACAACATCTGTATCCTTAATTATAATCTTTCCATACAAGAATTATTTTTGTGCAATCTTGGAAATACTCTTTCTGGTCGTGCATTTTATTTGCAAACTCTCTGTGGTCTCCCTCTCTCTCTCTCTAGAACCACTCCTTCCTTGACAGTGATACGGATGGCCAAATTGGTGTTGCGGGAGAAAATTATTCTAGTCCTCGGTTGTTGGAGGGTCTCTTGGAATCGCAATCAGCTAGTTCTTCAACACAGGATCCTGGTGGGAAACCCTTGAAGGTACAGACTAAGTTCTGTTCAACATTATTATTTCATCTGTCATGGAGAACCGGGAGCTTTTCAATTTCTCTCCTGTAGGTTTCCTCTGTCAGTGCCGGAGGTATGATGTCTCTGGCTGTGGACAATGGCGGGGCCATGTGGATGTGGGGTAATTGTCCCAATTCTTCTCAAAGTCAACCATCAGAAGAAGATTCTTCACTTGCCAGTGGTGTAGCTCCAGTTCCAGTCTGCGATTTCCATGGTCGCACTGTTTTTAAGGTGGCATGTGGAAATGATCATGTAGTTGCATTGGTCAGTGCAGAAGAAAAATCCAAAGGCAGTGGCCGAGTTTGCTACTCTTGGGGTGGTAATAGCCATGGACAGTTAGGATTGGGAGACAGGGAAAACCGGTTACACCCGGAGATCATAGAAGCCTTCAATATAGAATCCCCCTGGGAGATCTATGATATAGCTTGTGGTGCTTCACATACAGCTGTACTAGCAAAGAGAAAGAAACCAGGCAACACTTCGGAAAATGGTTGCTGGACCTTTGGGTTGGGGGATAACGGGCAGCTGGGTCATGGAACCACCCAAGCTTTACTTACTCCTGAACTTATTAAAGGATTGCCTCAGAATCTGGTTTCAGTTGACTGTGGTCTATATCACAGCTGTGTTGTCTCATCTTCCGGTGAGGTATGGTCTTGGGGGATGGAGAAGGGCCTAGGGCTGTGTCCTGATTCTCGGTTTACTGGTGCTGAGGCCGGGGATGCTCTTACTCCGTTAATGATTCCCTTTGGTGGATTGCATGGTAACAGATTCTCGGAGCCTCTGCAAGTTGCATGTGGTGCAGCCCATACAGTTCTTGTTGCTGATGCTGGGTATAAACTATGGTCTTGGGGCAGGGGTCGGAGTGGGGTTCTTGGAAATGGTAGGTTAGTAGATTGCTATGCACCAACAGCAGTGCTATGGCCATTGGTCAGTGATGATTTCAAGGAAGAAGAATCGAACAATGCATCGCTTGAGGACCATAACAAGGAGAAGATTCCAGAAGATAAAACAGAAGAAACAGACAAAAGGCTATCTGCTGCAATGGAGGAGATTAAGCTCCTTCAATCAAAGCTTTCCATGATGGAACGATACGCTGGCATACTCCACGGTGCAGTATTTGGGAAGCCTCTTCTTGATACTGAACTTCCTGTCTCTCTCCGAACCTCTGGTGCATTTGATATTGCTAAAGAGTGGGAGAGTATGCTTGAGGAGTCAGATGAAAGAAAGCTTATTCGTCTGCAAATGTTTTATCGAGACATGCTCACTGGGGTAAAAGATAAGTTAATGAAGAAAAGAATACAAGAGGTAGTAAAAGAGTATCTTAATTCATCTGCCAAAGGAACTACTGAAAACTAGCTGTCATATGTTCATGCGACACTGCCCATATTTCTGTATGTACCAACAATAAGAAGTTGAATGGAAGCTCTTTCAGCACTTGAAATATATAGCTCCATTGTTTTGGTTTTTTTTTTGTTTAGACTTTGAGAAGTTGGAAACATGTTCATTCGTAGCATTTGTAGCAGAATCCCAGTTTGGAGGCATCAGGTATAAGTTAGAATTCATTCTTAACTAGTTTGGAAATGAATGATCATACTATCACAAAAGAAGACACTTGTGCTAGAATACATAAATCAAATACTTGATCCAGGTACAGATTTCCTTTTGTGATCTGCCCTTATTATTCTTTTATGACATAGCAATTCAATATTCTTGGATTAGTATTGGCTGTTGCAGCAAAAGATGTTACATGTTCATCTCTTGCACACCACTCCACTGCCATTGCTGCCACTTGAACAGCTCAAGTCCATGAACTGAAAATCGTTTGAAATGCTCGTCTGTGTTCCCGCGAACCTGGCAACAGTGCAGTCTGTGGAGAAGATGTTCGAAGAGGCGAACTCCTTCTCTCCTCCTAAAACAGGCATGTCTATTCCCATCTTCGCTCTACTTGTGTAATTTCTTGCATATGTTTGTCCCAGCACCCCATTTACGCTGTCACTTAATGAGTAAAATTTGAACCCCAGATCTAGATGAGCAAAGCAGTTGTCACCCGTGATTCCATACTTGTGAATTCTTGAATCTTTTTCAGTGATGGGGACTACAGCTGCTTTGATCTGAAAGTTACCTTCGACTTCTATTACAACTGCATTGGTGTCATGCGACCTTGTTATGAGAATCCCTGGCGAGAATGCCGGCTGCCATTTTGCACCTTTTTGTTCCCGAAGGATGACAGGCATCCCATTAAAGGATAGCTGTAACCGGTCGACTGCATCGTCCCAAGTAGCTGTCTTCTTGGCACCAATGAAGACCTGATGTTTGCCAAAAAGGATTCCCAGAGACTGAACCCAGGTGAAGTCCCTTCCGATGTTCTCAATTCTCCTACCAATGAAATGCGCATTGATATGCAGGTTGGTGTCGGAAACCAGGCAGAAGTCCCTTTCCTTCTTGCCGTGGAAGTAAAAGGTGATTCCATCAGCTCCGATGAATCTCGGGTCTTGACATACAGCTCCAGGCATGTTGCAGTCTGTTGATGTTTGCAAGATGTGCAACACAACATTGAGAAATAAAACCAATCAATGAGATAAAAAAAGCAAAATATGCTAACTCATGAATCAGAAACTTACTGCATACTGGTTTGCAGGTGACGCAGTCGACCTCACAATGGTTAGGACAATCTGCAGGACACTGATGCTCCTGGTAATTGCAGCCGGGATATGCACTATTCTTGCAACGGACTCTCTTCCCACCTGCAGCCTCAGAACTGTCGGGAGGGCTTGGAGCCATTTCTGGTGGAGGCGAGCCATGACTTGGACTAGGTGGCCCTGATGGGTTGGAATTTGGAGGTGGAGGAGGTGGGGTTGGAGTGACCACGGGCGGAGGGCTGTAAGTTGGTGCCGGAGGTGGTAGCCCACAAACAGGCTGGCATTTGACACAATCAACACTACAGGTCCTTGGGCAGGCAGCAGGGCAAGACATGCGCTGATTACATGTCTTTTTGTACGACTTATCTTGGCACTTGACATTGCGCGGTTTGGGTTGTTTGGGTGGTGGAGGAGGTGGTGGTGGTGGCGGTGGGGTACAAACAGGCTGGCATAGCCAGCAGTCGACTACACAGGTACTCGGACAAGTAGCAGGGCAGTATAGATCTCTATTAGAGCATGCCCGGAAGTTCTTCTTATCTTCACACTTGACCTTCTTTGGTTTGTCAGGTTGCCCCTTGGCCACCAACGCGACTATTAGGACAAGGACTATCCGGAAAATGCGACGAGCCATGTTATGTATTGTGATCTTGATGCTAATAGCAGTTAGTTATGTTATGTTAGAGGATTGCATTTATCTGTTTATATAGAGGTTGGAAAGAGTACATAATGTGCCCTAAAATCTAGCACTAGCTGGCTGAGAATAGTTTTTGAGGCAGAAGAGCTGACCTGATGAATTGTGGTCTTTACTCAATGATGCTAAAACATATACAAATACACCAAATGTTCATCACATTTTCAGATGATTCTATTATAGTTTTTCTTAAGGGCATTGCTGTGATTATATGATACCTTAAGAGGAAAAGGAAGTGGGAAATAGGGTAGGTTTTTGAGTGCACTGCTATCAAAGGGCATGTTGAACTACACTATATTTTAATTCCTACTACATTATTGTTTGTAAACAAACTATTTAGGTATCATAGTTTTCAATGTGAATGTAATTAACAAATGAGGTTGGCTGCAAGTCAAACATGAGATTGCTTTACCCTTAAGTCCTTCGTAAAATTCAGACTACTTTGAGTGACTCTCAAGATTTACTTTAAGTGTATAGCCAAAAATAGAAAGAATAATCTTGTTGCCGGACATAGTAATATAATAAAATTTATATAATTTATTAATAAATCATTCAATATGATATGATGAATAGTGTAATAGTACATTTTATTTTAAAATACAATTTATTTATCTGGAAGTGGGCTTACATATCTCTTTGCAAAATTGTCATTATTTTTTTTCTACCTATTTCACTATTTTTTTTATTTTTTATTTTATTGATCATTTCATAATTTTTTATAATATCTTCATTTATCCAATGAAGAAAGTATAACTAAATTTTACTATAAAATAGGTATAATATAATTTAAGGTAAACTTGTTTTTAGTTCCGAACTCTTTATCATTTTAATTGACCCCTTTACCCCCTGAACATTTTAATTCGTAATTGAAGTGAAGCATCTTTATAATTTTAATTGACCCCTTTACCCCCTGAACATTTTAATTCGTAATTGAAGTAAAGCATGACACCCGCATGATTTGTCGGAGGCCACGAGTCCATCATGACAGCGACAAAGTGGATTTTTTTTAGAGTGAGCCACGCAGGTGCCACACAAGCATCTTCCGAAGAATTAAAACTGCAAAAGAATTTTACTTACGAAACTAATTTGCGCCACACTCCAGACTAAAATGATAAATCACATAACAAAAATTTCATGGTAAAAACAAATGTATAACATTTATGCAAATGTTAAATAACAAATACTTCAGCACATATAAAGGTCCAGAGTTTCTTTATGCACATATTCACCGACTTCTCTACAACAAAAAATCACACGCAGACGTACCGTACCTTAGAACAGCAGGAAAAAAAAAAAAAAAAAAACAGAACCAGTATCAAAGAACAAACGAATCTCGTCATCTATGAAACATATATGCCACCAAGTTGAATCTACCTCTCCTAATACTACTTATATTCAAGCATTGCAATAAACAGACCTTAAATAAAAACCTCGGAGCCGTACCAGGTACCGCGCAATTCCAAGTTTCAATAGAAAATTCGGTAACTGCCTTCCCCAATGGGCAGAATCCATAAGGATCCCGCAAGGATAGTTACAGCTTCTTTGGTAAATTATAGGTCTTCTTCAGAAACTTTGTAGCAGCTTCATCATTCCTGTAGCAAAGAACACGCAACAGCGTGTTAGGATCAGTCGGGTTCCAGTCACCCGATGTTGTAGGTAAGGGAAATCTGGATTTAGCAGAGGAGCCATATTTTTCCAAAGTCAGTCGTTTAAACCGGTCAACAAGACTATCTGTATCTGTTCTTAACAGTGGAAGGACATCTCTTGCTTTTGCCGAAAATTTGTCAATTATATCGTTAGGCAATCCATCTCCATTGGCCCAGAAAAGTTCCTTCAGGGACTTGAAATCATCCTCTATTATCTGGGAGTCCTGTACAGTAAAGGCGCGTGTTGGACCTCCGGCGAGCAGAACCAATAGAAAGCCATCAAACGAAGCTCTCATCACATCAGCAATTATTCGAGTACGGACTCTTTCATGAACGATATCAGCCACAGTGGTGAGATTCCGCTCAAGCTCCTGGACAAAAGGGGTGATTCTTGAAGATGAAGGTTCACCGACATAGAGTGAATCCCATAAAACGTGGCTTAGATCATGGAAGACAATTTTGTAAGCAAGCCCTTCAGAGAGTTGTTGGACTGCCTCGATGCATGTAGGAGGCGTGAGTTCAAACTTTTTCCCCAATCCATTTGAGAAATCTTCCACATGAGCAGACTCTGAGTTCCTCAACAGGGTTATTATTCTTTTCTCAATGCCTTCCAACTCCATCCGTATTTTATGCAATGAATTTATACGAACACATAGCTGTGGTACCCCCGAAGAGCCCTCCCCATTGGCAGTTGCAACCTGAGGGTTTCTTCTCTGAGTGATAGGTGGCTTCTCTTTCTTCTTCCATTGAAATTTTGTCCCCACATTACATCTGGTTAATGCCGGCATTGTAGGAATGTACATGTTTTTTGTACCTGCACATAAAATATTTCAGTTATAGATTTCTAGGTTACAGTACAAAATCTCTTGAGCTAGCTAAGCATTATTACCACAGCCAGATTTTGCTTTATTTGCATAATATTGAAGGCATTTGTCAAGGCCAGTAATTAAGTCTGGGAGCAGTGCAGGATGCATCGGTATGGGCAGCTGAAAGAATGCATCCAAGGTCTCGTCAACTGTTCGTAAAACCTCAACAGCTGAAGGAGCACATCCCTCTTGATTAGCTCGTGGATTCCAAACCTACAAAATTGAAAGGATGGTGTAAAAGATAAGTACAAGATTTAAATGGCAGGAATTCATTGATATAAATGGTCATTCACCTACACATTAATGATGTTCCTACCATAAGGTAGAAATCAGGTTTACTATATTCAGCTTTTGATAGCACTAGATTAAAAAACCTTATTTAAAGTGAATAAACTAGTCTTTTGCAGAAAGAATACCAAGAGGTGAAAAATTGATCACTATTAACAATTTAAGTCTTGAGGTGCACCGAAAACTTGTTCAGAGATCTTGGAACAGATGAAAATTATTATATGAAGGCCATTGCATATCTTTAATCTGTGTATGGTGTATCTAATATGCAATAAAGTTGCAAAGCTGCAATGTCCTAACATGTACACAAGTAAAGGTACCTCCTGTTGGAGATTTCTGTCAACCCATTCCTTCAGGGTGTCTAATCTTGTCTTCATCCAGACTTTTACCATGTTGGCTATCGCGCCTTCAGCTTCAAAAGGAGGCATCTCACGAATTATAGCCTTTCCACCATCATCACTATCCACCGAATCTTCAACAGCAATTTGGACAAGATCTTTTTCCAACTTATCAGCAGCTCTTAATATTTGCACAGCATCTGGTGTCAAATCTGTAATGCCTGAAATAAATTGCTTTAGTTCATTCCCATAGCAAGCATGTAGAGTGGCAACAGCAACACCGGCAGCAAGGGGGTGCCAACTCTTCAAGATGGGGCTAAATGTGTTCTTCTCTTTGATTGCAAGATCGCCAACATCCTTGGCCAGGATGGCAAGAACAGGAAGAGGTTTTGGCTGATTTCTCGATGCTCTTCTACTTGAATCAGCCTTTTCCATAATCTACATGTCAAAATTTTAAAACGTCAAAAGCCTAAATATCCAAATTGTGAACACAATAAATGTAAATGTTAGGCAACCCAGAACATAAAATAAGAGGACCCCCTGATGCATATTAGGAAAATGGCATCACATATGCAAACAATTTAGTGCATAACAACGATATATGCAACCCCATGCTATTACACATCTGCCACTGGGTATATTAGGCTCGTACAATTTCCATGTCAACAATAGTTCATTCTACTATTCACATTCAACTTGCCTGGGCAAATGCAGTGCGAAGTGACGATCTTATGTAAGTATCAATTCTGCTGAGAGCAACATCAACTTCATTTTTCCTTCTCCTACGATACTCATTTGATATATCCTCCACCAATATCTTAGCAGCCACTACCCCAATAGACACAATGCTTTGCATGGTATCAATGTTCCCACTATCAAATGTTTCGTGATAAGCCAAGAGCCTCTTCTCAGTCCAACCCAACATGGCAGTCAATGTAGAACTCAAAATCTTGGAGTAAATTGGATCTTTTGTCATTTTTGCATCCTTAGCAACTTCAGCAAGTTGATTGTCAGCAGCACATAAGAGATCATTTTCAACTTGCCCAGTAGCAACATATCGGTTGAATAGAACCCACGTAAAGCACAGATTGTGCAGCATCTGATTCAGTCCCAAGATTGCCCATGTTTTCTTTATGAGTTCCATTAGCTCATCAACTTCCTCTACAATGGATGTTTCGTCACTAATATCAAAGCAGGCTTGTAGAAGCATTTCGTATAAACGAAGATTCAACGGGAAACCATCTGCCCAGTGGCTGGATTCAAGTGGAGCTCCATCAGATGTTCTGTTTGCAAGTGCCATTACTGTAGTACGAAGCACTTGCATTGACTCATTATTTCTTCCAGTTTCTATTGGCTGGTCCAAGGCTGCACGAATAATTTGGCGCAACCGTTGAGCAGCAACATTAGACTTTTCCAAAGGCATGTGAGGGTGCAAAAGCAGACCAGCCTCAAGCATTCTAAGGTTTCTCTTCTGCCATGCTTCATATTCTTCGTGGTCCGTGAAATCTGAAGCCTTGAATTGCTGTAAAAACTCTAATGGGAGAATCATAGATTCATTTCTTCTTCCAACCTGCACAAAGTAAAATGAGCCGTCTTTATGAATACCTCGATTGTTGGACAAATGGATCAAAAGAAAATTTTTATTTTTTTTATGAATAATGCTCAACGATGATTAAGATACAAATATGAGAGAAAGATACTACTGCCCAAATCATTGATAGATATACTTGGCAGCGACAACATGGGAATTAGCATAACGCCCAAATCTGAGAGGTGATTAGCATATACTAAGGAAATTTTAAAAACTCTTAGAAGCTTCTCGTAGAAGGATGCATTTCAACCTCTGTGTCATGCTTTAATCACCTCATTTGAAAAAAGCCTACAAACACGGACAAGAAGCCTAATTCACTATGTAAACTAAGAGTCAACCTAGTAACTCTAAATTGATAAGCCTTTCTACCACAAACATCGGGAAACAAATTGAAGAGAATCACCTGATCAGCAATATTTGATAAATCAGCAGCCAGAGATCAGGAGAAAAAGCATTAACAGAAAAACAGTTTAAACATCAATAAAACATCTGCCGCCATCAATCTAGAACCCTAAGGGTTCAGATCACACGATCTCCACTCTTCCATGCACAATAAAGATTAAATTCCCCGTTTTTACGACCCAAAAGAACGAATTTTTCAATATTCCAAGTTATGGCCATGCCTACACTCCAGATCGAAGTCCAGTTACTAATTGCAGAGGCAGCATTTTCAAGAAAAAATGCAGAAGCTAGACGACACATAACTAAACTCGGACAATAAAAGTAAAAATTGCAACAAATCAAGCATCTCATTCGCCGCCAGAATGCAGCTATTTAACCTGGCCGGCAGAAATCCTCAACAAACCCCTGCGAATTCTGGAATCAGTGGCATCCGAAATTCTCATCTGCGTCCTCATTAGTTCCCCCATCGTAACCGGCTTCTTCACTTTACCGGAATTATTCGAATCGGGGCTCCGTTTGGAGCTGATGGATCTCATCCCAAGCGCCTTCTTCATCTTGGATGCCGCCGCCGAGGTCAATGATCTCTGCAGAGAAGCAGTGGAATTGGCGGGGCTACTATTGCCGGTGGGTGAACTGCTGTGACTATTGTTAGAAACATAAGTTAGAGGCTTGGAAGTGGAGGAGCGGTTAGCGGATAGAAAGATCTCGTACGCAGTGGCGCGGAGGTCGGAATCTGAGAGAGTGGGGGTGAGATCGCCGAATGGGGAAGGCAATGGGTTTAAAGCAGGCGAAATTGCGGACGGCGCGATGCGGGAGGTGGCGGTGGAAGGAGAAGCAGTGGCGGCGGCAGCCGAGGAAGACGAGGAGAAGGAGTCCCGCCGGGAGTGGCCGAGGGTTCGGTCTCGGAAGATGGACGCCATGGATACTGTGAGCAGAGAGAGTCCCAGAAAGTAAAACTGCTCTGCACAAGGGAAAAGCGTGTTCTCCGATAGATTTATTGCTCAAATTATTTTCATTAATTGATTAATATATATACATACCTTTATTTATTTATTCTTCTAACCCTAGATAAATAATAATTTGTTTTTAAATAATAGAATTAACGTGAATATCAGTCCAGCTAGATAATTATTTGGCCGCACCCGCAAACTTAGATGACCCATCCCTTTCAAATTAAACGACACCGTCTTGGCTCACCTTGATTCTATTCTCAAAGTAAAGTAGAAAAAGGTAAATAAAATCCTGAGTATAGAATCATTTTTATTCAAAATTCATAAAATAAGACTACTTAGATATTTTTTTTAACAAAAAATTCTCTAATATCCTCCTGAATGCAAAAAGAACATGCCAAGAAGATTTTATCATCATTTTAAAAATATTTTATATAATTTCTCCCAGCTGCCACCACTTGTCTGTTTTTTAGTACACCATTCTATTGATATTTGATAAATTTGATGATATAAGCCTGTCTGTCTAATCGACGGAGTCACAGCAATGATTGTGAAACGTCTATTACCGCCCCGACGGCCAACACATTCCAGCTGCATATTTGATATTCCATATTTGCTTGTCCGGTTGAAACTACAGTAGTCTGTTATTGCAAGAGGTGATGATGGGCCCTAAAGTGTGTTCTCTTTTAGGGCTTGACTGCAGTCAGAGATGTGTGATGGGTTGGGCCTAACTAACTGATGCATAGACACTGTTAGAAGATTCTTGTGTTTGGATCAACAACGTATATCGAAAAAACATATCTTGAAAGAAAGTTTCACTGTGTCCTGTTTCTAGTTTTTCTACCTTTTGCTTTCAATTTCTCTGTACAGGGGAAACGCAGGCTACAAAAAAATCATCCTTAGCTATTTCAATCGGAGGAGGTTCTTGGATTGGATTGGAATCACATTTCATGTAAAGGGAATAAGATGGCTTCTTCATCGTCAGTAGTGAGAGGTTTTGGTTCACTACTTGTCAGATATTCGAATGGGGTTTCTACTCAAACCCCTAAATTCCTTTCTCCCAACAGTTAAAACCCTTTCTCTTTGTCCACAACACAAAAGGCTGGTATATTGTTGTTATATGTTATATGTTGATCGAAATAGAGTTTCTTTGTGGATTGTGAATCTTGAGCAGGTTTACTGGGCGGAGAATTGTCATCTCTTTCTTGCTACTCGTCTTCTGGTTCATGGGCTTCATTTTGTGCTCCAAAATATGGAAATTCGGATAGGAAAATTTCAACTTCCCCGCCTTTGTGTATGGGCAGGCGATCCTGTAAAATTGCTGGCAGAAAGGTATTCATTTTTCAGTCTGTGATTTTTATTTTATTATTTTACCCTAATTTATATATTCTTAAAAGCTTAAACTATCTGATCTAGATGACGCTTAGATGAATCATTTCCTTACAAGTCATGGCATTTGTACTCATTCTGATTAGTATTTCTTGCTTGATGGGAAGTAGGGACCTGAAAGTGGACTTATCAATTGTTCGATCTAATTTGAATGCAGAATTATGCATCTGTGTTGGAAGACTGACACCAGTGATCATTTTAGCTTAATTGGGTCAAAACCAGGTGTTAAGTCTGCACCAGTGATCGTATTTTGTGTCTGAATTTGGACATCTATAGTGAACTCTGGCTATTCTTGATTGCTTTTTATGGACTTTTCTACATTTGAGGAAGTGCGTTAAAGATTTGCTTGTGTCTTCTTGCTCGAAGCCAACAGCATCAAATTTATAACTCTAGATTGTCAACTAATTCTTCTAGACCATACGTGAAGTTTTCGGCACAATGTCGCTTTTCTGCATGAATAATCCCAATATGGTCATAACTATTATGTGTGATGTAAATAACTAATATGATATATGTTTTCATCAGATTATAGTAATGCTGTATCTCTTAAATGGTAGGGTTTGCCATGGTATGTTATTGATATTGATCTTCTTCTTTATTCCAGACTGCTCAGGATGCTAAAAAGGCTAAGCTTTATGCAAGATTTGGGAAGGAAGTTGTGTCGGCGTAAGTTACGATTCTTTATCACATGTTTACTTGAAACAAAATTATGCAAAGATAATCTTGTGTAGCAGAAGAATTGTGTTTGTGGACGTAATTCACTTGCAAATCTATACAAAATTATTAAAGACGAGCATATAAATGAAAAATCAGAATAAATTTAATCTTTTTAGCTTTCATTTTGGTGGTTTTTTTTGTGGATGAATGGTAAGGGAGTTGGTAGAAAGGGTTAGTATAGGCGAATGGTGCCTATCTACATATCAATGGAAGCTGGTTTTTCGAACTCTTTCTTTTACAATTTCAAACTTAGTTCACATTATTTCATTTTTATGGATTATGACCTATATGTCATGAATGTCCCAGTGTCAAGAAAGGTGGTTCCAGTCCGGTATCTAATACGGCCTTGGCTGCTTTGTTTGATAAAGCAAAGGAGCTCGATATACCTAAGGATATCATAGATCGTAACATCAAGAGAGCTTCAGAGAAGGGTCAAGAAGCATACATTGAGAAATTCTATGAGGTCATTGGACTAGAGCTCATATTCACATATTTGATCAGCCACTCTTCGTTATATCAAGCAAGGTTTTTGTGTTCGTTCAGGTCTATGGTTATGGTAGAGCTGGAATAATCGTTCAGGTGTTAACTGATAAAGTGAACCGATCTGTGGCAGCCATTAGAGAAGTGGTGAAGGACTATGGAGGGAAAATGGCAGATTCCGGATCAATCATGTTCAAGTTTAGACGTGCTCGAGTTGTTAGTATAAAGGTTTCAGATGCTGACAAAGATCAGCTTCTTGCTATTGCTCTGGATTCTGGTGCAGATGATATTATTGAACCCTCAGAGGACGAAGATGACCATGACGAAGATTCAGAAAGGTTATTGAACTTCATAATATGTTTTAATCTGCCATCGGTTTGCTTTCAAGATCTAATTAGTTTCTTTCGATTACAGACACTACAAAATAATAAGCTCATTGGACAATTACTCCTCCATATTGACAAAACTAAGCGAGGAATCAATACCATTTGAAACTGATGGTGGATTTGAACTTATTCCGTTGACACCTGTCGAGGTTTGCCAATTCGCCATTTTTTATATTTCTGGAACTGATTTTGGTAATAAGGTTATTATAAGCGTCTTGTGTGTTTCAGGTAGATGACGAAGCTAGGGACTTGAACAAGGAGTTGCTCTCCAAGCTACTTGAGCTCGACGATGTTGATGCAGTATACACAGATCAGAAATGACTTGATCGATCCATCTTCACTTCAGCTGTTCATCAATCAAATTGTAGTTTTGGGCCATCGGGATTTCCCTCTCGCTATGTTCCAACGATCAAGAGCGAGGTAATTGCGCTGTTGTTTTTTAGATTTGATAGTTCAATAGTCTCAAAGTTGCTAGTTCATTACATCTTATGCATTGCTTGGGCATAAAACTTTCTTTGAATTCGAAACGTAATAATTTTGATCGAATGGAAATTTTATTTCATTGAGCTATATGCATCCTGCATGATCCGGGAATTCTCTCCATGGACTGTCAGTCGATGATTACGGCTGTAATCATATACTACAAATTGCTTTATAGGGCATATGATCAACGACTAGTGTCATAACTATTTGCGTTTTCAATACACTCGTAAGTTCATGTCTTTGGAACCCAACACCCGTGCAGCCCGTAGGGAAGGCCGTAAGGGAACTCTGCTCGCGCTATTTCTTCAAAAGTCGACCCATCCAGCAGTAGTGCGTATCCTTCTCCATTTTTGTCACTGATCATTGATATTACCACTCCTGTAGTTCATTGTCATTACACATTCAGATTCTGTCATGTTTCCAACTGTAATGAAATATAATTTTAGAGAGCATGTATAGCTTACCATCATCTTCCTCGGTTGCTCCCGGACGTGGCACGAAAAAGGGTTCTGATGGTACGGACCCTTCGTCGAACCAGTTCTTGGCCTTCTTCTCCACCAAGTCTAGCTGTAATTAAACATTCAACCCCAACCACAGATAAGTATCTATATATATAATATATATATATATATATATGTATGTATATATTGAAGTACCTTAGTGAGTGTGTTGGGGAAGTTGCAAGGTCTCTTGGCGCCACAGGCATAAGCATATCTGTATTTCTTACCAAGAAAGGTAGGATTAAAGCTGCACATGTCGAGGCCTTTTCCATGTTCTTCCGGATCAAGCGCTGCGTATAAACTGCCATTAGGGCTTCCATCTAGTGGAATCCTGAATCTTCCAACCCTAATATTACATGACGAGGTTAATTAATTAAATAACCATTAGTATCATCGTATGTATGCTTATGAAATCACCACTACTGCTACTACAACGTACCTGGCATCCGGCAGGACATCCTGGCCGGAAAGTGACCGGAGATTCTGAAGTGTGAGGTTCTGCAATATAGTCGTATCGGCATTGTGCTCGCAGCAGTCTGCAATAATGGCCGTCACTCGTCCCTCCTCATCTTCCTCCTCGTACGCGTTGATGAAATGGAACGTCACGAACAGAGGAACCTCCACGCTCGATACCTTCACTCGTTCATCCACACCGGATCAGACAACATGGATTCATGAAAATGGAAGCAGAGATGAAATAAAAAATTATCTTACAATTCTGCCACTGGCTTTACACATGACGTGAATGTAAGCTTTGGAGTTGGGATGCCACTCGAATTTGAAGAGCGGGGTGGGGTCCGCCCTAAGAAGATTCTGGGCGCAGTATCTCAGCGGCATCTCCGGCACCACCACGTAATTCTCCGTCACCGGAAAAGAATGGACCCAACCAGGGGCCGGGCCGCCCCGGCAGTTGACCCGGCCAATGATCTTCCTCTCATTGGTGCCGGGCTCCATTCTCACCACTAAGTAACCCGGGTTGATCAAATCGGGTAATAGGGTTAAGAACTCCGAGTCCGTAACAATCGGGTGGGCCGAGTGGATCAACCCACCCAAATGATCGCTGTATTCGAATCTCCCCAATGTGTCTAGGGTTTCGGGATCGACTACGATGGAGCCCTTGATTGTCTCCGTGAGGCAGACGACTCGGCCGTCGCCGAGCTTGACGACGCCGGTGTTGGCATTGTCGGTCAAGGAGGCGCCGGAGAAGAGCTTGGCGAGGTCGCCGATGTAGGTCAGGAAGTTGTCGGTTTTAGGGACTTCGGAGAATTCGCGGTAGCAGAGCTTGTTGTTCTGCTTGGCGGCCTTGTAGGCTTCCGATTGGACCTGACGGTGAGCCATGACGAGGCGGCCGCCGTCGAAGTGGAGGCCGACGAGGGTGGCGTAGCCGTCGAAGAGGTGCCGGAAGTTGTAATCGCCGATGTGCCATTGCCCTGGGCCGTTCCTAAGGTAGGTTCCACTCTGCATGCAATTGATTAATTAATATTAATTTAATTTAATTAATCACTGTCAAGTGCAGTTTAAAAATTGAAAAAATATATATAAATTATTAATCAAAATGCGGATTGAGATCCCAGCCGTCCAGCAAGATACTACATGCTCGGCGGTCCCGGGACCAAAACACCCGAAAAATCCACACCGTTGTAAAGCCAAAACAAATGGCATGGATTCATCTTGGCGTTTACGTCCCAGGAGCCCTCTAAAACTTCATCCCTGTAAAAGCACCAATTTACAGACATACCAGCCATAGTGGAATTTCCCCTTGAACACGAAGCTCTCCCCGCCATTTTTCCTGCTTGACACTGGTCCAGGCTACGAGTTTCTGATCATTTGCAGGGTCAGCAGCAACAGCTGAACCTTGTTTAGTGGCAACGCAGGAAATTTTCAGCCTGATGAATTTCCTACTTCCTTTGACAGGATGTAAGGACTTTAATCTTTCCCCAAATATAGAGCAATGAGAGAGGCGATCATGGCGTTTATGAAGTGGACGAAGGGATGGGTGGGTGGAGATTCGTGAGGGGACTTTGACGGAAGTCGAAACAGCAAGCTGGGAATTAGCCATGAAAAGATTAGTGATGATGGATGAGATTTCAAGAACAGAAGCTGTCTTTCTAGCTATACGAGGTTGTAATGAACATGAAACGATGGAGCTATAGATGGCAGCAGTGTGTTGATGCTTATCATTAGGCGATTCCGACGAAGTATTTATAGGAAGTAACGAGGAATATTGGTGCCTTTCAACTGTAACTTTAGTGAGTGTGAATGAATAGTGGAATCTTCAATGTGGATCCCTATTACACAACGAGACACAGGAATCCCACATACATATATGTATAAAATATTTATTAATAATTAGGGTTTTGATGGACGGAGGAACAATGAAATAAAATTAATTAGATGACAAAACAAATAGTGTTCCTTTGTAATAACCATGGATCATAACATGTCCTATAAGGAATAGCATGGTGGCGTGGACATTGAATTTCAGTGACGGTGGACTTTCATATAATTAAAAAAAAAAGAAAAAAGAATCATGACATTCGATCAAATATATATATGAAGGGTTTTTTTTAGTTAGAGAAAAAAATTAAATATGGTGTCAATAAGAGAAAAAATAATCAATTTTAATTTTATTATAAAAATTTGTACTGTCTTGTCGTTAAAAAAAATTAACGACAATATTGACGTAGATGTACCAGAACTGATGCGGCATCTGATCTGAACTGAGGCCAGAGGCTCCTTCCGTTCCCATACGGTGTAATATTTTATTTTCGATACGATAATTTAAAAGTTGTATTAAGTAGAATAATTTGAGAAATATGTGATGTGATTAAATAGATTATATATACTTATTTTTTCTATTAGAGTGGTGTGATAAGATAAAGTGTAGTTAATTAGTTTCTATTTTAAAAATATTGCAACAAACTAAAATAAAACATATTAGAGAGTATATAAAGAACATTTAGTACTAGTATTGACAGCAATTTTTGCTTTTATTGGGATTATATTTGATTTTTTCCCTTCTATTTACATAGATTTTTTTTTTAAAAAAAAATAGTTTGACACTATTTATCAAATAATAACTTGTTCATAAAATATTATATTAAACAATTATTTATTTCATAAAACATCATATTCCTATTAATGGGTTTGGTTGGTCTATGTTTAGATTTTAGATTTTAGACTGTGTTTGTTTAATTGTAATTATTTTTTGTGTGAAATAAAGGAAAGATGTGAATTATTTTTGTGTGAAGTATGAAGGATGTGTCAAAAATATTAAAGTAATATTTTATATAAAATTATTGATTATTTTGAATATTTTCATGTTATTGTATATATGTATTGTTTTACTTTTTAATATTCATGGGAAATGAAGTTTAGTGTTTTGGTTGGACAAACAAACCCCGAGTTTTGGATTTAAATTTATTTGAAATGTTAATAGTGATATTTATTGGTTTGTCTGGTTTATGTTTAGATTTGAGCTTTTCATCTGTGTTCTAACTTAAAATTGTAATTTAATATAAAATTTTATAATCGAAAATAATATATATATATATATATTTAGTGGAACTAAGTTGAATGATAATAAAACATTTAGTTAAAAGACAAATTAAATAAACGCGATGTTTGGTTATGTTTTGATACTATAGCTATCGATTGGGATTGTCATGCATGATGTAAAAGTTTAGAATATGATATAATACATTTGATTATAAATAAAGTGAAATATGAGATGATGTGATTAATCAAATTAAAAATGATTTTATAAAATATATCATATACAAGTAATTTTTTTAAAAAAATAAAAATCAATGTGTTTAATTAATATAAATCTATTTAACAAAAGAATAAAAGAAAAAAATTAAATGAGTGTGTTTGTTTGTATTTATATATTTAAGTGATTTTCGTATGAGATATGAAGAATTGTGAGAATATTGCAACGAATATGCTTTGTATGTTTTTATTAACTTTTTTTTTGTTATATGTATATAGTAATATATTATTTTGTAAAAATAATATTTTAGAAAATTCTTGTAAGATTAAAACACTAAATGAAGGCACTTATTTACAATGGTAATACTAATAGTAGTGAATGAAGAGTGCAGAATGACTAATTTAATTAAAGCCATTCCCAATGAAATTCTCAATAACTAATCTTGTAAATTGTAGGTTGGGTTAGAAAGAAGAGATATATTTAAGGCAAAAAATAATATTATTGAATTTGTATAGTAACAAAAAAATAAAAATAAAATCCAAGAAAATAGAAACCCTAAATTGGTATGTAAAATTGACAGGGGGGGGGGGGGGGGGGGGGGGGGGGGGGGTGTAATTAATTAATTAAATATATGTTAATTAAATAATTAAAGTTAGGGTGCGTCAGGATCACGTTAAGGTTGGTGTTGTTTTCCCTGATGCCAAAGATTTGAATTTAGAAGCACTGTGTTTTTATCAGGGGAGGAATCCTAATAATATTGCTAATGTTCAACTCGTACATAATTAGATGCTCAAATAATATCTGAAAATTAATTAATTAATTATTTTATTCAATTCGTCTGCATAATCAAGCCAAAAATTGTAAGCAATATTTATTCGTATGGCTGCAGCTTCGATCTCTACATTATATTACACGTGGAAATTACTTGTCTTTGTCAACATATATATACAAAATTACTGTAATAATTAGGTGGATATATTTCAATTGATTAAGTACTGTAATATGACCTATAAATAATTAAAATCTTAATTTGTGTAATAAAATATAGATGGTAGTAGAATAGGTGCAAGTGAAGCCCTGCAGGTTGTGTTAATAATAATAATAATAATAATAATAATAATAATAATAATAGCTTATTCTCCTTTAGGAAAGTGGCCGATAAAAGCAATCCTTCTTTTAGTAGAAAATATTTCATTTAGAGATGCAGCAAGGGGTCCAAATGTCTGCCACACACACCGTTCTACCTAAACTAACTAATAATTGGGTTTTATTTTATTTAATCAAATTTATTTCATCAAACAAATAACAAAAAATATATATATATATATATATATAAATATGTTTGTGTGGATGAAGATTGAGGTTTAGAAACCCACTTAGGGCAAAAGTGGGCATCATTAAGTGTATTCACCCGCAATAAGTTAGTGAGTCATCCAAGAGTAACAATTGCAAATTTTCACCTAAATTCCAATGAGTTTGGTTGAAAATGTGTTTAGACATACTTTGAAAGTATTTTAATGTTTTAATAATTTTGATGATAATAATAGTAATATATATATATATGAAAACGGTAGAAATATAAAGTTGAAAATATAAATATATATATATATATATATAAGCATGAGATTATTAGAGGGTGGGTGTGGGCCAAAATTTGGACCATCAAGATTGATCGTGTCCTTTTGTGTCTCGTTGATTCCCACAATTTGGAAATATAAAATCCCCTTTTGTGGCAGACAAAATTACTCTAATTTCACCATCACCACACTTCAATTCAATTAAATTCAATCACACACTTCTATATATCTATATCTATATTCATACACTCTTTAACAATGCTAGCTCTTTCCACCTCACTCACTATTAATTTAATTTAATTTAATTTAATTATACATATACATTTAATAATTAAGGATAATTAAAAATTGAATCCCAATAATGTCGTGTTGTTGTTGTTGTTGCAATATGATAATTGGTGATTGTTATGTCATTTAATTTGTTTGAATTTTATCAACCTTTTTCGAATATAATCCGTAATTTAGAATAGCTTTTACAACTTACTTAATTTTTGCAGGTTATTATATTCGATCTAAAAACACATATGTATATATATTCTTTGTTTAGAATAATGATTTTCCTTATTTTCTTCTCTAATGTTTGACTAAATTAAGGAATAATTAGTGAAATAAGTTGTCTAGATTGCAAGTGGTTTGAAAAAAGAGTGCAATGGTCAACTTTTAATTGAGCGGTTCTCCTGAGGGGAGTCTTAGTAGGGTTGTAAATGAATTTAATTGAAAAATAATCGATTATTCCATTCGATTTTTAAAAATATAATTTTAAATATTCGATTCAAGATTTGATTATCTTCTTGTCTTATCTAACTCAATTTGAAATTTTGTAATTTAAATATTCAATAACAAAAATAAAATACCTTGATAAAAATAATGCAGTTATCTTTTTTTTTTTTTTTTTTTTTCAAATTGACACAATTCTTTTTTTACATTAGCAAAAATAACACTATTTTATACTATGTATATAAATAAATATATTTTTTATTACCAAATTTAATATTAAAATTTTTATATTTATATTTGATTTATATTCATATCGAATCTAATATCTTTATGCTGAGTATTTATTTCATCAAAATATTAGAATAAATCAATTATAAACATAGGCTGCTTATACATATAGATGCCATATGAAATATGAAAAATTATGTAAGATGATGAACTGTATTAATAAAAAAACTTAAGAAATATTAAATAAATGTGTGTGTGTGTGTATATATATATTTATATATATATATGTGTTTGTTAAATGAATGGGCATTAGTTAGTAGATAATGAGTAAGAATGCCTCATTGGTATGGTGCTAATATTAGATATGAACGATAATATAAATCAATTAATTAAATTACCCTTTTAACCACCCCCTAATCTCTGCCGTTAGATTGTAGATAAATTTGACGGTGCAGATGCGATCAACACTATCATCTCCACTTTTAATCGACAGAAATGAAATTAATTAAAAAGATTGGATTAGCTAGGGCATGCACTGAATTTGATCCCCAAATCTTATCAAAGGAAAAAATAATAGTGAAAGGATCTGATGAGGATCAAGTGATATCATAAACCTCATGTAATGGTTGAAACATAAAATCCCATTAATGTTGTAAGAAGAATATGGATGGATCCAACCAAATGCAACTTTAACGTTATAAGTCAACTAATTTAATGGTTTTCACTAAACCATGGCCTGCTGCTATGCTACTTCATTTTCAATGGGAATTTTTATTATTTAAATTAATTTCAAACACTATTATTATGCAATTTATTCATAGAATCTTATATTATTTTAATTTGATATATATTTTTCGATAATATTCTGAAATTAAGAAATAAAAGTGCTTGGTGCTTTTATACACACACAAAAAAAAAAAAAAAAAAAAAAAAAAAAAAATTGAAAGTAAAATTAATATTCAAGTAATTAAACCCCGGTTTGGTTAACTCTAAAAGAAATAAAATAATTTTATAATATTTTCTGAATTGGGCTTCATCTCCAAATATTTGCAAATAAGAGAGATTATTTGGGCTGGACTAGAAATAATTAACCGGCCCAATAACGCGGCACATTAATAGACAGGCCCACCACAGCCATATATTCCCGCCGTTCATTAATTACAAATTACTCTCACAGAGCTCACGAGAATGAATACAATTAATTCCGGACACGTCATCCGCCATTCGTTCCTACATTATTATTATTATTAGAGAAATTAAATATACGTAATATGTTTGTGTACATGTATGTATAGTTTTGGCAGGCAGCGATGACATAGATAGGGAGGGATGGGTTTGTGTCAGATTTGAAAATTTTGTGGTCCTAAATTTAGATATATGGAAGGGTAGATATTCTTTCTTCTTCGTATTATAATCATATATACGTGCCTGTGGACTGGCCTCGTAAACTGTAATAAATGCATGCATGCATGCAAAAGGATTTTCGGATAAGGGGCAGTATCAGTCAGAGAGGGTTTCTTTTTCTCTTTTTATATATATAAATAATATTTTATGATAATTTGATGATGATGCATAGAGAGAAAAAGGTAAAAGAGTGAAATAGCTGGGCTGGGCTGGGCTGGGGCAGCCGCAAAAGAGCAGTGAAGTGACTGTGCAGATGAGACGACCACAATTAATTAATAATCAAGAATCGGAGACATACACTGTAATTAAAACGCAAACATAAATTAATTAATTCAAACAAACAGAAATGCATTTCCGTACAGTGACTGCCACGTGGCGACATCAACATCACTGATTTTCACCTATTTCCTCCATGCCGACATCGCCGCCAGCTGTTTTTTGTACAGTAATGACCCGACCCACTTCCATACATATATACAGACAATTTTTCAGATTATCAATAATATAGGTGTGTGATTGTTCGGGGATTTAAACTCCGAGATCTTTGTAGTTTTGAAAATAAAAATTAATATTCAATAAGAAAATTTTAATGATTTTTTTTTCTTTTAAAAAAAATTACTCTCATAAGTAGTTATAAAATTTTTCACATATGTCTCCGTAATCAGAGAGCTTTAGATTTTGTGTTTCGATTTTAAATAATAAAAATGTTTAATTGGAATAGTTACGGTGTAATATATATATATAACTGTTGATGTAATATTTTAAATATAAAATTATTTTTTGCTAGATATAAAAAATAATAAATATTTAATTTGATTTTTTTATAAAAAATATTAATAAATAGTAAAAGTTCCAAAAAAATCTCCAAACAAATGCAATCATAATATAATGTACACTAAATTTTGTATTATTATTATTTTTATTATTATATATTCACAATCTATATGTATTTGTATTTGTATTTATTTATTTAATCTATATTCACAATATATATATATATATATTAAATTTTAAAACACCAAACAAAGCAAATATATATAAAACATATTGTTCGGTGGCAAATTATTATCTCAAAGTAAAGGGAATGATCCAGGTGCTAGTATTTGTTGATGTTGAAAACATCACTATGATATTTAATTTAATAATAATAATAATAATAATAATAATAATAATAATAATATACTCTACCGCAGAGTTAAATTGCAACTGGGCTGGTGGTAATAATTTTTTGCTTATATTTTCAGGACTGGACAACAACGTACTTGTCCTACTTAAAGTACTGTCGGCTACAATGCTTCTTTCTTTAATTATGACCATATAATAATTACTAGTAATTTTTATATACGCGTATATAATATATATATATATATTTAAATTAAATAATGAATATTATTGTTGCGTTATGGTTCTTTAGGGAATTGGTCCTACATTGTTGACAATGTTGCACACTATAATACATGTCAAAATCAAATGTTTTTTCAAACCTTGCTTTGACCTAATTTCTTACATATATTTTTATTCAATTTCTCTCTGTCGACACAAAATCCTAAATGGGAGGGTGAAAAAGCTATGTATTAATTAATTTTTTTCTTTTTAAGGGAATCAATCTGTATCAAACATATATATTACTAATTAATTCCCCCAGGACATTATATAATTGGCAATATGCATTAATTAAAAAGTTGATTGAATTTTTTTAAGAAAGAAGTATATATAAAGGTGCAGTTATTGTATATAACAAATTACATATATTAAAGCAATACAGTATTGATAGCATATAATGTAGAGAATACACAATTTATATTAATATAATTTAAATACATGCATTATTACATTATATGAAGTAATAACATCTAAAATATAAGCATAAAGCATAACGTAACTTATCTAATACATATAATATTGATGTCGACATTTTTGCATTGTGTGTGTATAAGAAGCCCTGAAATTGAAAAATAATTGAGCCAATGATCCATCCCATCTGTATGATTGAAATAATAATAATAATAATAATAATAATAATAATAATAATAATAATAATAATAATAATAATAATAATAATAATAATAATAAGATAATTATGGTGGCACTAAAGCGAATCTTAACTGAATCATTAGGGGACAGCCAAAACATTTGTTAATTGGAGTGCAGACGTAGGATGTCTTGGCCTTATGCCTTCTCCAATCACCTACCAAAATTTATTTATTTATAAATATTATTTGCTAATTAGTTGAGTTATTTTTAGGATTATTTTTTCATTTCTTTATAGGTGGCTACCAGTCTACCAATTTACCAAATAAACGTCGATTATCGCATACTTGAAATGGAATTATTTTTCCCCTGCTTTTGTAATTATTATTATTATATTCAATCATGTAATAAAAGGGATATATAATTAATATATATGTATATATGCCACTAATCAACTTTGGAAGATTTGAAAATTACGTGCCTGCGTTGGACCAGTTATGATATAATTTTCATACACACACATATATAGATATATATATATATATATACATATCATATTATTGTGTATATATTGTGTACGTATTCGTGTATAATAATTTCTGGTAAGTGATTAGTGCAATTTGAAATTGTATACATGCATTTTTTATAAACAAATTTTAATAAAGACTTGTACGATTAATTTCCTCAAAATTTCAAATTAAGTATTTATTTTTTCAAATATTTAAATCTTGAAACAAACACACCCAATATTTAGGAAAAAGTTTTTTGAGTTTTGATAAAGTAGGAAAAAGTTAAATATTTAATATTTTATTCGTCCCATTGAAAAATTGTCATTTTCTATTTTCGTCCGTCCCAAAACAAGGTTATCATTTCCTAATTTAGTAATTGTACTACTACCTAATATAATAAATATCATTTCAACTTACACTGTATTACACAAATGTCATTACTTTTATATTACACAATACTAATAAGGGTATTTTTGTCTTTTTTACTTCAACTCATTATAATACTAATATTAAAACATCTACGTGCAAAAAGTAAACGACAACCTTGCACCGAGACGGAAGGTGTATAAAGTTGTGCAGAAAATAAATAAATAAATACTTAATGTAATATTTCTTTAAAATAAAATTACTGTTAATAAATAATGTAATTTAAAACTTCAAAGAGTGCATGTAAATGAGCCTTAGGGGTCGTCATACAAAAAAAAAAAAAAAAAAGAGCCTTAGGGTTTGTAATTGTTCATGTTGTGATTGATTTGCTTGAGAATTGAATGCCTAAAATATGATGTTTACACTTTATGTTCTATTAAAAAAAGCACTAAATTCGATATTTAGGGTTAATTAATTAAATATTTCACATAAAATTTATAATTTTTTATTATTAAAAAAAAGAACAACAACAATAATATTTAAATTCTTGTGTCACTTATAATGTTTACATTGTCGTTTATCTGTTTTACATTTCATGTCATTTTCAACAACAAAAATAATTACTCACCTTTATGCTCCCTCCGTCCTATGTAATATTGGTGTTTTACTGTAGATACGGAAATTTAGGTAAAATATAATTAGTAAGTAATTAAGAAGTGTATTAATAAAAATTATTATTATTTAGTAAAAATAATTATAGATTAAGATTAACATAAGTAAATAGTTTAATTAAAATTAAAAAAATTATAAAATTTAAAATTTAAAATGCGATTAAAGTGCATAATTATATTTCCGAAAATAGAAATGACAAGTTATGTGGGACGGACGAAATAGAAAATAGGGACAAATTATGTGGGACGGAGGGAGTATTATTTTAATTTTTTTAACTTTTATAAAATTTTAATTTTAATTAGATCAATTAGTTATTTGAATATTAATTTATAATTATTTATATTATTAAAAATAACATATTTTAAATTATTTACTAATTATATATATTTTTAAAAATTTTATGCTTACGGTAATCCAAATATAATAATCGAGGGGATAAAAGAATAATAAACACACAAAAACAAACAAACAAATAAATAAATAAAACAACGGCAAACACGAACACAATTATCGTGGAGCATTTGGGACCTTTGATTCATTGCTCGCATATTTGTTCTACTTAGTTTGAGATTTGCAATGCATCCTTTTTTGCAGGCATAATAATAATAATACTAATCATATGTTTGATGTTACAGTCTTTCTGAACGTATATATTTGTAACGAAATTCCGTTACTAAAGATCACGTAGCTAACGTCATTTCATCATTAATTCCGTCTCTAATATCATTAGTAACGGAAAAGTGAATTTAAAGACGAAAAAATCTCATTACAAAAATGATATTTTATTGTAGTGGTATATCAAGCTCTAATCTCTATACGATTGGCAACTATTATTGTTAATTATACTCTTATACAAAAGGGTGCATTCTTTTGTAAGATATGTTAATTCAAAATATATTATTCAATACAATTCAATTTTAAAAATATATTACATTGAATTTATATTATTTTATGAAAAAATTATAGCAAAAACCAAAACAAGCCGAAAAAGAAGATTGCATTAGAGTAAGAAGATAAAAATGAATTCAGTTATTTAGAATGAATAGTGTCAGTGTGTGTGGAATGGAATGGGACAAAGGAAAGAAGTCCAATAATTGGCTTGAACTGAATCAATCAAAATTACTTTGAATCCATCAGATCATATCATATCACACTAACTTCATTACAACTCATTCATTTGCTTGCATTTAAGATTTCTGACCTTCCACCACTTTCCTTTTTCTTTTTTTCATTATTATATATATATATATATTTTATTTTTTCTTTCTATACATTATTACTCTCTCTCTCTCTCTCATATATATATATATATATATATAATTAATATTCATCCGGATGTAATAATTCCGTGAATTATATTATATAAATATATATAATGTAACATCATCATATCAAAACAATGAATATACGTACCTTATCGGCATGTCATGATATGAATTGTCATGTTTTTAACAACACATACCTTAGAATTGTTTACATTAATTACATATTCATATGTATAAATAAAATAAAATAAAATAAGATACTCCCTCCGTCCACATTGGATGTCTGGGTTACTGTAGAGACGGAAATTTATGATAAGTATAATTAGTAGATAATTAAGAATGTATTAGTGAAAATAATTAATCTATAATATAAATAATTATAAATTAAGATTAAGATAACTAATTACATTAATTAAAATTTAAAAAATTAAAATCAGATTAAAGTGTAATCATTTTCAAAAAAAAATGAAAGTGACATGAGATGTGGGACGGACAAAAACGAAAATATGGACATAGTATGTGGGGATGGAAGGAGTAAAGACTAGTCGGGAGGGGATCCTCAGCATCATCCCTCCCTACCCCACTCTCAGCATCATCACACGCACATGTATAGATACATGAGTGTATATCTATACATGATTTTATAGATATACACTCATGTATCTATACATGTAGATTTTATAGATATACACTCATGTATCTATACATGTAGATTTTATAGATATACACTCATGTATCTATACATGTATGTGTGGCAGAGTGGGGCAAAGAGATGATGATGCTGAGAATCCCCTCCTAGACCGGTCTATATTAATTACTTTCACACATATCATATCATGATTGCCGTCTCCTAAACCGGTCTATATTAATTACTTTCACACATATCATATCATGATTGCCGTATTATTCTCTTTACTTAGGTGTATTCCATCTCCGAAAAAAAAAAAAAAAAAAAAAAACAAACAAACAAACACTAATCTATTTTATAATAAAATAATGAAAATAATGATTACAATCAATTATTATTATAAATAAATTATAAGTTCTTGTAATCAAAATTTTAAATATTAATATTATGGTCAAGTTGCCACTGGATAAACCAGCATTCACCCTATTAGGGCAGCAAGTGCTTCTAATTAATTAACATAATATATATAAATATTGTCTCTTTCTTATTGGCGGGACCCACCAGCCTATTCTTTTAATTAATTAAGCCAAAAGTAAAATTAGTCGAATGTCTTTTCAATTATTTTGTAAATAAATGGATGTTGCATAATCAGAATAATCCACAGGTTTTATGCATATCAGCATAAAGACATTTCCTAGTCGTTGTACCATGAACTTACATCAAATCGGACACATAATATATATACATATTTCGAGAAATTTCCATAAGGCAACTTTAATCAAGATTAAGGTTTATTTTAAGGCACTTAATTTTATTAATTAATCTCAATCAATCAATCATATGATATCTCTATTTTTACATGGAAATTATAACGTACACTAGTGGTGAGTGTGTATAGATCGATTGTTGTACATTGTTCGGTCAAAACAATTCCACTTTTGAGTAAATTACAATGGATTTGTTTGTTTGTTTTGTAATATAGTTCGAAAGAAAAATTTTTAACTCAAGAGATGAAAATTGTGTAGAAATATAAAAATAATAAATATATATGATATATTAATTTATTTTTTTTTTTGGTTAAAAGAATGCACCCAATACATCCCAAGAAAACTCTAACCAACTAAAATGTAGTCATAGCCCTTCAATGGCGGAATCAATAAACTTATAATTTGAGAAGCAAGTTAACATAATTATATATTTAAAAAAAAAAAATTACACTTAAAAAATAGGGGCTGGGCTGCAACCATACCTTGCCCCAATGTCCTGACCAAACATAATTTGTGCTCTATCTTTACTATGGATGATTTACAAATTCTCTTTTTATTTCTACAATATAAAATGCCTCTTAAAAATCTTCAAATTTTGCAATCAATATAAAATGCCTCTTAAAAATCTTTAAATTTTGCAATCAAATATCTATCAAATAGCATACCTCCGATTTATTTTTCAAATTTCACTAGAGCTATTGAATTCTTCATCAACTACGAATAAGTAACAAATTCCAATGCCATGAAACTCCCTTGATTTATAAGGGTGAAATGACTCTCTATTTAATATCAATTGGTTTCAGTAGGAAGTTCGAATTTTTTCTTAACACGGTATCAGAGGTATGACGCGTACCGAGTATTGATCATGTTTGAATTTTCAAGATTATCATCTCGAGAAAGAAATGTTGAATGTCCTATATAAGAAAAAAAATATAAAAATTTCCATGCCTTAAAAAAAATAAAAGACTTCTCCACTTAATACCAATTGATTTTAGATGTCCAAATCTTTTTTTTATCAACAACATGGATTCCTACTAAAAACATTTCCCCAAAACATAGAGTAATCACTTTCAACAATGAAATACTATATATATATTTTTTTAATGAATATGTTCTCTCAAGATCAATTTAAAAATCTTCACACTTTTCTACTGAGGGTTTTGCTTATGGCATTTTATGGAAGATTTATGTTATTTTTTCAAAAAATTAAATATAAAAAATATAAAATCAAATAATTATATATTTTTTATATTATATTAAAAATATCATATATATTCACAAAAGAATAAGAATGCAACCTAGTGGCAAAGCCCTCACCATTCTGACCAAAGGTCAGAGGTTTGATTTTTTTTAATATTATGCTACATTTGTATTATTTTATTAACCATTTAAAGAGGATGAAAAGATCCAAAGTAGATATATTTTATTTTATATTATGCTACATTTATATGTGGGAAGTTTAATAGTATGTGGGGGTCATACAATCCATTCCTGCATATATATAGTTTGATGTTATTTATGAAACACAAACAATAAATGGTAATAAATAGCAACAGCTATATATCATTATAAATATTACTGTATATTATATATATATATATATTTGAAACTCTCTTTGAAACAATATGTCATAATCTCTATATATATAAAAGGTGTTTGCAATAAACTTCATTCAACTATTATTATTATTATTATTATTATTATTTAGTGAGAAGGGAAGAAAGTAACAAAAAGGTGATGATATTGAGAGTGAAAACATAAATAAAACTGAAAAGGACACTGTTTGGCAAAGTGGGACATTTTTGTCATTTTGGTAGATTCTTCACATCATCAGTTCACCCCACCTGCCAATGCCATATGATATATGGCTAAGCTTCCTCACATTACTCACAATCACAAACACACATATTATTGAAAGTTTCTCTAAAGTTTTGCTGCTCCTTTTGGTACTACAGCCCTACTTTTCTTTTTTAAAAGAAAAAGGAAAATGCTGCTTTATTTTCCTCATGTTTCCAATAAATTATTAGATAGGGTTAGATTGGTTGGAAGAATATATTTCTTTGGACTGAGTAATTGAGATTTGGGAAATTGTATTTTTCTTTTTTTTTTTATGAATTAAAATAAATCTTGATGTAATAATACTTTCAATAAAAAAGATATTTCTAATATAACCAATATTTAATTTAATAATCATAACAAAGTAAAGATAGATAATACAAACAAACCCTAAAATCATTCCAAGAGGAGATCAATCTCACAATATCACGAATGTAATTTATCAAACAAATATATATGTATATACAAGAGAGAGAAAATCTAGAGCGAGAGAGAGAGAGAGAGAGAGAGAGAGAGAGGGACTGAACAATGCAGTGGGGAAACTTTAATCACTGTACAGTTAGATTCATTGATGGCGAAGAGGGAATTGATTTCACAGACGACAGACGCGACATATAAACAACAACGAGGAGAAGAGCTAGCTAGCTAGCTAGGATGTTCGATTTCAGAAATTTAATTTAATAAGGGATCTGTTCTCATCTGATCTGATCTCATCTGATCTGCCCTTCAATCTAAAATGAAAAGGGCATTCCCTAAATTTCAATTTACTTACACATTCAAATTTCCAAAAAAGACAAAAAAAAAAAAAAAAAAAAAGGAGAGATGAAACATCAACGTAACGGCTACTGTAATGCCGGCGGGCCTAGGAATTGAAGAGAATAAGAGACATATACATATATATATATATATAAATGATCAGTAATTGATTAATTAATATCATAACACCGTTTCAAAACAGCTGGGAATTCCGTCGTCGTCGCCGCCGTCCCACGGCGGCGGAGGATCGAGCCACCCCTCCAGCGCCGCCACATCGTACACAAAGTCGTTCCTGAGGTCGAAGAAAGAACCCAAGCTTGGGAGCTGTACAATTTCGCCCAATTCTTCCGATGTCTCCGACAGCAGCGACGACGACGACGTGCTCGACGGCGGCGACAGAATGTCGAACTTATCCATCGCCGCCGCCTTCGCGGCGGCGGCCTGGACGTCGCGGGGGCTGAGCGAGACGGGGCGGGGGAGCGCGGGAGCGAGCTCGGGGAAATTGAGGATAGCGGACGCACCTTTAATGCTGAGTGCGGCGACGTCGTGCGCACGCGCCGCCATTTCTGGGTTTGGGAAGGTCCCTAACCATATTCGCGACTTCTTTCGGGGCTCCCGGATCTCGGACACCCATTTCCCCCAATTCCGCATCCGTACGCCGCGGTACACCGGGTGTTTCGTGCTCGGATTGCCGGCGGCGGCGGCGGCGTCACGAATTCTCTTGATTTTCTTGCCGGTTTCCGGCTGCTCTTTCGGCGGCGGGATTGAGAATACTGAGGAGGCTATGTCTGAATGATTGTGGTTTTCGGAGGTCATGATTATATATATTGGAGAAAGTGAGAATTCAATTTAGAGATTCTTCTCTATAATTGGAAAGCTATGAATAGAAAGTGCGTGCGCATGTGGATAATTGTTCTAATTCTTGAAATTTGAATGAATATGAGTAGTAGTGGAAGAGATGGGTTGCTGAAGTTGTAGAAAATCCTGCACAGACAATGCAAGGAATATATAGTTGTTATATATAGTATTATAATTATAATTATAATATATGCAAAAGAAATAAAGGGCACGGCCATTTTCACTTGAGGCTGGCTGCCCTCTTTGATCGGCCAAAGACTCTCTGTCAATTTATTTATTTATTAATTATATAGTAATAATAAAAAGTACAAAATCTTATTTGCACAAGAATAGAATAGAGTGTAGGTAGGGATAGGGGAGGGCATAGGGCATGCAATAGGGCCCATGGAGATGTAAGAAATATAATGGGTCATTCTGCATGTAGTAAAAAATGCATGGGCCCCTTCTATACACAATGCACCACGCAACCCACCCTTGCCTAATACTAATAATAATATATATATATATTTTGTTTGTGTATATTTCCCAACCCTTAAGATTTGACCTTGTAATTCCCCCTGCCCTCTTCTCACTCTACCCTGATAGAAGAGAGAGAGAGAGAGAGAGAGATTTACTATCCGTGGATGTCCAGTTAAATGTATTTCAGGGAGAATAAATGTGTGTTTTTTATGGGGGTTTGGATTTTGAGTTGGGATTTGAATAGTAAAAATTTTGAATTTAAATAGTTGTACGATGTGATATAAACAAGTGTTGATGTGATATTTTGAATGTAAAATTGATTTTTAGTATAATATAAAAAATAAAAAATAGATATTTGATTTTAGAAAAAAAAAATGGAATGAATAGTTGAAATCTAATCCAATCCCTCAAACAAACGCACTGATTACGGGTTCGACTACATTAATTAATTAATTCTAACCCTAGCTCCACCTTATTTATTGATTTTTTTAAATTCACTCATCATTCAAACTTTCTTTTACTTTCATTAAGGGTTTTTGCATTATTAAATGATTTAAAATGATCATTTTACCCAAAAATCAAAATTTATAGGATAAATATAATTTATTTATCTACAAACAGAAGTTAACTAACACGTTATATTTTGTGCAAAGAAATAAATGTCACCAAACGAAACTTGCACATGAACGGCGACAAATGAGGTATTGTGAAACTCGAACTCAATACATAAGGTTTTGATACGATATTAAATGATGAAAATCATATCATAACAACAATAACCAAGAAAAATAGGAAAGACGGATAATATTTTGTCATGAAGCAAGTAATGATTTTGGATTTTATTAAAAAATTAAAATTTAAATTTTTAGGTAAGACAGTCCTCTATATATATATATATAAGCAGGACAAATTATTCAACAAATTAAGACTCGTTTTTTTGCAGGATATTAGGTTAGGTCGGTGATTTATTCAATACGCACTTTAGGATAACGGCGGCAGAATTTTACGTAATTAAAAAAGAGAGAGAGAGAGAGAGAGAGAGAGAGAGAGAGATTTGGCATATCAATTATTGTAATATTTTTTGTTATGTGTAGGGTGTAGATATATGGTGGCCACTAGATGACTTTTCTCTCTCTCTCTCTCTCTATATATATACATATATATCTATATGTGTCATATGGGCACAAATAACAGATCAGAGGTGATAGCAACGTAAGCATACACACACAGAGAGATATTAAGGTTGTGATTAATTTGGTGCATATGTATGTATGTAGATGTTGAAAAATTCTTACATATATATATGTGGAGTAGAATTGCTGCCTGAGTACGTTGGTCCCAATTCATCTACGATTTCATCACTACGTCCAATTTGTAGTTAATTTGCTTCATATATATAATTGGAAAATTTTATATAAAATCTAATAAAGTCGAAGAGACAGGATTATTTCTTACATGCACAGTCTTTAGTTTGAATTCTTCACTTCAGACAACATGTTTTTGTCTTCCTAGCTAACAATCTTTGGTACCAACAAAAATCCAAATATATATATATATATATATGTGTGTGTATGTAACTATATGTCGCTCTTTCATGCTCTACTTAATTGGTCCAATTAATTATATCATCAATTTTTGTTAGTACATTATGAGAGTTTATATTAAAGCTTCGATTGGAAAACAACCTTAGATTTATGTTTCTGACAAAACTTTATTTTTGGATGCAATGTAATTGAAACCCTCAATACGGTAAATATATAGTTCCAAATTTTAATTAGGAAACTGTTTGGTAGACCCTAAATTAATGGTTTAAAATTTTACTAGACCAAATTTTATCATATGAAATATTGCATACGACATTAATTATTTCAAGAAAAAAAAAGAAAGAAATCAAAAGAACAAACCCTAGAGTACTATGATTGATAATTTTTAATGACCACTTCTATTTGGACCACCCACGAGGTAGTTTTCGAGACCACTGTTGAATAGTCTCGACTTCAAAGAGATTATATATTTATTGGAAGCGTTTGTAATATAATTAATGAATAATTGAATGCTTTGTTGGAGTGAAAGTCCCACCGAGTTTCCATCACCATTGATGAACGATTTGCCATTTGCTCTCTCTATATATACATATACGAATATATATATATATAATCTATACGATTTTTAATTTGCTTGTAGCTAGAGTCGGGGATTGCTACAAATGAATTGAGCTTTAATTATATTTACTCAAATAATTTAAAATCACACAATCTATATTGGGATTACTACTTACTTAATCATCTATGTCTAAAAACAACAACTATGGACCTAATTGGGTTTACTATCTATGTGTATATATGCTCACTGCCATTTGCCGGCTTCCCAAAGTAATTTCCGAAATTATCTTTAATATGATATAAAATATTGATATTCAAAAATTTAGAGATTGTTTTGTCATATCCATATTGCTTCGGAAATTTCCAAAATCAATTTGGTGTTTTTTATTTAAATAATATTTTGATATAATAATATATAAAATAAAAGAAAACGCACAAACAAAGGCAAGAGAAAGGATTGTAATGAATTGCATATGTGAATGTGATGGAGTATTTTCCTATAAGGACACACAAACCTAATTATATGATAGGTGTATACTTTTGCAATTCTTTTGTTACATTTATTTTTTTTTTTATAAAGTATATTTAGATGTGTTTTAATAATAAAATAATAGTAATATTTCACTATAAATTGAATAAGATGATCATGAAAATAAAATAAAGAAAGTCAGCTTGGCGATGGTTTGCAATGTTTCACCTTTTACCCATCGACAGTGTCAAGTGCGTGTGAAATTTGTGGTGTTGGAAAAAGCAATGTTGGCCCCTACACATTTAATGCCCACCATATCTGCTCAAATCATTTATCTACCTGTCTCTTTCTTGCAATCAATTTTGTTTTTTATTCTTAAAATATGTCTACAATTTATTATTATTAATGAAGATTTGTTTGGAATCGTTACTGGGCCTAACTTAGCTGCGTTATGGGCTTGTTTGGACTATTCGGCCCAATATATTTATAGCCCATAATGTGCTGCTTCTGTTTTCGAATTCATTTCCTATGTCGTTCTTATGAGTGAAGTATAAGTCGCATATCTCTTTACGCGACTCTAGCTAAAGTTCGAGAGCGTGGTTCGTGTTCGTGAATAATGTGATCTAGTCTTTCCACAGTTTCACAGAGAAGCTTGGAATCCATTGGCAGTTGTGACTGACGGTATGTTGTGGTTCACAGTTTTATAATTTCACCGTTTTTGTTTATTTATTTATTGTTTTGTTCAGTTGTTTGTTCCATTTCTACGAATGATCGATCGATTGCATTTTCGCGAGTTTGACAATGAAGGAATTGAATTCGTTAGGTACAAGTGCGTTGGAGATGAAAAAAAAACTCCTTGTTTGTGTTGAGTAGTGTTAATAATCATATCGGTTAGTTTCTATTCTAGGGTTAAATGCAGAACCTACGATTTGAGGCCAGGAGAAGCCTTCTATATCCCATGATTCTGTTTCTACGTAACTTGTGTCTTGATTGTTGGATTCAATGTAGGATGAGTTGTCGCATGTTTTGATGCTCTGCAACTCCATTGCGACTTGTCTTATAGTTGGCCTTTTCTTCCCATTTAAATTCAAGCATTTTTGTGCGAGATTAGCAACAGCAAAGTGATCATCTCGAATTCCTTGTGCTATTATCTCAGAATCAAGAATTGACTTCACTTGCCCATCTTCTATGCTCGTTAGAAAACGTGTAGCTAGACTTCTTTGTTCCTCGGTCTTGCTTGTAGATATCGGCCTCTGTCGTGTTAAAAGCTCGACAAGAATCACGCCGAAACTGTAGACGTCGCTCTTTTCTGTGAATTTTCCTGTCTGAAAGTACTCAGGGTCTAGATAACCAAATGTGCCTTTGACCATGGTGGTTAAGTGAGTCCGATCAGTGGCAACTGATCTTGATATTCCAAAATCTGATAGTTTGGCTCTATATTTTTCATCCAAGAGGATGTTATTAGACTTTAAATCCCTGTGATATATGGGAATAGAAGTGGAATAGTGCAAGTAAGTTAAGGCATCAGCTACCTCCACAGCTATCCTGAGCCGTAAATCCCATGAAAGTGGAAATCCGGTGCTGTCATCATGTATGAGGTCAGATAGTGTGCCATTGGGAATGAATTCATAGACTAGTAATGGAACTTCTGTTTCCATACAGCAGCCCAATAACTTGACCACATTTCTGTGATTTATTTGGGATAGGATGACGACCTCGTTTATAAATTCTACTTGTTGATGTTCGTCTACTTGCTTTGATTTCTTCACTGCAACAATTCTTCCATCTGAAAGCATGCCTTTATAAACCGTACCTTGACCTCCACTGCCAAGTATCCGACTTTCATTGAATCGATCTGTTGCTTTCTCCAGTTCTTTGCATGTGAATATTTTCAATTTTTCAAGGATACTGTCGTGAGCTGATATTTGTTGATTAAGTAGAAGACCACCATTCCTTTTAAAGAAATTCTGTTTCTGCTGCTTGACACTCCTCTTTTTCAGTATTTTGTACAGCCAAAAGCCAGTGATCAGCAGTATAAACAACCCCAAGCCCGTAAATAATCCTGCAACAGAAAGAAGTCAGAAGGAAACAACCATCGACAATGTGAGGTGCAGTATATTTAAGAGTTAGAATTCCTAACCTGCATACAGTGCAGTGTTTCTTTCAGGTGGCACAAAAATGCAACCAGTGCCGTGTTTTGTGCCATCGCCAAAATAGTTACGTGGGCAAGAGCAGTTATATAAACCTTGAAGATTGGTGCATAGGGCTACCGAATGGCATGGATGAAACTCACATTCATCGATATCTATGATCATATAAAGTAAATTAGTCTCAAACACAATATTTATGTTTTTGCACAGCTGGGAATGACTGACCAATTAGTATTCGTATAACTATTCGCATAATATGTAAAATATGCCAACCTTGGCAACCTTGGCTGAGATATGGATTTCCCTGATATCCTTGCGAGCAGTTGCAACGGTATCCTCCTAGAGTAGTGCCAGAATCTACACATATGCTTTGTTCTTTACAGACTGTTTTCCCTGTTTTTTGAATTTGTTTGCAGGTCTCATTGCCAATCTCCCAATTAAGAGCAATTGGCACAGTATCTACGATTCTTTCGACAAATGATGAATCAGAGATGTCATTTACTTGGAAGAAGTAGCTGTTCTCTTCTGCCAGAAACGAGTAGCCGCAGGGATTAAAATGCTGAATATCAGATCGATCAGTCAAGATGGTCATGGTGGAGGATACATGCTGGAGACCCTTGGGTATGGAGGATTGGCAGCACCCAATTCCTGAACAGGAACCATTGTTTAGATCCTGGGTTTTTGAACAGATCGCCACGCAAGAACTGGTGAAATAATCTGATCCTTCTGCCAGCATGTTATCACTGGATAGCAAGGAAACATCGTCGCATCCGACAGCTGTCAGCTTGTTATCACTGGATATGCTGAAAGGGGTTTCATACAGATTCATTTGAAAAGCAACCTCTTGAGTCGGGCTTCCCTTTTCGTCGTAGCAGTTCCAGGCCAGTCGGTTCCTGATGTGTATTTTGGTGTTTGATATACTTAAAACTTCGAATTGATCAGCTCCAAGGAATGCCTTCGGGGGGTTGAATGAGGTGTTGCAGCTTATGTCGAAGGAGGGATTGATGGAGCAACCGGCCTCGACACCAATTCCGAATGGGTATGGAACTTTCAGATTCCCACACTTGTTGGGGCATCCTGGCTTGGCGATGCGATCGCCGTCGGCTATAGAACCGTTGAAATATGTCACGATAGAAGTATCAGAAGCATCTGTCAGGTAAGTAAATATTAGGATCACAGCAAAGTGCAGGAATGAGGTCATTTGCATGTTTTCTGTTTCAGGAGAAATGAATTCTTGTTTATGGTGTCTAACGAACTCAACACACAGTAAACTGGAAACAAGTGTGAATATGCATATATATAAATGTATGTATAGAAAGAGAGAGTTGGATGAGATTTACGGGCCATACTATGAGCTGATTTCTTGTTTTTATCGACCTAACAGAGACTCTTGTGTTCGACTTTCGTGTCATCTATCTTTTAACTGATAAGATCTTGTGTTGAACGACAGGCCTGCATTTTTTTATTCTTTTTATTTTTATTTTTATTTTTGACACAAGAACACTTGATGTACGTAATGTTTGTGTAACAAGGCAGATAATTTTTGAGTTTTTCTGTTCGCTTGGGATATTCCATTACACCATCCAAGTCCGAGGAATTTAACATTTTAACCTATAAATCTGATGTTATTCCTACAAAATCGGCATTAAAAAAGTAGTTTTTTTTTTTTTTTTTTTTTTTTTTAAAGAAGTATTTTGAAATTTATTTTTACTAGGCCCATTTGTAAGAAGCCCACTCAAGTACGTTAGTTGTAAGCCCAAGGGGCGAGGTTTTCCATTTCCATTCGTCGGCTTCATCTGGGGAAGAAAGATTACTGAACTTACATACGTTGGCGAGGAGTAGATTTCTTGTGAGTGTAACGATGGATTTGGAGAGACCAGGTGGGCGTGGGGCAAACCAGTTGAGGCCGATGGACTGTTCTCGCAACGTTCTCAGCCGCGCACATGGCTCTGCTAGTTGTTCTCATGGTACAACTCCCCTTTGCATGCTTTCTATCCCCCTTTTTTCTATCATATTAGTTAAGCGATTTTGCATTTATTAGGGTAGTCTTGTTTTGTTCTCTCGGCATATCTGGGATAATTGTTTATAGGAATCGCTTCACACATTACTGAAACAAAAGTGAATTGAGGTTTGGGGTAGGATACGTGATGCTTTTTTGGGACTAGGGTTTTGATCTTTGGTCGTAATTGCTGTTGAGAACATTTCATTTTAGAGTCTTCCAGAGGATGTAGTTCACATTAGTTGAATAGTACTTTTTTTTTTTTAATGTTTTTTGTGGATATATTTAGTACATTCACGTTGTATCGTAGATTTTATGTTGTTTCTATGGGTTCTTAGCTCCTAAATCTAGTCCTTTTTCTTTGGTTAAGTTTTCCTTTTTACTAGGAATTTGTAATGTGCTATAGAGATTTTTCTGTCACAGGGGAGACAAGGGTGCTAGCTGCTGTTTATGGCCCTAAAGCTGGGACAAAGAAGAATGAAAACCCAGAGAAAGCTTGTATTGAAGTCATTTGGAAACCCAAAACAGGGCAGATTGGTGAGAGAATCTTGACCTTTCTTCGATTTGCATCTATTTTCTTTTGGTTTTGCACAAAGCATGCCACTTGCTAATTTCAGTAAAAATTTGGAAATGTCAGGAAAAACTGAGAAGGAATTTGAGATGATACTGAAGAGATCATTACAGAATATGTGCCTTTTAAATGTTCATCCAAATACCACAACATCAATTGTTATTCAGGTTAGTTGGCTTCTTGTATTAGTGGAAGTGGTGAACTCGGAAGTCCTGTCACTTTCCTAACATAATTACATTCTCAAACCTGAGATTGTCTGCTAATGCGATCAATTCTCATGTGATCTGCATGAAGATTGGAACTGAAATTGAGAGCACACTTCAAGCAATCATCATATCAGATAAATTTGTGGGTTATTGTAAACTAGTTTAAATTGTCTAATTTGCCACATAAATGAGTGCTCCGAATGCATTAGGAATTTAAACACACACAGATAATGAAGGGGTCTAACTCAGTAGTGATGGGGGATTGGGGGAAATCGAAACCTTTGCCTTATTGCACAATACTAAACTTGGATTCTGTACTTGGGAGTTTTCAGATGACTTTGGCAGCTATATTTTTTGTTTGGTATTTCCGGGTTTTTCAGAATCACCTTACGAGATATATGGATTTTATTTATAATTTCAGGTTGTCCATGATGATGGCTCTGTATCCTTTAATTTATGGCTGTGGTTATCATGTAGTTCACCAACAAATTGAACTGCACTGTTATCTCAATTATAATTTCTGTTTGACGTATGGTACATCTTTTATTTCTCTGAAACGACTTCCTTGACTAAGCTTTTGTTAAGCTTCTGCCATGTGCTCTACATGCAGCATGTGCTGCTCTAGTTGATGCTGGAATTCCTTTGAAATATCTTGCTGGTAAAACAATATCTGGAATCTTCTATTTTCCATGTCTATGTTGAATCTAGATGTCATTTATCTGTGCTGCTAACATTGTACAAATTAAATTCTGTAGTGGCCACGTGTTGTTGCCTAACAGAAAGTGGACAGATTATATTGGACCCAAGCAAGCTAGAAGAAGAGGTATTTCCTTGTTAAACGTTTCTATGGCAACACATTACTACGTAGCATCTGTAATCGAAGATAATCTAGTATGAATGTTTCTTCTATTGGTACAAGAGTATGAAGGCGTTCGTATGCTTAGCTTTCCCCAGCTCAGTTCAATCTGTATGCACTGAAGGAGCAACAAAGGATGGCGGAGAACCTGCGCCACATGGCATTATTACATCACTTACACATGGTTTGATGACAGGTTATTTATTTCTTGATCCATTGTCTTTCTAATTACAATTTAAGAAGCGATGAATCTTGGTGGTTTGGTTTTTTCCTTGGACATTGCTTATGATGTTCAGTCTATCGTTAACAAATTGAGGTATGCTTGATTTTGTCTCGGTGATTTTGGTTTTCTTACAGTGACTGAATACTTCCAGTGCTTGGAACAAGCGCGGGCGGCTATTACACCTCTGTCGAAGATTCTGAAAAGGAAAATGCAATCACAGCCAGCCAGCTACCAATCTTGAAATGCTCATAGCAGAACAAGAAGGGAAATTACATCTTGAAACGTTGAAATTTTTGCTGCAAGCCTAGCCAGGTGTGCTGCTTTTGTATAACAACACCTATTGATCTTGTATTGTCTTGGACTTTTTACTGTGAGAGAAATCACAATTTTGGGTTATACTTAGATCTGCTTTTCCGAGAGTCATTTTTATTTTTCACCCATTTGTATTTCATGGCTCTGTCTGGACCATTACACTTCTATATTTGTGTAATGTAAGAAATTGAATCAATTTTCTTTTTCTTTTTTTTTTTTTTTAAAAAAAACAATATCAATATCATTTTTAATATGTTATCTGTCATTTAAATTATATTCATTTTCTTTTAGCTTTTTATTGAAAAAAATACATTAATTTTTTTTGTATTATATATATGGACAGGTTTTGGTCTTGAAAAGTTATCTGCAGATTAGGGGTGATGATGTCGAATTTGTGGATATAGAAAATGGAATGGTACATTGTGACCTAACTAGAGAGTGTGGTTGTGCAGTGATTAAGGTTTGGTTGAGGATAATGGATAATTGACAGATGGAGTGGAGGAGAATCGATTTTAAAGCAGCAGCTTCCACCTTCAACTTGTAGTCACTACCACCACCCAATGCTTAATTATCACATTATTGTTTGATTGGATTGCTACAATCGAAAGGGAGAGATATTCCTTAGGGTGCGTTTGTTTGGGGATTGGATTTAATTTTTACTGTTCATTCCATTTTTTGCCCCACTTCTAAAAAATATCAAATTAAACATTTATTTTTTTATTTTTTTATATTATATTAAAAATCAATTTTACATTTAAAATATTACATCAACACCTATTTATATCATATCATACAACTATTTAAATTCAAAATTTTTACTATTCAAATCTCAATTCAAAATTCAAACCGTACAAACACACCTGCGCGTCAGTGTTGATTCGACAACCACTGGCTGCTTTTGTTGTTGCCTCACTTGTCTCTTGTCCCAGTTTCCTTTCTATTGTTATTATTATTTGTCACTTGTCCCACCTGCAAAAACACGTTTTAAATTACTATTATCAGAGAAAAAAATTAAATCTTATTTAATGTAATATTTTTTTAAAAAAAAATTAAAAGAAATTGTTAAATAAACGAAGCCGCCTCTGCCTGTTGTTCGATGCTACAATATTAAGTATTCTTTGCTATAAAAGAATATATTTAATTTGACATAACTAAATAAAATATTTTATTAATTGATTGTGATATAAAATAAAAATATAATAAATGCTGAATTTAACATCTTAAAAATTAAAATTACTTAATACTAATAGGCATTAGTTTTTGCAAATCAATTCACTTTTTTAATTAAAACATTAGACACTTAATTCGGCGCCTTAACTTTTAAGTATTTAATAATATATGCTAATTTTTAATTATTAATTTTATTTTTAATTTAAAAAAAAAAAGAATAGTAAAAATTAGACACAAACTTCATTCTTATTTATCTTCTATTATATTTTTTTTTAAATAAACAATTAAAAAGCCATGATTTTCTATGCTTCAAATAATTTTAATTATCTTTAACATATAAATAAATATTATTTTTGTCTCACATTTCATATCAGTTTAATTCCTTCTACACTCTTTTTTTTTTAAAAAAAATAAATATATATTACTATATTATATTGTAATTATTTTTTGTTAATATATTTTTTAATTATTTATTAATTATAGCATTTCTAAAATTTATGTCTACAGTATCTATATCTTTATTAAAAGTTGTGGAAAGTTATTTCTTAATTAAAAGTTTATTAAATACTCCCTCCGTCGTTTAAATCTATATTTATTTTTCTTTTTCGGTTGTCATTCAAAAATATTTTCATTTTTTTTAAAATAAAAAATCATTTCACTTTTGTACTGTTTTTACTATTAAAAAAAATTAACAATTATTATTTACTTTTATTAAAATTCGTGTCCGGTTAACGCAATTCTATCTCTAATTCAGTCTCTAATGTCTTTAGTAACGGAAAAAGATAATTTAGAAAAAAAAAAAAAAAAACTTTGTTACAAAATTAATATTTTTTTTGTAGTGGAGTAATTAATTACTGGAGTGCGACTTTCCGTGCCAAAATTATTTTATTAATGAATACCAAGCATGATCACGTGACAAATTTTTGTAATATAAGAACAGTTTAGGGTTCTCTGATCTGTCTAAATGGAACGTGCCTTAATATAGACAAATGCTTTTCTACCTTGTTTTGTTTTTTCTTAATTTCGATCAGATATCAGTTTTAGAAATATCAACAGATTTCTTTCATGACAGATGGATTGTTATCCTCTCACAGTCTCATTCACATGTGATATTATTATTACACTCGATTGTCTGTGTCCCCCCAAGAATTTCCATTTAAACGTGCTCCATATCAAACTCAGAATTGTGCCTAGCTAGCAAGTGAAGGAAAAATAAGCAATATGTCGATTAGTAAATGTGCATTGATTCACATGAGTAGCTCTGCAGATCGAACTCCATTTACTCACAACTTCAAACCCTTTGCAGTTACCCCTTTCAAGGTTAGGAACTAACCCTAGATTCTTCTATATATTCTATGTTGTTGATTCTTGATGTCCTAAACCCTAATCTTTCTTTTCTTTTTCTTTTTGTGTGTGTGTGTGTGTGTGTGTTCTTGTTCATATATGATCAGACGGCATTTCAGAAGAACGTACCAACTCTACAAATCAATGCTCCTTATAGAAGATTGAAGGAGGCTTCTGTCAGGTTATTGGATGCCTTTGTTGATCTCATGTTTGTATTTGTCGATGAGCCACTTCTTCCTTCTCAGGTATAAAAGCTGTAAGAATTTGTTTTAATGCTGTTGTCTCGAAATTCTTGTTCATTTTTCATTATGCGATCATACTTGCAGAGTAACTTTGCTCCGGTGGAAGAGGCCGGCGAAGCCGTACAAGTGTCCATTGTTGAAGGGGCAATACCTGATGAATTTCCCGAGGGTGTTTATATCAGAAATGGTGAGAAATTGTAGCTGCCTAATTAGTTTCCTTAAGTCCAAAACTGTGTTGGAGATAGGGTTTTGGGTAACAATTAATAATATTATCGTGAAAGATCATCCACTTTGCTAATAAAATATATTTCGACCCTTAATTGTCTCGGATTACACGATTTTTTTAATTTAAATAATTTGAGAAAACAATCTCGATTTTAGTCAATGGAAAAAAAATATAAATATATACAACTCGAGAAATAAATAAGAATAAAATTGAAAACTTTGGATTGTATATATATTTTGTGGTGAATAGAATATGTGAATTCTTGTTAATATAATTATGTTCAATTTTGTAAATTATGCTTGCAGTTGCAGGTCCCCTCTATTTATCTTTTAGAATTTATAAGATACATTTTAACAATAAAAGTATCTTTTAGTTCCCACAATATCTTTTAATTTGAAAAACAGTAATTTTTTTTTTTTTATATGTAATAGTATTAAATTAATATGTATATTAATTTATGTTAGGGAATAGAATATGATTAATAAAATTCTCTTCAGTTTTGTAAATTTTAGGTGACATATACTTACGTATACATATAGAAGCATTCTTAAGAATTTATTAGATATTTATTCACAAAAAAAAAAAAAAGAAAAAGATATATTTTTTAATTTTTACTGTATCTTTTGATTTGAATTCTGCGGACACTTATGCAACATAATTTTCTTTTGTGAAAAATTATAATTCTTATATTATATATAAATTTTTTATATATACAATTTTATTTTTCTGCTTTCAGAATTTCAATTGTAAAATTAAATCTGATTTTTCGTAGCATAAAAAAAAATGCAAATGATTTGAACTGAGAGCTATTTTATCTCATTGTTGTTTCAAAATTAAATTAAATTCACCTATATACATATAACGGAATAATGCTAAAAACTCGAACAAACTGTCGGACATCTTACACACACTATATATGTTGATCGAATCAGGGGCGAATCCTCTTTACGGAGGTCTGAAATCTGCAGTGTCCATATTCGGAAAGACGAGCAGTTTGTGGGTAGAAGGAGAAGGGATGGTACACGCCGTCTACTTCAAAAAGGATGGTGCTGGAAACTGGACAACCTCCTACAACAACAGATACGTCGAAACCGAAACATACCTGCTAGAAAAAGACAAGAACAGGCCTTACATTCTCCCTGCAGCAGAAGGAATTCCCTCAGCTGTTCTGTCCAGTTACCTGATAAATTTGGTGAATTTTTGCCATCAATTTTCTTAATTCTGTGCTTTCTGCTGAATCTTTACATTTACCACTGTAAGTTTTTTTTTGACGTTGGATCTGTTATTGCAGCTGAGGCTACGGGCAGGGGCGAAGCAATACAGCAATACAAACGTCGTCGAACATGGCGGTCGATTCTTCTCAGTGACAGAGACTCATAGTCCTCAGGAGATCGACATTCATACATTGGAGACCTTAGGGGATTGGACTATCGATGGAGCTTGGACAAGGCCATTCACCAGTCATCCCAAGGTATGTCTTTATCCTTGGACGCTGCTGTAATTATTGTACATGTCTTGTTTATGAATTTTTCGGGTGTGCAGAAAGTTCCGGGGACCGGAGAACTTCTTATAATGGGGTGTGATAATCTGAAACCTTATTATGAAGTTGGGATCATCTCAGGTATGATGGATATGGGTCATTGTAATAAATATCTTTCGATCATGTTCGAATTCTTAGTTGCAAGAACTGAACTTTTGTTTCATCAGCGGATGGATCAAAGCTTGTCCATAAGGAGGATCTTAAGTTCGATAGAACTGTGATTAGCCATGAAATTGGAGTTACACAAAGGTAGTCTCTAGAGAAAAACAAGGGAAATTCTTTCTTTCTTTCCTTCTGCTTACTTCTCAGTATTATTAGCTAATATTTATGTTGTAATATTGGATATTCATCGAAATTTTTCCAGGTACAATGTGATCTTGGATTTTCCGATAATCGTAGATATGAATCGGGTTCTGAAGGGAGGCCCGTGAGTATATATATACTTCAAAATCCCCAGTCTTTGTGTAGTTTACAGACACATGTATATATATATCATTCTTGTAACTCAATTTACTACAGGCTAATAAAGTATGAGAAAGACAAACATTCAAGAATTGGAGTAATGCCTCGTTATGGAAATGCTGAATCCGTCAAGTGGTTTGCAGTGGAGCCAAGCTGTGCATTTCATTTGATTAATTGCTTCGAAAATGGCGATGACGAGGCAACTTTTGAACGCTCAAACAAATTTTCGATTATTCATTATGAAGAGTTTAGTAGTTCTTGAAATTAAATGGTTGTTGTGTAATTAAAACAGGTTGTAGTGATGGGGTGTAAAGGCCAAGAATCGATCATACCAGGGCCCGATTTCGGAGTCGACAAATTTAAATGGTTTTCCAGAGGCTTTAAGAATGTCTATTCAGTCGAAGAAAATGGCGAAAATACCGATCAAGATGGAATGCTTTTCGCCCGGGCTTACGAATGGCGACTGAACATGAAAACTGGGGAGGTGACGGAAGGGTATCTTACAGGAACAGAATTCTCCATGGATTTTCCCCTGATCAATCCTTCTTTTACTGGTCTGAAAAACAGATATGCATATACACAGGTTGTCGATTCATCGGCCAGCTCGGCTGCAGGTAAGAATAATCGACTGCGATAAAAAAAGCTTCTATGCAAAATATTCGCGACAATGAAGAATTTATTTTTGTTGAATAACAGGAATGCCGAAATACAGTGGCCTAGCAAAACTCCATCTTGAAGGGACTAATGATAAACTTGTCGAATACCACATGTTCCCGGAAAACACATACTGCAGTGGAGCTGCATTTGTTTCTAAGCCGGGAGCTTCCGAGGAAGACGACGGGTGGATCGTTGCTTTCGTGCACGACGAAGATGCCGACAAGTCTCAGGTAACAACAACGTTTGTTTGTAGTGTTCATATGTACAACCTTAAAAAATTCATTTGTTAGGACATTGTTTGATCCACTTTTTGTTGCAGGTGTATATTGTGGATGCAAATCGAATTTCGGGAGGGGCAGTGGCTAAAATTGGATTGAACAGTAGAGTTCCTTATGGATTTCATGGAATCTTTTCACCAATTTAATTTTGGCACTTAAATATTCCAATTTGTATTAGTTTATGAATAGTGGGTTTCTTTATGTATATATTAAAGTCGATTGTTGTTACCATTTTGGTTGTGCCAAACGATAGCAGTTGAGGTTGTCAGCATCTTAGGGTTCAATGCCATGGATGCTTCGTTGTATCCACTGGTTTTTATCCAAATCTTAACCCAAGTTGGGATTATCCCGATGCATATGATCTTATCTTTATGCTCTTTCCTGGAATTTGTCTCTATCCTAAGCTAATTAAAATCGATTGCCTGTTCATTAAATATAGTGCTTATCTTGAGTATCTTATTCTTGTCATTGTCTGAAATTATATTTGAATGTTAAGACACATCAGTGTCCGAGAAGTCCTATTTTATGTGCTCATCTCAATTCTCAAACTGAAAAAAGAGAAAAACGAAGATGGCGGCTTGCACGTGTGCGTTAGTTCATATGAGTGGCTCGTCCCACAGAACACCATTCGTCGACAACTTTAAGGTTTCATTGTCAACGTCTTTCACTGTAAGAAGCAAATCAATCCTTAAATTCTTTCATGTTGATATTCTAGTCATCATGTAATTCTATCGACTCACTGTTTTTTTTTTTAATGATCAGCCATTGCTGACGACGTTGCAGCAAAATCTATCGCGCCTGCGGATTAATTCCCCTTATAAAAGTATCCGCGAGGCTTCTGTGAGGATGTTGGATGCTTTTGTTGATCTGATGTTCGAATTTGTCGATGATCCACGACAACCATCTCAGGTATACTGATTTTTTTACAGAAAGCTGTAAAAAAAAATAAAAAAAATTTGCTATCGAAGTGACAAGCTGTTTCTTATTTGATCATGCATGAAGAGTAACTTTGCTCCGGTGGAAGAAACAGGCGAACCGGTGGAGGTGATCGCCGTCGAAGGGGAAATTCCAGCTGATTTTACGGAGGGTGTTTACATAAGAAACGGTAAATATATATATATATATATATATTAGATATTTTAGATATTCAAAAATTTAATTGATTTAGATTGGAGTACATGGACTCTTGCTCTTATTTTGTTTGTCAAATTAATGCAATCTTTTCTACATATATTATAATATATTAAGCTGTCTTTCTCCTTTATATTCAATGAGATCTTCAATTTTGATATATAATATATTAAATTTTTATTAGATTTTGAGATGCTTTTTTGTAATTGGTGTTCTTCAAGTTTATTTTTCAATTTTAGTTTGAGTTTGACTTTTGATGGTTTGTCCTGATTATTATAAAATTTATGTTTTCGATTGCATTGGGAGTTCGATCTTTTTCGTGTTTTCGACTATGGTGAGAGTCTTGTTGTTTTTCAACTTCAGTGAGAATTTCATACTCGGATGAGAGTTCGGCTCCCGTAGGAATCTGGTCGTTTTCCATGGGAGTTCTGCATTTGAATTTTCAACTCATGAGATTGCGAACTTGATCACTAATTAGTTTGAGGGGATATTATAATATTTTAATATTTAATTTCAGATAAAGTTTCCATAATTCAACTAACATCCTAGTAAATTCCATGAATTCGAAACAAACTCTGTAATGAATCGGCGTTAATTGAATCAGGCGCGAATCCTGTCCATGGAGGCCTTAAATCTGCAGTCTCCATTTTCGGAAAGACAAGCTGTGTGTGGATAGAAGGAGAAGGAATGCTACATGCTGTCTACTTCAAAAGAGAAGCTTCTGGAAACTGGACCATCACTTACAACAATAGATACGTCGAAACAGAAACGTATCTGCTAGAAAAGGAGAAGAACAGGCCTTACATTCTCCCTGCAATCGAAGGGAACCCCTCTGCTGTCCTAATGAGTTTTCTGCTGAATTCGGTAGATGAAATAACTATCTATCTCATTAATTTTTTCATGTTCGGTTAAAGACATCTGATGTTCGATCCGTGGTTGCAGCTGAGGATTGGGACACCGAACAAGCTCTACAGCAACACCAGCATCATTGAACACGCCGGTGCCTTCTACTCGGTAGCAGAGAATCATTGTCCTCAAAAGATCGATATTCGGACATTGGAGACGTTGGGAAATTGGAGTATTGGTGGAGCTTGGACAAGACCGTTCACTAGTCACCCAAAGGTATGTATCATACTCTTACAAACATAAACTTTTCTTAATTCCAATGGCCTGGGATTTCTTGATCGACTTATGTTTATTCTTTTTGTGCAGAAAGCTCCGGGAAGCGGCGAGCTAGTTATCATTGGAACCGATGCTAAGAAGCCTTACATTGAAGTCGGTGTCGTCTCAGGTACAGCTTAAAAACAATCGTTATTAGAATCTCTCTAGGACAACATTAAAATGTGTTGGATTGATTCGACCTTCCGACAGCTGATGGGACGAAGCTCGTTCATAAGGTCGATCTCAAGTTTGAAAGAAGCATCGTCAGCCACGAAATCGGAGTTACACAGAGGTACTCTGTCTTATTTCTCTTTGACGCCATGTTCAAATACAGAGACATACTATCGTCTAATGGATCGCGTGTTTCGTCGAAATTCTCTAGGTATAATGTGATCCTCAATTTTCCAATAATCCTCGACGTGAACCGGGTTCTGAAGGGAGGATCGTAAGTATTAGCCTCGACACTGCTAATAATTCTTTGTGCACTTAACCATTGTCGTAACTCATTTCTATCACAAGTAAAGGTTGATAAAGTACGAGGAGGGGAAGTATTCGAGCATTGGAGTAATGCCGCGATATGGAAATTCGGATTCTGTCCTGTGGTTTCCGGTGGAGACAGGCTGTGTATATCATTTGATTAACTGTTATGAAAATGGCGACGACGAGGTAACTTTTTGTGGAAAAATTGCATAAAATATTCTCATGTATATCCCATTATAACTTTTGTCTTGTATTTAGCAAAATATATTCCATATGTTTTTATTTCTATCATTTGGCTGCACGTAGCCGCGCGCATCAAATAACATAAATAACGATTTTTACAAAAATGTAGAATATATTTTGTCAAAAGAGATAAATACATGACAAAAGTGACAATGAGGTATCCATGGACATATATTTTGCTATTTTTTCCAACTTTTGGCAACTATCTCAACGAACTTAATGTTATTGATGTAGCGTCGTCACAAGGATTAGTTCTTACAAGCAGGTTGTCGTGATGGGATGTAAAGCCCGGGAGTCATTCATACCTGGCCCCGACTTTGGCCTCGACAAATTTGAATGGTTTTCCAGAGGCCTAAAACATGTCGATGAATGTGGTGAAAATATGGATCAAGACGGTAAATTATTCTCCCGAGCTTATGAATGGAGGCTGAACATGAAAACTGGAGAGGTGAAAGAAGGTTATCTCACCGGGACAGAATTCGCCGTAGATTTTCCTCTGATCAATCCTAAATTCACCGGCATTGAGAATAAGTACGCGTACACACAGGTTGTGGATTCAACGGCTAGCGCAGCTGCAGGTAATAACGACGACAGTTAAGTCAGTTAAAGGTAGTTCATATAAATAGTTGTTATGAATTTGTTGTCGAACAACAGGGATCGTGAAATACAGTGGCCTGGCTAAACTCTTTCTACACGAGAGACACGTCGAACTTTCTCGAGTAAGAACACAATCAATGTAGTACATTCTTGTCGTCTTGTTCTTTCAAATACTGTTGTATTAATGGATGTGGATATAACCTAGGCGAAAGTCGAATACCACATGTTTCCTGCAAACACGTATTGCAGTGGAGCTGCATTTGTTTCCAAGTCGGGGGCTACTGAGGAAGACGATGGATGGATCATTGCTTTTGTGCACGACGAAGATACAGACAATTCGCAGGTAATAACATAACATAACATCATCAGCTTCTGTAACGGATTTCTTGGTGTGCAGATTTATTACATATCGACTTTGCAGGTGTACATTGTGGATGCAAAGAACATTTCAGGAGAATTGGTGGCCAAAATTGGTTTGCAGAGTAGAGTTCCTTACGGGTTTCATGGAATTTTTTCATCCTTCGGATGATCCAAATGGAGAACGTCTGCTTTTATTTTTCAGTGTGATTTAAGAGTTATGATATGTATGTAGTTGGGGATGGGTTTAGAGAGTCAGTACATGTAAAATAAGTAGATTGGACGTGCTTTTATTTAATATAACAAAATAAAAATGTATTATCCGTTGATGTATTATCGTTTACAATCGCATCGTCTGTAAAGAATTATATAAGCTGTTTGATTGGAATTGTACTTCAAGGCGGCCAACGCCACTAACTTTTCAACCAATGATCAATTGTGCGAATCTAACTGTTCCTCTCGTACTAAATTAAATTACTATTGCGACATTGTTATCCTTCGGGTAAAACTAACTTTATTTTTTTGGTTTAGTATCCGAATAAACCCATCTACGCTAAAACTATCAACATAGTCAATAGTAAACTGTAAATAGCATATTTATATGCCTTTTAATGCTTTGCACTACAGACAAGATTCCTTGACCTGTCCAATTTGTCGTGTCTTAAAACATCTCTTATTCAAGAATATGATGTATAAATAAAACGTTTCTAGTGAGTAAAGTTGCTCGTAGTAGTTCGATCAACGTTTCAATCTTACTTACTTATTTTGGTCAATCCAAAATAAAATCAGAATATTGTTGTAGTCAAACTCTGGCTCTCAAAACAGTTCTAGTGTATTCTGATTTTGTGAGAATAGGTTTAATAATCAGTATATGAGAGTATTTATAATTAAAAAGAAAAATCATCCACTTCTCACGTATATTCTATTTTGAATATCATATATACTTAATGAAAAAAAAGTTGCACAATTTAAGATTAGTTTAATTATATAAGATAATTAAAAATAATCAAAATTTAAATACAATTAATTAATTAATTAAACTAACAGAATACATCTTGTCCGAAGCCTTACCAAACAAACTGCAATAATATTATTGTTTTAGATCAGTTAGTTCAAACCATTCTGTACCGTGATATATCTGAAACAGCAAACATACAAATAGTCAGCGACAGAAGAGGCAAAAAAGAAAAAAAGAAAGTTACACATACACTGGATTCTATTTTCCTATGTAATATCGACTCTTTTATTGGAATATATTACCTCAGTTTCTCCGGAATCTGTAACAGTAAATTTTCAGTGGACAAATTTTGCAGTATATATTAGGTCGTCTTTATTCTACTCTCTGGACAAACTTGAGATGGCTACTCACAGCTATGGAGCATTAGTTCGCATGAATGGCTCTGTGCAAAGACAAAGATTGCCAATATCCGACAAACTCACACACCTGGCAATGGTAAGAAATCAGTTGATTTACTCTGTGTAATCTAAACTGCTTTGTCTGATTTGTTTCTGGACTATGAATTTATGATCTGATCTCATCTGATCAGCCATTTTCGAAGACGTTGCAGAAAGACTTCCCAGTTCTGCAGATGAGTGTCATCTGTAAGAGAGTTGCGGAGGCTTCGATCAAGCTATTGGATGCCCTTGTCGATTCGATATTTGAATTTGTCGACGAGCCATTGCTTCCTTCTCAAGTATATATATTTATTGTATACTGATTTTATTGCAACCATGGTTTTGTTGTCTGAAGACTGAAATTTTCGTTTTTGTTGTGCACGTAGCTTAACTTTGCTCCGGTGGAAGAGATAGGCAAGCTAACGCCGGTGGCGCCGAGCCATGGAAAAATTCCGAATGATTTTCCTGAAGGTGTTTACATCAGAAATGGTATGGAGTACTAATTTCATTCGACTTTATTACACTTGCCTGTCTGAAATCCTTGGACTTTTGAGTAATGGAATTACCAGATGCAAACAAGATATATCTTTTTTCGATAATGCAGAAAGAAACAACAGATGAAGAACTCAATTCTTGTTTGTTTATGAAATGAAATTATCAATAGATTCTCTGCATGACCTTCCATCTATTTGTCATTTTTCAGCCTTGGAAAGGTTCTTCTTGTCATCTTGTTAAATGGGACGCGATCGATGATTAGGACTAAGAAATATTATTACCATTGATGATGCAGGGCCGAATCCTCTGTTCGGGGGATTGAAATCAACGAGGTCTGTATTCGGAAGGTCTAGCCACTGCTGGATCGAAGGCGAAGGCATGCTCCATGCTCTGTACTTCTGTAAGGACAGCAATGGCGGATGGAGGATTTCTTACAACAACAAACATGTAAGAACAGATACATTCAAGCTCGAAAAGGACAAGGGGAGACCATCGTTTCTTCCTGCGATAGAAGGCGACTCTGCGGCCGTGGTATCGGCTTATCTGCTAAATTGGGTAGGCCAGCGAAGACATGATGCTAGGGGTGTAATAAATATTATCTTTTTCCGTAAACTGGTTTTCGAAATTGTTTGTGCAGCTGAGATTCGGAGTGGTGAATAAGTATCTGAGCAACACCAGCATTTTCGAGCACGCCGGTAAGTTCTACTCATCTGCTGAGAATCATATACCTCAGGAGTTCGATATTCGGACATTGGAAACTATATCGAATTGGGACATTGATGGAGCTTGGGAGGGGCCATTCACCAGTCATCCAAAGGTATCATCGGATATCGCTAAAAGTTTACTACAAGATTCGATTTTTTATGTTGTTTCTACTCCTTTGTTATGTTCTGCATCGCAACACAGAAAGCTCCGGGGACAGGAGAGCTTGTGATCATGGGAATTCGTCCGCGAAAACCTTTCTTCGAGCTGGGAATTGTTTCGGCGACAACAAATGGCGCGCAAAAATTACTTCATAAAGTCGATCTTCGACTAAACCGATGTTGTCTCTGCCATGAAATCGGGATAACCGAAAGGTAAGAAAATTCTTATGATCTGAAGTTCTACCTTAGGCTTGAGTACATATTGCTGATAACATTTTTCGACTCTTTTAAGGTACAATGTAATCATGGATTTTCCTGTGACGTTGGATGTAAATCGACTCTTAACTGGAGGGCCGTAAGTGTTGTCTTGCATTGATCTTTTTCGCTATGTTAGAACTTGTTTTGTCTAATGTTGTTGCAACATCTCGTCTAGGCTGATAAAATACGAGGAACAAGGATACGCGAGGATTGGGATAATGCCTCGTTACGGCGACGCAGAATCCATCCGATGGTTTGAAGTGGAGACAGGCTGTGCATATCATATAATCAATTGCTACGAGCGCGATGACGAGGCAATGAGGCTTATCGAAACTCTGTTATCGTTTTCCTGCTAAGAAATTTCATTACATCTGATCTGCATTTCTTGCATTGTCTGGTTGGATGAGTGCACAGGTTGTAGTCTTGGCATGTAGATCCCGCGGCTCGCTCATCCCCGGCCCGGACTTTGGTCTGAATAAATTCGAGTGGTTTTCCGAAGAGTTCAGACGAGGAAACAATCAGACCGCAGAAGCGTCGTTGCTCTCCCGTGTTTACGAGTGGAGACTAAACATGGTCACACGAAATGTGGCGGAGAGGAACCTCACAGGAACTCATCACTACATGGATTTTCCGATGGTTAATGAAAAATTCATCGGCATCAGAAATAAGTATGCTTATGCACAGGTGATGGATTCATATGCAAGCTCGATTTCAGGTACTATGATGTCCTAATTTTGCTGGATTTGATGTAAGGATCATTACAGGTAATGTTTTGAAAATCTGTCCATAGGTATGGCAAAATATGGAGGACTAGCCAAGCTGTATTTTGAAGAAGAGAATGGCAACGAGATAAAGGTCGAGTGGCATAAGTTTCCGGAGAAGACATTCTGTTCGGGGGCAGCTTTTGTCGCCAAAACCGGAGGTGTTGAAGAGGATGACGGTTGGATCGTTACATTTGTGCATGATGAGAACCTTAATTTATCTCAGGTACATTGTATGAATTTCCTCGGATTGATCATCTTTTCGATCGTAGCAAAAGCTCTTGCTGCTCTTGCAGGCGTACATAGTCGATGTAAAGAATTTCTCCAGCGAGCCGGTCGCGAAGATTAACCTTCCGAGAAGAGTTCCTTATGGATTCCATGGAGCTTTTATGCCAATATGCCTTCAAAACTTTTAAATGACAAGGTTAAAAGATGTAAAAGATGTGTCGTTAGGGTAGTTTGCAGGCTATTAAGTTATCGACTTGGTTTGTTACTGTTTGTTTCATCGATTGTCTTCTTCCATGAAAAGACACAACTTTGGCACATTGTCTGTATTTGCCAACATGTAATAAAGTAGTCTTCTTGCCAAACCAATAATTTATGTGACGATTGAATAAAAAAAGGAGTTGAAAAGATAAACCAACTTTAATAGTTTAGTACAATCCATTTCGTAATTGAAAGCTACAATTTGGCTCCATGTTTCAACAGGACAATGAATCCACAGAGAGATGAAGATGCTCTTTTGAAAGGAACATAAAAATCAGGACATAGAATGGTAAGACAAGATCCAATGGAGGCTGCACTGCAGAAGAAGATGACTGCTGTTCTCTTCTTGCTCATATCTGTCCGAGCTCAAGACGCAGCCAATCAGCCCGACGCCGACGTTGATCCGCTCCACCCGAGCATGGCCGTCATGCTAGTCGTGTTAGTCGTAATTCTCTGCGCGACGTTTCTCATGGTGGCGTACGCCAAGTTCTGCCATACGCAGGACCGGCGCCATCGAAACCAGGGACAAGGCCTCGGCAGGATCGTGCGATCGAGGTCTCGTTTCTCAGGAATCGACCGGCGCATAGTCGAGTCGCTTCCGTTTTTCTTGTTTTCTTCATTAAGGGGATCGAAAGAAGGCCTCGAATGCGCTGTATGTCTGTCCGGTTTCGAGGATACGGAAATCCTCCGCTTGCTGCCAAGGTGCCGGCACGCTTTCCACATGAATTGCATCGACAAATGGCTCGAAAACCACTCCAGTTGCCCCCTCTGCAGGTGCAAGTTCGACGCCAGTGACCTCATAAACCTCGCGGACAGAAATCCGACAGACGAACAAACTCTAGAGTTCTACATTCAAAGAGAGGAGAGCAGTCGAGAAAGATCTTCGAGGTTCGATATGATGAACACATTGCAGAGAGTTGTCGCGAAGGCGAGAAGGGACGAGCCGTTGATCGGAGAATTCAGGATCAAGAACAACGACAGCCACAGGTTCGGACACAAGATCATCGTGTCTGATGTAATGTGCCGAAGCCGATGGAGCGATGTCAACTCTTCGGACCTCATGTCTTTGAATTCCCAAATGCTGGATGTCCTGTCCAGCCGAAGATTTTCTTCGGCGAAAGAACATATCTTGAAGATCAAAGAGAACTTCGAAAGGATGCAGCAGCCTGATCGAAATCTTCCGGCAGATGATTCAGACAACGAGTTGGATCATACCTCAACGTCTAAACAATTGGATCCGTCTCAGAAAAGATCGATGTCTGAAATTTCGAATGTTCCAAGATTCAAGGAGTTCCCTACAACAAGCAAGATGGGGATGGATGACAATGTAAGAAAACTTTGGCTGCCTATAGCTAGGAAAACTGTTCGAAAATTCGGATGCTAGATAGAAGACTCGCCGGAGATGTCTATGGAGTGTGTAAGATAACTTTCTGTTCGACTAGGAAGGCGCGCTTTATAGTTCTAATGTCGTAATAAAACTGGCAACTATGGCAAGAAATCTCTATACTTATTCATGTTATGAAGAGGCAACAAACATTCTTAACTAGTATAAATGGTAGCCATGATCTGAACTATCAACATCTGAATTACTACTCATGTCCTGATTGATCTTCATTTCCAATTCTCGGACGCGGCTGACGCTGCTATTCGGGCTGTCGTTGACAGTCTTCTTACACTTGGCCTTGCGCCATTTGTACTTATTTCGCCAATGCCTCGCCAGCATCAGCATCAGCCCCACAAACACAATCACCGAACATCCTCCTCCGATCAGCGCCAATTCGACCAGCACATGGCGCGAGGACTTAGTGTCCGGCATGATTGTCCAAATCGCGGCTATATAAGCCGCTGTCATGAACAGCGTGGACAGCCACATCGCCTTGTGCGTCCAGCTCAGCAACTTCATCATCGTCTTCCTCGTGTAGGGGATGATGCTTACGTGGACATTGACGACGCAAATGGATATGAACAGAGCAGCAATGTTGCACACCAAGAAGACCTTAAACGCCGCGCGGTTTCCCCTCAGCGCCTTCCCGTTTTGCTGATCGAATCCGCCTGGCGGATTGATCCCCGCTGCAAATGTAATGGTCGCGACCAGGACAGCCACTATGGTCACAGTTTTTCGAGCATTTCGAATCCCCTCGTTCTGTAGCTCCAGCTTCCTTTCCCTGTTGTTGCTCCGGTGATGCCTGTGGCTATGGCGCGCTGGAGAAATTTGGTTGGGAGTAGGCCGGTTATGCCTGGATGCAGATTTACTCTGTATTCCTTGTGGGATGCCTGTCAGTCCAGGGGACAATTGATCGCATCTCTTGGCTCCTTTCTCCAGCAGCGCCGGAATAATTGCGAGCGCGCCGGAATTGCTGGCATCGGCTTCGATTACGTCTAGAGCTGTGTATCCCTTCCTGTTCAGGGCATTTACTTCAACTCCAACCTCGAGAAGATACACAACCATCTGGTCCAAGATCATGGAGCTTCTTAGCATGGAACGAACAGTTAATTAGTTAACCAAATTATTGACTTACGGCTGTGAGCTTTCCTGCGGTGGCTAAGTGGAGGACTGTGTTGCCGTCGTTGTCGTGCACGTTGAGAAGGCTGGTAGTGTCGAGAGCCTGCGTTAGATATCTGACAACTTCAAACTGATTGTACTTGACTGCGAGGTGGAGAATGGATTGGCCTTTGTGCGTCGTGATTTCGGATGATTTGAGATTGATGGAGAGTATCTCGTCGATTATGTTGATCCGACCTCGGCCTGCTGCGGAGTGGAGAGGTGTGTGGCCTTCGTCGTCGCATTCCAGGCAGAGATCGGAGTCTAATTTGAGAAGCTCCCTCGCCATGTCCAAATGCCCCTTGCTGCAGGCCACGTGCAGAGGAGTGCAACCTTGGGAGTTCTTCTTCCAGGCGAAGTCCGGACGCGATTCCAGGATCTGCCTCGCTATTTCTGCAGGGAAAATTTTGACGAAAGGGGCAATTAGATTGGAGCTATCTAGGGTTTGGAAATTGGAATTGATGATTGTTGTTGTTGTTACCTGTGTTGCCAGATGAAGCTGCTACATGAAGTGAAGTTGTGGCCATGTCGAGCTCGAGGACGAGGAGATTGGGGAATTTGAGGAGATGATGGACGATCTGCGTCCTTCCTCTCTCGCAGGCGGAGAAGAGGACAGTCTCGTCTCGAGAATTGAGTTTGTAGGCCATCCATGGATCTGTTTCCAGCAGGAGGCGGACGATCTCCAGGTGACCTTCTCTGCAGGCCACGTGTAGGCTCGTCTCCAGCTCTGCATTCTCCATGGAAGCCATTTCAGGGAAGGTCCTGAGGATCTCCTGCACCAATTCCAGGTGCCCGAACCTTGCAGCCAAGTGCAGTGCAGTGTTGAGAGATCCCGGGACCGTCTGCCGGAGGATGCTCCCGTCTTGCTCCACCAGCTTCCGAAGCTTCGAGACATCGCCACGTGTCACGTATTCCTGGAGCCCACGGTCCATCAATGTATGAAGCTTAGATACGCTTGCATTGCATAGCTTCTAGTTAACTCTACGCATTACGTCTATATATATATACACTAATACACTATGGGTGTGTTTGTTTGAAGGATTTTGATAGATTTTCACTATTCATCCAATTTTTTTCCCCCAAAAATATCAAATCAAACATCTATTTTTTATTTTTTATATTATACTAAAAATCAATTTTACATTCAAAATATCACATCAAACCCTATTTATATCACATCATACAACTATTCAAATTCAAAATTTTTACTATTCAAATCCCAACTCAAAATCCAAACCCCCAAACAAACACACCCTATATGTGCGTGTAGATTTTTGCTTGATTTTCCACAAATAGCGAAACGACTAGGAAAGTTCAATTTAATTTATTTCGATGATTAATTAATTTAGGGATATGAAATATATACCAAGGGCAAATAAAGGAAACAAATTTTCTTAATATTTTGACTTGTGCGCGCACGTTGACTTATTAAGTCGTTTCTTTAAATTTAATTTTATCATTCGCTTGGGAACGACGTCTTATCAGATACCTAAAAAATTTGGGTTGTGTAAAAATAAATGAATTGTTATATAAATCGAAAGGGACATGTGCCTGTAAGTGTAATGACAAATTGGTCCCAACGCAGCAGCCAATATGAGAAAACACGGATTTAATCAAAAGGAAATTTTGAGGAAAATACGAATGGAATAAAAGCGTGTTGTTATTTGAACGCGACATACTACCCAACTACCTCTGAGATGACGTATTGTATGACGTAATGTCGAAGAAGGTAGCGGTTGTGTGCGTGCGTGAGTGTTTAAGCCTGCTTTGATTTGTCTGATTAGACACAAATTAAATAATAATATTAAATTCACATTATATTGAGGGCTCAAGTGCAAAATTAAAAACAACTTTACAGCACAATCCACGGAAAACTGAAAAAAGACATTATAAATCCAGACGGAATTGACATTTATGGACTAGAAAGTATCTTCTCCGGCCAGCTGAACATAAGACCTGACAATAAAGAAATTCTCATAAATAAATCCAGCAAGCCCACCTCCAATTAGCGGCCCAACCCAATAAACCCAATGGTCGGTCCAGTCTCCGCTAATAAAGGCCGGCCCAAAGGACCTTGCTGGGTTCATGGAGGCGCCCGAAAACGGCCCGCCAGCCATAATATTGGCCCCAACCACGAGCCCAGTAAGAAGTGGGCCGAGCCCATCAAGGTTGCCCTTCTTGGGGTCCACCATCGTCGCGTACACCGTGAACAGCAGCGAAAACGTCAGAATTATTTCCAATAATACCCCTTGCAAGCTTCCCACTCCACTTGCCAGTGAATGAATTGGCGTAGCCTTCAATATTTATTTTCAAAATTAATTATATACGAGTATTATTTGAGTTGAATTAATTAAATAATTAATTATTGATTAATTAAATGATTGATAAATTACCAGTCCTCCGGTGACGAAATTGAGCAGAGCACATGCAGCTACAGAAGCCAGCAGCTGATCGATCCAATACAGAAGAGATCTAACGACGGTGAAATTGCCGCCGGCGCAGAGGCCGATGGTGACGGCGGGGTTGAGGTGGCCGCCGGAGATGCGGAATCCGGCGGAGATCATGACGGCCACCACTAGGGTATGCGCCATGGCCACGAAGAACAGCCCCACCAGAGGATCCCCATTCAGCTTATCTATAAATATATATATATATATATATAAATAAACAACTACATATAGAACTATGGAAGTATTATTAATTTAATAGTTACCGGAGGCCATGGCGGCGCCGACGCCTGCGAATACAAAAAGGAAGGTGGCGATGAACTCGACGACGAGGGCGCGGAGGCAGTCGGGCTGGTAGGCCTCCTGGAAGGTTCCAAAGGCAATTTTTGCCATCACTGAAGCTGCCGATGTAAATTAAATTAATTATAATTAAGCTATATTACTAGTAATTAATAAATTAATTGTTGGGCAGTGAGCAATTGCAATTGCAAATTCATGTATTTATAGGAGCGTTACGTTATTGATAAAGCAGGCACATGCAATACAACTAGCACTCTAGAAATGAATGGGCCCCCCACTAAAGCATCTATTGTTTCTTTTCAATTAAAAGACATTAATCTACTTGTATATTTAAGATTACTTTTATAAAATGTTACATTAAATTTATTTTATTTTATTCTTTAAAATATCACAATAAATATTTAATTTTATTATTTTTTTAAAAAAAAATTTCAAACCTCCAAAACAACCTCCCAAAATTTTGGTTTGTTTACGTATACATTTAAAAAAAATTGTATTATTTATATTAATTTGAAAATATATATATATATCAAATTTCACTAACAATATACTTAAGTTTTTGCTATTTTTAAATTTGTTAAAATATTTATAAATCTCTATATAAATCTCTTCATTATTATTATTATTATTATTATTATTATTATTATTATTATAAATATTTATATGAAGTGAGTTATAGATAATTGAATGTTATTTTGACAATACTATGCCAGAAATATTATATAATATATATATGTCATAACTAATAACAAGTGTGGAAGCTATCGTCATGATACAATAACAAAGATAATAGTAATATGTAAATTTTATTTTATTTGTGTTCGTAGGAATATATATGTATATTAAATTACATTTCAACTGAGAAAAGTGAGTTAAATAATGAGTAGAATGGTTACTTTTGATAAATAATAGTAGTATAATATGTTATCACAAAGGCCTTAATTAACATAGGACGTCCAAATTAATTATTTAATAAATTAATTAATGATTGCCATGGATGGTCTGTAATTATTATTGGTGCAACTTTTAACTAGTAAAGGTACTTACCGATTGTAAAAAAATTGCACCAACTATTGAAAAATAACAAATATATATATATATATATATGTTGTCGTCCTTTGATTAAATTTTATTCAATGATTAATATACGGAATTATTGTGGTGTAATATATAATTTATTTATTATTAATGTGGCTAGCCAAAAGCAGTTACATATTATTAGTAAAGACAATATAAAAAGCAGCTCTAACTTTGACAATACAAATGAAATAATTTGAAGAGCAAAATGGACGGCTGTGTATTTTTATTTCAATTATTGTGTGTTGATTTTAATTTTTTAACATTTTATATTTAACTTTTCCTTTTTAAATATATAAAACATGACGTTAAACAATTATTTCACCTTAAAAAAAAAAAAAAATGTGTCACAAAAATACAATCATGAAAAATCATTCATTCGTTCTTTTGTTATCCACCACAAGCAATAAAGCTACAATGTCATTCATCTATATATATTCAAAGATAACATTATGAGTACTTAAAAAAAAAAAAAAAAAAACACACACTGACGAATTCTAGTTCATGTCAATTTAAATTATATATAAAAGAATGAATGTTGGATTCAATGTACAGAAAAGAGGTAATATTTTATTGCAACACAAACATGCATGAGTGAGTTGTCAATTTCATTTGAAAACTATGGTTCGGTTGACTTTGTTGGGTTGAGAACAAATGATGATTCATGAAATAATTAATTTTCCTTAGCCAATAATTATTATTATTGTAATATATGTATACGTATAATTGAATTCCATTTTATTTTCAATCTGAAAAGCATTACATGGAAATGAAATTTGATAGACACGATGAAGAAACAATGTGGGATGAAACCTCCCTCATATTATTATTATTATTATTATTATTATTATTATTATTATTATTTATAACGTGAAATTCGCAGCCGCTACCGAAAGTGGCACTGAGTAAAGCCCCGGCCGTACCTAATACCCTACAAATTAGATCCGACAGACAAATTATACTAGACGACATATTAATTATTATTATTATTAGTGAGAAGAGTATAAAAAGTAGGCAGACAGGTCGTAGGTGCAGCGTGTTAGCCATCATCTTGCACATGCTCGATATGCTTATTTCTATACTATACCTGCAATGATTGCTGCTTCTTTATCATTTTCCAATTCAATAAATTTATTTTTTTTTATTTTATAATGTGACAAACTAAGGCTCCATTTATATAAAAGTTTTTGGAGTTTTCTAAAAATAATAAATATTTAAATATTTGATTTGATATTTTGTGAAATAAAATAAATTAATATAATATTTTTTAAAAAATATTATTGCTGATGTTGATAAAGAATATCAGAACTAAAAGCATTATGTAAACATAGCAAAGATCTTTTATTTATCATTATTATTATGATTTTCCTATTTCTTAACCCAGAGTCACAGATGAAGCCACATTTAAGCCCAATCAAACTAAGAGATGGCCCATAATATAGAGTGGGCCTTAAACGAGAATCTGGGCTTACACACCTCCGATCATTCATTTCGGCCCTTAGCAATAAAATAATAATAATAATAATAATAAGCATAGTTTATGGCACGAGTGAATCGAGAGCTCTCCAGCAATCATGGAAGAGGAAGTCCACGAGGTCCACGATGGAACCTTCTCTTTCCTTAACAAAATGGCTGCCTCTTAGCACTATGCAATCTCCTCATCCTGATCATAGTTATAGATGAAAATGGCGGAAGAGCCTCTCCTGGAGACTGCTGCTGCGAGTAAGAAAGGAGGACTCAGGACTTTGCCCTTCATCATCGGTACGTAAACGTGAGCGCCGCGTGTTTTTTAACATTTGCTCTCTGTGTATGTGTGTGTATTGTGAATGTTGAGAGAACTCCTGCAATGCACTTTCACACTTACTCGGAGAGCTCGATTATAAGAATCTGATTCATTTGTATACAGCGAACGAAGGATTGGAGAAGATGGCAACGTACGGCCTGATGCCGAACATGATCCTGTACATGATGAAACAGTATCATTTGGAAATGACCACTGCGTCCACCGCCTTGTATATCTGGTCTGCCGCCACAACTTCCATGCCTCTGATTGCAGCATTCATTGCCGACTCTTTCCTAGGTCGGTTTTACACCATTGGAATTGGATCCATCGTCTGCCTCTCGGTAATTTCATTTTTCGGTGCGCTGCGTTGCGATTGATCGATCACACACGTGCACATTAACTCGGTATAATGAATTTGAGCGTATTTTGTGGTGTTTTGAAGGGAATGATTCTTCTGTGGTTAACCGCCATTATTCCACAAGCACAGCCTCCGCTGTGTGATAAATTCTCTAGTCAAAATTGCAGCTCAGCAACAGTTCCTCAGTTGTTGTTCCTGTGCGCATCTCTTGGCCTCATATCAATTGGAGCTGGGGGAATCAGGTCTTCATCCTTAGCCTTTGGAGTTAATCAGCTGGAGAATGGATATTTCCGTGCTACTCCTGGTGTTAAGGAGAGTTACTTCAGCTGGTACTACGCTTCGTATACCTTCTCTGTCCTCATTGCTCTAACTTGCATAGTTTACATTCAAGATAACATAGGATGGGGAGTCGGCTTTGCAGTGCCAGCCATGTTGATGTCTTTTAGTGTTCTGTTCTTCTACTTAGCATCCCCCTGGTATGTTAAACTCAAGAGTAGAACAAACTTGATTGCCGGTTTCTTGCAAGTGGCCGTAGCTGCTTACCGGAAGAGACATCTTGAGTCATCCCACTGCACAGCTACTGTCTACCATTACAAGAGTGGTTCATCTCTTGTTTTACCTAACACTAAGTTAAGGTAAGAGAGATACTTATTGCCCATTTTGCTCCCACAGTAGCACTACAACAATACTAATGCTGATCTTCTTCAGGTTTCTAAACAAGGCATGCATTGTTACCGAACCCTGGAAAGAATTGAGCTCAGATGGCCAAGCTATGGACCCTTGGAGTCTATGCACAGTGGAACAAGTGGAGGAGCTCAAAGCATTGATAAAAGTAATCCCAATATGGTCTACAGGGATGATTATGTCTATAAACAACTGCCAGCAATCCTTTCTAGTGCTCCAAGCAGCTTCAATGGACAGAAGAATTACCTCAGGTTTCACCATACCAGCAGCCTCATTTGGGACATTCACAGTTATATCTGCAATAGCATGGATTACGCTTTATGACCGTGCATTTCGTCCACTGGCTTCTAGAATCATGGGGAGACCTGTTTATATCAGTCCTAAAACAAGAATGGGATTAGGGATATTTCTCTCAATCTTAGCTACATTGGTGACAGCCCTAGTGGAGAGTATCCGTCGAGCCCTTGCTGTTGAACAAGGGCTCACGGTGCCAATGTCAGCAATGTGGTTGGTGCCTCAGAATTGCCTGACCGGCTTCGCCGAGGCTGCAAATGCTATTGCACAGAATGAGTTCTATCTCTCAGAATTCCCCACAAGTATGTCTAGCATAGCTTCCACTCTAACCGGGACTGGCATGTCCGTGGCGAATTTGGTAGCTAGTTTACTATTAAACAGTGTAGATTCTATCTCAAAAGCAAGGGGGCATGAAAGCTGGATATCAACCAATATCAACAAGGGTCACTATGATTACTATTACTTGATTCTTGGAGGACTAAGTGTGGCTAACATGATGTACTTCATAATATGTAGCAGGCATTATGGCCCCTTAAAAGAAGAAACAAAAAGAATGGAGAAAGAAGGCCTTTAGCTTAGCCATGTGATAAAACTGGCATTTGTAAAACCAATTTTGAGCAGAGGGATACATCAGAAATGATTGAAATATTTCTTCTACTTCTCGATATTTATCCGCATCTATTCTTTATCTCTTTATTCTTGGGTGTGCTTGAAAATTCTAAAAGCATTTATCTTATAGGCCAGGGGGTTTCAAGAAAGGAGTCAAACCAAAGACTCCTTCGGGATCGACAGGGAGTCCGACAATTTGACGTGCAACCTCAGGTGTTTGTGTCTTGCCTTTCCATGGGCTGAACCACGGACCTCCTCCGACTTCAACGGCTGCCATGTTACTTGTAACATCCAAAACCACCTAATTGAAGAAGACAGACAAGAACATGAGGATACATCGAGATAAATGGCAGTGTCGGAGAAACTACAGAGCTGAAGAAACAAAAAATTACTACCTTTCCAGCAGTTCCATTATAATTCTTTTCCCACAATTGCAGCCTCAGTTCCGAGAAGCAAGTGTCCTTGCAAGCTTGAGTGAAGCCAGCCTCTGATGTGGGAGCACGCAACGTCGTGCCGGGGTCTCGTGTTGTTGCTTCCAATTCCACCTACAAAGATGAAATACCTTGTTATATGAACTAGATAAACTTCTACTCCAATTTTAGCAAAAGAAAAGTTATTCACTCATATATATCTGCGCATGCCAAAAGTATGAATTACCTTGTATGTGTCATTCTCTGCAGAGATGCACCAATGACCCCATGGAGCAATCTCCCACGTAACCACACCATTCCATGGCACAAACTCGTAAAAAACTCCACCATAGTGAACTCCAATCTGCACATCAACACAACTGAGTCGTGATAAATAATCACCTAAAAACAATCTGCCGTAAATCCATTAAAAGTTGAATTATAATGGTCAAACAAATAATGCAAAGCTGGTATAATATTAGTAGTGTTGATTGTAGGTATTATTGGGTCATTTCACTGAAACATGAGTGCGGCGTATTTCAGAGAAGTACCAGTGCAGCATTTTCGAAGATCTCACTCAACCCAGGAAGCTGTCTCAACCCACCAGCGGCAGTCAAAGCAACTTCTCCATCAGCTCCTTCAAAGACATTGCATTGCACCTGTAGAGAAACTCGGAAAATAAATTAGATGGAAATGAAATGAATGGTAGTAACTAAACATATATTTCAACATATGAATATCTGCAGATGAAGACCAAACAAGGAAAATTGTTTCTGCTTACCCAGAACCACTTTCTCGGGAAGCCATTGCCCCAGTTCTTCTCAGAATATGATGGAGCATTTTTGAACTCGTATCGTTTACCATCCCATTCAATCCAACCTACAGCAAGGAATCATAGAGAAAAATAAGTTCAAAAGGATGATAATACAAGCAATCAGTCCTATAGCCTGGAAGGTTTTCATCCACTGATTACAAAATGACAAAACTCCAATTGAGTAATAAAACCACCGACATACAAGTTTCTTAATCAAGATTCTGAACCAACTCATCAGAAGCTATGAACAAAAACATTAACACTTGAGATTGGAATATGGAATACTTGGAAAATAAAACCAAGCAAGCACCTGTGGAAAGTCCAGCAGCCATACATATTTGCCAATGAGGTTCAAAGACAGGAAATGCAGCAAGCCATCCTGCTGTCGACTTTTGCTTGGTCCCGACATTTCCCCATCCATAAACAGGACGAGTGCTGTATGCCCACCGTGCAGTCTTTACAATCTCAGCATAATTAGTCCTGTCAAGCCAACGGTCATTCAATCAACATAAACTTGAAGTGACTGAGAATCTAAAATAATGAGTAAGAATGTTAACCTCCCATCATCAACGATAAAACCTTGGTGCCAAAGTGGGGTAACTTGGAAACCCTCTGAAACTCTTCTGTTGAATTCCTGAACAACATTCGATGCAGTTACTAGTGAATCTATTGCATTCCAATGCATCCTCAGGGTTGAAGAGGTCATTAAGACTGTAAAACTAGCATAAATTTGTTGTCCCCAAACAGTAGTTTATTGTTCTTAGACAAAATTTATGTTGCAAGAAAAATGAAGGACAGAAGCAGTCCTGATTGTAACAAGTATACAGTTAAGAGAAAAGCTTAGCCTATGAGTTAATCCATAGGAAGTATACTGACCTGAGGATGGACCTCTTTCTTCGGAGGCTGCATATTCTTTTGCGCCACAAAAGTACTGCCAAGCATCAGCTCATGTCTATCTACCAAATGCAAAACAAGAATAATTGACCAACATAAATGATCGGAAAAATTAACCTAAACACACCCCATAGGAAAACAAACAATTTGAACATTTTTCTCATATTTTTAGATCACAAGCAGGAAACAGTTCCACAATCATTACACGAAGAGACATATACCTCCCCAAAAGTTTCTAGATTCATCGATGTACTGGCAAATATATTTGTCATCAGCTCCAAGAATTTGCGCTCCAACTCCAGTATATCGAGGACCGTACTGTAATTCCTCCAGTCTACTCAATTTCTTGGGGAATGCAGGATTCTCCACAGAGTACATGAAGCAGAAGCTCTGCCTACACTCTGGAATGGAAACCTTAAAGTACCAGCCCTCGAAGAATTTCCTAGCGGTTCCATCAAAATGATACCTTGTAATAGAGGAAATGATGCAAATCAGTTCATGATAATATAGAGAGAAGTAGCGAAAACAGACGGATTGTATAATTAGGCAGACATTAATATATCAGCCCCAACTTGAGGAATAATGATAGCGAATTTGATAAAGCAAACAGAATCTACAGCACCGCCATACGCACAGCCTAAATGAGAATAAAATAGGCCAAAATTACAGGAGAATGTGCAGCTACAGAAAATTGCTCAAATTGCTTACCGCCATCTACAACATCGCCTTAATCAAGCAAATTGAGCGATAAAACAGTTACCCGCTGTGAGGAGTTCGAAGAGGACGATTGGGACGCGTAGGCTCATAAACAGGTTCAACGCTAACAGCCTCGCGTTTGGAATCATCACCAATGGAGTAATCAAAAGAGGTGGCTTTCAGTTCGGATTTCCCTGGGGAGTTCTTCCTGAACCGCAGCTCCGACGGTAGATATGGAACCCTACCGGCAGTGTTAAGAGGAGCAGAGGGCAATTGGATGAAGGCGTTCTTCATGATTGTGCATACATTCTCCATTGATGAAAGCCCAGAGTTGAGCGACAACTAGCGGTGCTTTCAGATTTTACGAGCGAGAAACAGGTGCCTCCAATACGCAACGGAAGTTCCGAAATTTCTTTACCAAGTCCTGGGATCCTGAAGCCAACCCCACACTACTGATGGTGTGGATCTATTTGGCGTTCGAGTCCCTGGAGCTTCTTACTTCTACTTTGCCTCAGGTCACGTGGTAATCGCTAGGCATACGTGGCGTGAAATAAATTCATCAAAGCTGACAAGGAAACTCGAATCGGTGTTGAATTTTTTGCATATTAAAAATTAATCAGCATCTATATGATTGTGTTTTTTACTTTCGTGCCACATAATTTCTTCTTATTTTTTTATTTTTTTTCCGTCTCACATGTCCATTCTTTTCTTAAATATAATTATATATTTTAATTTATTTTAAATTTTAAATTTTCTAATTTTTTTATTTTTAATTAAACTATATAATTATTTTAATCTTAATTCACAATTATTTTTATTATAAAATAATTATTTTTACTAATACACTTCTAATCACACCTTAGTATATATAGTAATGGGTCATAATACATGGGATTGAGAGAGTAATACTAATGACCTTTTTTTTAATTATTAAGAATTTATTATTTAAATATTTATTTTAAAAGTAATACTAATGACCTTTTTTTTAATTATTAAGAATTTATTATTTAAATATTTATTTTATTATTTTATATATATATAAATAAAGGCAATACCTCCATCCCATCTAAAATAAATTTTGGATTGTCCACCTAAAGAACTTCTAATATCTACCAATTGGCCGTTTACTTTTAACTGTTATTTCTATTTATCCAACTACCTCAAGTTTTGATCCTAATCCCGTTAAATATAATTACATTTAAGGATATTTTATAATTTTCAATCTTATAGAATAGTACTATATTTTAATTGATGCTTATATTAAAAATAATATTAATTGAAAGCAAGCATACCCTATATCAATATCTTGTACGATGCAACAACTATAATAATAACGAGGATCATAGCAATGAACACTTGAGGGGGATATATGCAAAAGAATAGGGCATAGATCGAGGGAATTAAAAATAAATAAAAAAAGAAGTAGAAATAAAAGGAAGAGAATAGATGATTTACATGGATGTCCACCAACACTGTAGAGCAAAAGCATTCAACTGAAGCAAGTCACAGAACAAGGACGAGTGTGCCTTGTCTGCCTTTGTTTTCTAATAACACATAGAGAGCTGATTGTGGAGAATCATCTATCTAATTTCACTGAGTGGAACTACAGTGGCGAACCTATCACTGGTAAACCAGTGATGTTCATCTGTTGTGTGGTGCCAAACCATTATTCCCGGAGACATTGCTGAGAAGCATTCCATCTGGCTTTCGTCCTCCACGAGGAGCTGCACGAACATGCTCGCCTGCGGCCATGGAAACCAGGTCACTCTAAGATGCACTTGTTCTTTCTTTCGAGCTTTATTTTGTGCAGATTGATTTATAATAATAATAATCATAATGTGGCTGATGGAATTGGTTAATGTAGAATGTAATGTAGTTCAAGAGACTAACCTGCAGATCTTGTTTGACAGTGTGAACCTGCCTAATAGGTTCGATTGTTGGCCGGTGCCATCGCTTTGGATCCCAAATAATGGTGCTATTAAACGCAAAACCAGACATCTCAGCATGGAATCTGCGGAACCTTTTTGAAATGTCTGGCACATGCCACCCGACCACTTGAGAGCCGTTGCAGATTGGACCCTCGAATAAAAGCTTGCCTTCGCTCCCCAGAAGCTTGGCCACTGTCCATGTCCCAATCCGACTGCATTCAGAAAAATGTTTGTTTAGAGTGATCAGATCACTGCATATATCAGGAAAGTACTTTTATGGTGTATTTGAGTGACTTCTAGAAATGTATCATGTCCTCTAGAGCTAAAACTTGCTGCTAGAGTGAGTCTCTCGAATAAAATAGATTCGATTCGATTCGATTCAGTATTGAAAAATAGCAGTACCTATTCAATGAAGAATCAAGAAAGTACCTGATATTTCTCATGTGATCAAAAAGATCAGTAGTGTATATCTTATCATCATCTGCAAAGTAAACAATGCCATCAAGCTGGTGTGTCTCAATGTGAGAGAGGGCAACATTCCTCAGGAGCACGTTCTTGTCTGTTACCTCCGTAGAGTTCTTAATACTGCAAACCAAATGTCTGTACACAACACCAGTATTCCTCAATATTTCAGCCGTTTCTGCAGATTGAGAATTCATCTCCACCACTATCCACAACAGAGGATGGGGTACGAGCTTTAATGTGTAAGCCAAGCGATGCAGATAATAGGCCTGAAGTGGCTGAGCATGGGTCGGGGTCACAATGATTAGAAGCTTATTGTACACCAGATCAGATGCCATAGCCTCAGAATCATTAGCAATTGCATCCTTTAGGTCAACGCTCCATGAGCCTGAAACCAACACAGAAGATTCATTCAAAGATAATCTACTTATTACCGACATCTCATTTTCCTGCTCGCTGAGCCGCTCGTCATTTGCATTTTGAAGCCACTCAAAGCTAAAGGTTTGGTGTTTAGGTATTAGATTAGTGGCCAGATTCATGGGAATGAATGGGGTAAGTCCAACTAGAACACCAATAATAAAGCACATTATGAAATGCAGAAATGCCCTCCGCCAAATTTGCCCCTTTAACTTTGGTCTATCAAAGGATCGAGAAGATCGATGTGAGAATAGACCAAGGATAAAACTCTGGGCTTTGTATAATGCATAGTCCAAGGCACCCAATGAAGAAGGCAAGATGCAACCATGGGATGGGTAGTTCTGACTGTTTGAAGATGACTTGGATAAAGGAGATGCAACCTGACATGCTTCACCATTCGATAAACCTCCTGATCGAGGAACAGGAGACAATGTTCTTCGAATAGATGCCATCACAGAGACTCAACCAGGATATCCAATTTTGCCCAAGATGTGCCGTTTAGCCCAGATTCATACCATAGTAAGAAAATGATGCACCAATATACAACTAATCATCCAAGTCATGATGGCCAATAAAGATCTTCCAACCAAAGTATCAACATGACAAAACCCCCTCAAATCATGTGATTATGTATCTTCCCAGCATATCCATAGAGCAGTTTGACAGCTGTTGCAAAAACGATATGCCAGTTTGTTCTTCGCCCTTTATGGATTTTAATCTGCTGGAAATTGCTACTTCTCAGAACTGGAATATGTTCTTCCCCCTTTATGCAAGTTTTTTAAGACAGACATGATTCTTCCTCTCCACTAAGATCCGCGGATGAGGTAAATAAGGGAAAAAAGCTCAATATATCCAAAGTACCCCTCTGTATTTTTATCATCCGATGCATCCTGCGAAAGGCAACTCAATTAAACAAATTTTTTAAAAATGCAAATTTTCTTTATTTATCCACACTAGCATATGTAGAAATCAACAGATTGAGATGCAAAATATCTTCTCTCAAAAATACTTCGCAGTTCATCCGAACGTTCTCAAATCTGAAAAGAAACAAATATTCCTTTCTACACCGTACAAAAAACCAGATTTGAAGCTCATACAAGTTCTATTAAGCATGTGAATGCAACCAAATACCTTGATTTTAGTCCCTCGGGAACTGGGTGTTCTCTCTCCTGAACCAATCTGAAATCATGGAGAAAAACAAGAAACGAGGACTCGTACACAGCTTCTTAATTGTAGAGCTGAGTAGATAATTACAGTCAAAGGACGAGGAAGCGTATCCTTAAATCTGTGTAGGGCTTCGAATCTTGGATACACTGCAATGAACCTGTCCACAAAAGAACTGCAGGAAAGTTAATGGAAAGGCCGAAATTTTTGAGGGGTGTGTGGTTTCTGCAAAATAGCAGTCACATGAGAAAGTGGGGATCGAATATCTGCAACCCACCCAGAAAACATTGGTCCCATAAAAGCTAATAATTTATAACTCCTTGGCTATGGATTAAGCCACAAGTGATGGTCTCAGTTTCTCTTTTTCCAGATTTATACCTCCGTAGTGTAAAATTCAAGAACATAATTTAAAGAGATCTATATATATGTGCATCAATCTTATTATTTTAATGTGTGAGACAGACAGCTGTTTCTTATTGGCTTCCAAGTACTTTTTTTTTTTTTTTAAGAATAGCAACAAGGTGAGAGTCATTTTCACAAACATTTTGAAAGCACGTACACCTTCAAATTGTTAGGTATTACAAGCACGGATAATAAATAACATGCTCGTGCAATTTTAACAAGCAACTATGTGATCATAATCATATAACAATACCAAGAATTTGCATTAAATAGATAGACAAGCTAATTAATAGATCACGTGCAACATGAAGAATTTTCTTCCAGAAGAAATTTTGTCGATTATTGTATTGTATTTGGTGATCATACATGTGCCAAGATATCCACTCATTAATTCGTGTGTATGCTTTTTCAACAGTTCGTTGTATCCAATGAACATTTAAAGCAGTAATAAAAGTAGCTTTGGCATATTATATAAATAAATGATGCAGTATGACTGTGTGAGCTAAAACTAGATAATTGAACAACTTGAAAATGCCAGGTACTTCAGAGTTTAAGATCAGTGGGAACCGTAGATTGGCATTTACGATCAGCGTTGGTAAATGGTGATGGTTGCGCCTGTATCTTCTTCTGAGAATCGGCCAAATTACCATTAACGGAATACCTTACTGCAGAAACTCGTAGGCTTGTATTATCCATAGAACTGATGCTGGTTCCTGTGAGCTTTATATAGCTCAAACTTTTTTCGTCTAAAATCAGGTATTGCGGAGCTTAACCGCTGAACCAAAATCCTCATATGCGCGCAATGACTATTGAAACTTGAGCAGTTGAGCTCAACAACTCAATTTTACATCCGAATCCGATGAAACTTACATCCGAACCTCAGCTAGTATAAGCACGACTGCACCACGATTGCTCACCCCCGATACTCCTCGGCGCCGGCTAACCGTAACCTCCGCTCTACGCCATTGAAATTTGAAGCTGGTTTTAATTTCAAATTTGAAAAGCTCTTCCTTTAGAAGACAAAAAGCGGCGTTGTCACCCTCGCGATTTTTCAAGCAGACCAATAATTGCGGGCCACGTGCAGAACGCAGTTGCTGCGGAATGCACTCTTCTCCCTTTAGCGCCAAATCTGGGGTCATTTTGGTAATTGCACCTCCCCTGGACCCACTCATGTTTTGGCGTCTTTAACTCACTTTGTTTAGGTCACTTTCCCTCCGGTTCCCGTTCCTGCAGTTCTCTCCGCACCGCAAATTTTAATCGCGCTTTTCATCAAATTCTGGATTCTTCCAGTCAACAAAATTTTATAATCTTTCACATGTAATTTTTTAAAATCTAATCAATAATTTTAATCAAATGTAAGCTTTGTATGGGCAAAAAATTTAAAAAGTAAAAATGGGAGTTTTAAAAATTTAAAAATATATAATAATTAATGTAATTTTTGTGAAAAGAATATGTATATATTCAATTGTGATATTTTTTTAAAAAATTGAATAATGACAAGGTTTAAAAGTATTTTTGTTTGTATTTTGTATAATATTCAACCTGTTTTAATTATTTTCATGAATTAATAATAAAAATCTAGGAATAAAAATAGGCAGTGAATTATTATCTAATTTAATTATAAGTCTTTTCCGTTGACCACATAATTATGGTTATAATATTATGACCAAATTAAGATGGCTTTAAAATTGAAACTGAGAATCGCATGGAATTGCACGGGAAGACACTGGAGAGACATCCCTCATTTAATCTAACGATCCCAAAAGATAATTATGTCCTTTAGGACACTGTGACCGTTAGATCAATCTTTTCAATCTCATCCGTCGAGAAAACCCTACCCTTTATCTGGGCCGTCAATTTTGATAATCCAAATTTTCAAAAGTTTTGAAGCGAATCACATATCAAACGGAAAACTCAAATCCTCTTCTCATCAAGCCTCCGCTTCTCTCTCCCACTCTCTCTCTCTAAAATCCCCAAATTTGCAAACCTTATTCGCATTGATTGCTTGTCGTCGAAAGAAGATTGATTCTGTTGATATCGAATCAAGATCCTTTTCGGATAGCCGAGTTTGGGAAGCGAGTTTAGAAAATTGTTTATTGCGCTGGTGGAGAAAGATTTGTTTTTTTGCTTCTTGATTTTCTGAAGCGGAGCGTGAAAGTGGAATCTTGTCAGATTTCGTCATCAAATTTAAGTTTTGGAGGAGAAGTTTGGATACCGTCGGTTCTGTTGCATGAAATTCGAAGCTCACAGTTGTTTTAGAGGGAATAGCATTCTGAGTTATGGAGCAGAATAAAACAGCGGCGGGAGCAGCGTCGCCGGCGCCGGTGGTGAGACAGCTGGATTTCACAATTAATCTGAAGGCTACGGCGAATTCAAATGCTAGCCGTACGGGAAATTTGATATTACCAGACCATCCACAGGCTCAATTAGAGTCCAAGCTATTGGCTTTAGCGCAATCGCAGAGACTGCATGCGAGTGCTAAATCTCCGTCGCCTCCGCGATTGGCTGCCCATACGAAGCTTCCACCTCGCAAAATGGTAATGCCTCCGAGATCTCCACAACGAGAACTTCCTGGCATGGTTGCGCCAGGGCCGGCGAACGCGGTGAAGCCTGTTCCCGTGCCCAAAGCTGCATCCAATTATCCATTGCTGTGAGTGCTATTATATCATTCCCATTTTCAAATTTTGGATAGATTTGTGAAAATTTTCTTCTTAACTTTATATGCCTGTGAATTCCGTTTCTATATGGTAAAAAATTTGTGTGGTCTTTTGCTTTGTCAACCGTTTCTTAATACATTATCAGATAGAAGGTGTTTAAACATATGCAGGTAAGCAAGGATCCGCGGATTGCACAGAAATATTCAAATGGTTTAATTTCATATTCACAGCTTGAATTCATGTTTCTTGATTTCTATGATAGTACATTTTGGAGATTTTGAATGCTAATGTGTCACAGATATTGTTCTGTTGCTTTCTTTCCAAAACATTTGGAGCAAATATCTGTTCTGTTCTATATGACTGTTAACTCATTTTAAAATGTTGCTTTCTCAACGTCAACAATTTGGAGATTTTGAATGTTAATGAGTAAACGCTTCAACATTTATCTGTTGCTTTCTCCAAATATCTTCAATTTACGTTAGATCTGTTCTATTTGCGGATATCTGTGTACATTTTCTCTCATTTTGAAATGTTGATTTCTGTTCAACTATGATAGATAACTCTTGATTGCACATATGTTCACAGATATATGTTCCAACATTTGAAAATGAAAGCAAATTCAATTCTGTCCAACATTTAGAACAATATCTGTGAACACATTAGTTTACAGAAAATAATTCATATTCAATTCTTTATTTACAGAACAGTTATCCTGTTGCTTTCGTTCCAAGTATTTACAGCAACTGAGCACTCACTAGCTTGATTAGGTTTTTATCTTTTCTCTCATTTTCGCTTTAATGTTTCAGGAAGTCCGATTCCCCAATATCACGTGAAAGGACTACTTCTGAACAGGGTGATGCCACTCCCAAGAAACAGAAGCAATGCAACTGTAGGAACTCTAGATGCTTAAAGTTGTAAGTGCATCTTTTTCGATTCATTAAACTTAGTAAGTTAGTTGGTATAGTAAATTTTTTCATCAGACTTATCAATAAGTGATTCTAGAGGTAAACAGATCTTATTGTTTGTGTTGAACTGCCTTTTGGCCTCTGAGATGTCCTCCTTCATGACCAACAGATACTGTGAGTGCTTTGCCTCTGGGGTTTACTGTGATGGATGTAACTGCCTCAATTGCCACAATAAAATGATGTATGAAGATGATAGAAAGGAATCCATAGGTGCAATTTTAGAGAGAAATCCCAATGCTTTCAGACCAAAGATAGCTGGCAGTCCACGGGGAGTCAAAGATGGGGTATGTCTCGGGGCTTTCTGATGTTTCATTCGGTAGCTTATAAATTAATGTCTAAGTATTCAGTTTTCCTTGCCTGCAGCCTTACTACAGTGACTTCAATATCTTGTTATGTATGTATATGGCAATGTTTGGTATAGTTTTCCTGTCTTCATACTTATGGGAATAAGGGATAAGAAGCCTTGAGATCAAGTATCTGTCTCCCCATGAAAAATTAGTCTATTTTCATATTTTGGAAATTTGAATTGATTTTGAATTCATGCACTCAATGATCACTGGGCATCATATTCTTGTATGCACATTCTCATTTTACTGAGAGAATATATAAGAAGAGTTAAAACTGGAATTGAAGTTGTCCTGGTGCACACATCCTTGTAAAGGGATGCATATGTTTAATCGCAGCTTATTACACTATCCTTAATTAAATTTATGTTGGTTTACTTCGCGTCTGATGTTAACTAGTTTATGGAATTCTCAGGTAGAGCACAACAGAGGATGCAATTGTAAAAAATCGGGGTGCCTCAAGAAGTACTGTGAATGCTTCCAGAACAATATTCTATGCTCTAACAAATGTAAATGCGTGGAATGCAAAAACTTTGAAGGGAGTGAAGAGAGAAAAATCCATCTTTATCAATATCCAGTAGATTCAGCGGACATAATCCAACAGGCAACCAATGCTGCCATTAATGGAGCCATTGGCACTCCAAGAAAGAAAGCTCGTAATAGCAAACAAATCAATTCAGGAACTGCCCACCTACCACAGTTTCATCAGGTACATATTGAATGCTTAAATCAAATTCCATCCAAGAATTAGATGACTATACTTATTAAGTCATGTCGTCATAACCCTTTTCCTTATAGCCTAATATCCCTCTTTTGACATCAGGGAACTTGCTGGACATCACCCACGTTTTCTCCATTATCTGTTCTCACATCTAAACCATTAGAGCCACCCAAATTATCTTACAGGTAAACTACTCTCATTTTGTTTTTAATATATTTGTGTTTGGATGTCAATAGTTTTGCACACACCGACTCCCACCCTTTATTTCATCCTTTTTCCTATAATCGAAGGTCTCCTTTATCCGGCCTCCTCCAACCACAACATGTGAAGGACATGTGTACATTATTAGTTGAAGTTTCAGCAAAAGCAGCTATGAGTCTTTCAGGCAAGTTTCATGGCCTTGAGATATTTATATTTATGCTTTACAATTGATCATTTTTTAACGTGGTAAATGACCGGTGATTGCAATGTTGTTTATTCTTGTTCTTTAGTTCTTTAGCTTCTAATAGTAGGAAATTGATTTCGAATGATTTCTTTTAAGCTATTTAATCAAATGTTGAATTTTACAATCACTTCTTTCAATGCCTTCTTCATTCATTTAGCTTCACTTTCCCTATTCCCTAACACTTGGATTTACCTTTTCAGAAGAAAACAAGAAGATTGATGTAATGGATGAAGATAAAACTGAAATTTCATGTTCTTCATCCTGCCATCAAAATTGTCGAAGCGAGAAAACTGCATTGGATGAAAGCCGAGTGTGTCCAGACAGAATTTCACACGGCGATGATGTCCAAAGTGGAAGACCGTTGTCTCCAGGAACACTCTCATTAATGTGTGATGAACGAGACATTCCATTTGCTGCCGACAATTCCCCATCAACAGCCATGGAATCCAACACAAGTACAAACACAAGTTCAGCACCTACCCATACCATCAACAAGTTATACGCCGAACAAGAAAGGCTCGTGTTAACCAGGTTTCGCGACTTTCTCAACAGACTCATCACCAGTGCCTCCATTGAAGGTGATGATACTCTATCTTTTTTATTATTAGTAAATAATACGAACTTCTTGATCTCTCTGCCCTGAGTGTATTAGCATTCAATTGCCAAAGAGTTTCGACTGATACACGCCACATGCTGTGACATTTTGCAGGAGCAAAACTAGAGCATAAAACTAACTAGTACACGCCGCCGCCGAGGTCAGTAACCTAAGCATTCTGTTCAATCCATGCTTTTAGTTCAGATATGTAGAAGTGTGTTGTCTTGATGCAGTTACACTTTTTTGGGAGGTCTGGTAAGATAATATATATTCTTTTGCTTTAAGAATTGATCTTCAGTAATGGGCAGACTTATATGTAAGAATGATCACAACCATGATTCCATCCATGTTCTTCAAGGTTTGCCCTTCCGCAAATATATATATACACTTCATCCGATGATTTGTTTGCTATTATTTTTATTTCAAGATGCCTTGGAGTGTTTGTAATTTTATTTCTTTATATGGGGCTTTCTTTTAACTTTTATAAATATAATATATAAAATCATTACAAACAAAAGTAAGAATTAAAAGTTACTGTAAAAAAATTTATTAAAATTATAATGTTTAAAGAATCATCTTTGAAACCAAAATTAGCAAATAAATAGAAATAGAGGTAGCATATGTTAATTCAAATCATTCTGGATGTAGCCATGTAGGCCAGATTAATTAAGAATCAAGATATCAGGGTTTTGTGCAAGAAAGATTCTGGCAGTATAACAATTAATATGATTTATGACGTTGTATTATTGCATAAGCATTTTTAGATATTTTAGTATTATTATTGATTAATAGTAAATTCTTTTATATCTTATTTAATATTTAGCTCTTGGTTTTTCTTTGTTTTTATATATAAATATTATATCAAATCCTATATATATAATTATAGTAAAGGGTGTGGACCCCACACCCTTTTTTTTTTAAATTTTGAAATCCTGCAATTTCAGAATTTTAAATTTTTTTCTTTTTATTTTTATACCATTTTTCAAAATTACAGTTTACTATTCCATTATTTTCTCTAAATAATATTATAATTATCTATTTTTATTATATAAGTTTTTCATAAATTTTTTATATTTAATTACTTTATTTGTTTATTAGATTATAATTCATAAATTAAAAAGTGATTAATTTATTTTATTTTTTATTGAATTTTATAAATATTTTAATTGTTATTAATTCCATAGTGGGTTAATTTTTTTATTTTAAATTATATTATTAATATTATAATTTTTATTAATTGCACCACACGGGGACTTACACTCTTTGATTAGGGATATGATATTTAGGGATATGATATTTAAGGTAAAGATGTTTAATTAATTAATAATAATTATTTATGATATTATTATATTATTTTTTTATTTAATTAATAATATTTATAATTTTAAAGTAAATTTAATATATATAATTAAAAAATAAAAAAATATATTTAAATATTTAAAAATTATATAGCAATTAAAAAATATATGCAATATGAATATAGAATAAAATATAAATCAATTTTATAAAAGATGTATAGTTTTAAATATAGATAAAAATATTTATTTTTTGAAAAAATAGATAAAAATAATGGGGTTTTGAACGCTTATTTACAATGGTGTATGTTATATAATTAATTAAGTTAATTTATATTTATTAAATATATTTTAATTTAATAATTTTTAAGATGTCAATGGTTAAGGAGAAATAAAAATAAAAATAGTATAAATTGTGACGGGAGGAAGGAAGTATGCAATAGCACATTGAAAATAAAAAATAAAAAAATAAAAAAATAAAAAAAAAAAGGGGTAAAGTTGGAGTGTACCGGAAAATATAAAAGAGATAATATGACAGTGGTGTCGTCTTCGCGGAGGAGATGAGCAAATATGTGCAGGAGCCATCCATTATTAATTTTCTTTGTTTTCCAAACCACTACTTTCCACGATTATGGTGCTGCCACGTGCGACGCACGTGCCACCGCCACTTCATAACTCTAAATTCAACTTCAACTTTAATGTCGTCGTTTTCTCAACTGCTGCACGCTTCATCTCAACTCTTCCGACTATGGAATCTTCGGACGACGTCGCCAACTTGCGCTCCGAGTTTCTGCAAGTTCTCCGCAGTCGAAGAATTGCTCAAGGTCATCATCATCCGCAGCCTTCTCTCTCTGTCAATCTCTGTATTAATCTTTTTTCTTTAAGGAAAAAAATGGTAGTTTCAGTTTCTCTGATGGAATTGTTTGAATCTGCTGCATTTGATCGCATGGATTTTGAAATTGGTATAACTTTGATTTGATTTAATAATTAGTGAAGAGGTTGACTGTTCAGAGGGGTACGAGAGAGGTTCATCAATGATTAGACAGAAACGTTTTTCGTATTGAGGACTCAGTTTGCATCAGATTCAAGAGAAGAAGAAAGTTCATATATCTTCTTCTCGGAAGATTATAGGCCGATGGAAATTTGTATCCATTCTCAAAAGCAATTTTAAGTTGAATCTACAAAACAAGGCCTTTGTTTCCTTATGTTATGTTGCGGAAGTTATTGGTAGTAGTACTTTGTGTTAGATAAGCATTAGCCACCACAGCACTACTTGAAGATTTTGATTATATTTATCAGCTATTTTGAAGTTAGCAAGAACTATTGGCTGGATATCCTATCATGATGTTTCTACTCTATCTTGTATGGATTGGATGGATGCTTGCTGTAGTGAATCTTCCATTTTAATGCATTGCACACCAATAAATGTGAACCTTGAACTTATGCAGTTTATCGTTCTATTGAACCTGCACAACCTGTCCAGCATCCGTTGTATCAAGAACTGCCAAAGCCAACTTTCAGTGAGGTTGTAGTCTCCATTGTATTTCTGTTCTGTGTTGATTATGGAAATCATTTATCTCACACCAGCCTTTGGTGAAAACATACAGGCAATGGAGTCTTGTCCGAGGAAAGAAATTCCCAATTTTAAAGAACTTCTTCAAGAGGAGAACTTTTACCTGACTACTGAGGTGTGGCCTCTTTTGTCTTACCAGAGCATGCTCCATGAAGCTTGAGCTTAATTGTGTATTTAAATGAATAAAAGTGTACTTATTACCCATTTCCCAAAGCTCCCTACTTGACATTTAGTGTGATCTCTCCACAACAATAAGAAGTTTACTTATCATGTTAGATCGATCTTCATTGACTTGATTGATGAACAAGCCATTTCGAATAAGCATACGATACATTGGTGCCCAGCTTTATATGCTAAAATTTATAACCAGGAAGGGGAGCAAGGGCGTTTGCCTGTTCTATTACTGAAAATGAGAGCCAGCAGTCAGAAGAGAAGGGCAGCAATTGTTTTCCTACACAGCACACATAAATGCAAGGAGTGGCTGCGGCCTTTGCTAGAGGTAGTGTAGCTTTATGTTTCAGAGAATTGTGGACATTAACAAACATTCTATAAGGATAATCATAAGAGCTTGTTTGCAATTTCCAATGGTCTCAGGCATATGCTTCAAGAGACTATATTGCTGTAGCCATTGATTCTCGCTACCACGGGGAGCGTGCCAAAAACTTAACTACCTACAAAGATGTGCGTCTGCTTTAGCCTGTATGGTCATCTTTGATTTGCTCTTTAGAATACATTATAGGTTCATATTTCTCATGCAGGCTCTCGTCACATCCTGGAAAAATGGGGAGACAATGCCTTTCATATATGACACGGTAGTATTTCCATTCTTGCAGTTTGAGCTAGAGACTCTAAACAACTGTTGATATGCTACAGTCAAATTTTCCTATGTTTGTTCAATCAAGAAAGCAATTTCCATGGTTGTATTTTAAATTGTCATTATGGTATGTTTTCTGAACTTAGACATATATTTGGTAGGTATGGGATTTGATAAAATTGGCAGATCATCTTTCTGAAAGGGAAGACGTGGATCCTCATAGGATAGGAATAACTGGTGAATCCCTTGGAGGTCAGGTTAATTCATTCTTAGGATTATTGTGTGTGTACATATATATTTCTATATTTGGAGCTCATCATGTGATGTTTTTGCTCAGGAATGCATGCCTGGTTTGGTGCTGCTGTAGATACTCGCTATTCGGTTGTTGTCCCTATAATTGGTGTTCAGGTAGGTTTTACAATTCCCGCATTATGGTGAGTATTATCTTCAGTTTCAATGTGTATGCAAAATACTTCTAGGGGTTTCGGTGGGCAATCGAGCATGATAAGTGGCAGGCTCGAGTTGACAGCATCAAGGATGTATTTGAAGGTGGGATTACATTATTACAGCACATATAATTTATATTCGTATGTTTCCTGTATGTATTGTTGATTCTTTCCATCTTGTTTTTTCAGAAGCAAGAACTGACTTAGGAGAAAGTACAATCACTAGAGAAGTAGTGGAGAAGGTTAGTTTTATCGCTCTCGTGTCTCTTCTCGGTTTAATCATATTTGCTCTATCCTAATAATTGAAAAGAATGTGTTGTCTACCTATGAACCTTTTGGGTTGTGTGTTCCCTGATCATCTTATAGGTATGGGATAGAATAGCACCTGGTTTGGCCTCCCATTTTGATTCACCCTACACAATTCCTGTAATTGCGCCACGCCCGCTACTGATTTTGAATGGTAAGGGAATTTCCTAAGTAGTAGTTATGTAGATCAACTTGGTAACTACATGAACTTGGACTGAAAAGTAGCATATGCAAATTTTTTAGGTGAAGATGATCCTCGTTGTCCTGTGGGTGGATTGGAACTTCCAGAATCGAAAGCAACACAGGCATATAGAAAGGCTGACTCAGTCCAAAACTTTAAGGTAAGATACAGTTAATAGCAGCTATTTCATAATCTAAAAGAACTAACTGATGGTGGTTTCAGGTGGTACTGCAACAAGGAATAGGCCATAAGATGACACCTTTGATGGTCAAACAAGCAAGTGATTGGTTTGATCAACATCTTTAATCCTGTGAGTATTATTAATATTTACCAAATTCATACTCTGCTACTCTCTCATTGTATTCTACATCCTAAGTTATGAACCACCCCAATTGGCTCGGTGCACAATATTGATTGCAAAAATAGTAAACATAAAATACCGAAAGCCAAAAAGTCCATAATCAAGCCAACCAAAATCTTCCTTATCATTCCCACCACGGCTAGACAGTCTTTGCATGCCTGAATTTTGACATGTCCACAAGATCTTCAAACAGCCTGTCCTCTGGCCTAGAAGCATTTTCCGATCCCGATGACGGAGGAGACGAGGTGGCAGCAAGTGAGCCCCTCAGAAATTGTCGGGGGATGCCTTGCCGAACAAACTGTATATGTTGCGGATACCCATAGCCATAAGCACAGCCGGTGCTGGGGCCAAAGCTAACCATCTGGCTGCTTCCGTACATCTGTTGAGGATACACATAACCCGTCGGGCCAGCCTGCATTGGCTGAGGATACATCACCACAGAACGTGGACAAGACATGGGAAGAGATCCCGGATCGTAAGCACCTCTTGGCGATGGCTGATTAATCATGGCCATGCTGCTGTCGAGTTCTGCTTCCCATGGAGGAGGGGGCAATGCTGTGGTATTATCAGCTCCTGTCAAATAAATGAGCAAAGTATGCATAAATTAAAGAGGTATTCGAACTTTGCATCCAGCAGTAGCAGAATCATTGAGTAGAGATGCACCGTAAACTGGTGAGGATGGTAGCCGTTTTAGCGACTGTTCATGCCGGGGTAGCATAGGACCGACAATACTTCCATTCGATAGTAATGGAGGATTGAAATTCATTTGAGAAGATGAGGGGCAGGCTTGTCCATGATCTAAAGATTGGCTGTTGTTATTCTCCGAGAACAGATCGACCAGAGCAAGAGCATTCTGTTCGGACGAAATGGGGATCGCTGGATGAGGCTGTACAGATGGAACAAGTGCCAGTGAGCTTTCTGTAGACGAGTTGAAGTCATCTCCACTCAAGAGATCCATCTGAGGATCGGGCTTTGATGGGGTCGTCCAAACACCGGTAGTAAGAGCCGGAGGTAATAGCTGCTTCTGTAAGGTACTAGGGGATGTTGTAGTCCTGCCAAAGAAAATTTCAACTTTTCTAAGATTTGAACAAAATAAGGCGGAAATTGTGACTCATCTAAAGGACAATGGAAGAACTCATAGGAGGCATTATATGTAGAGCAAAACGTAATCTTACCCTTTCTCTGGCTGTTTGGCATCATTGGTGGTGGAAGGGACCAAAGCCCGACTCAATTCTGGTCTTGGTTGCTCTATTTTTGAAGACACAGCTCCACAAGCAATCGAGCCGTGTTTAGCCAGTAGACATTGCAAGTCATCATTCAGTGCTAATGCTTGGGATAATAGCGATTCATCCCTACAAAAAAAATATAAATAAACAGAAAAACACGAACAAGCTCATCAAGAACATTGTTGCAATAGCATTGATGATCAAAGAATAGTTCTATATGACATTTCAGAGAAATAATATCGAGAGCATAGGCATGGTTAAACTGGGAGAATGATCGATAAGTTGGCAGGGGAAGTAGACAAGGCCTTACGAAGTTGAGTTAATAAGGTGCGCCACTCTTCGCTTGTAGGTACGGCACTGATCCACAAGATCAACTACGACCTCCTGCTTGAGCCCCTGCATGAAGTACACAGGCTGCTTCAATTTCTCAAATTCTGGTGTACTAAAGATCTTAAATTTATACAGCATCAAACATTCACAAGACAAGAATCCAATCATGCAGACAAAGTATTCCAATCACCAATCTGCCCTTAATTAATTACCATAACATTTTCGCACCTCTATGTTACCAGGATCTAAAGCATTCAGCATTTCTGTGAGGACCTCCATGATGCTACGCGCACGTTGAAGTTCGGTTAAGCTGAAACAAAAGAAGACAAAAGTCTACAATGAGCACATGACTGAAATGCAAAATATTTAAGCTTTTAATTATTTTAAAGGTGTAACCTTGCAATAACATCAAATCTATTCAAACAATGAGAAGCAACATTTGAAGTTGAGAACAAATGTATCACGATTTCACAGGTGGAAACTGGTAAAAGAGAGAGATTAAATGTATATACAATCCAGAATGCTCAACCTCAAGGTCGGAAGTTCAGTATCGGCAGAAGATCCCACTGATTTCTGACTCAGTTCAGAATTGTGCATATGTTGTGGGTTAGATGACAAAGGATGTGTCTGAGGTGGAGTGAAAACGGGAGCTGAGCTCTCGAGCTTCTGGGGGAAAACTGCCCCAAGACGCTGATACCAATTACATTAGCTTCATGAATACCGAAAAATAAAACATGAAACAAAAAATGAAAAAACAAAGCAATCAGAAGATTCAGTATGGAACTACCAATAAATCCAGGTATGCTATGAAATATTGGGGATATTTTGCTCTTGGGCCTCCAAAGGCTTCTTGCCAAGTATCTATTAAAGTCAATATCTTCTCTTTCACTTGAAAACCTAGCTGCAGCATCGGATTTTACATCATAAAAATGGTGGGATTCAGTATAAAATAGAGAATGAATTAGACTACCTTCTTTTTTGCAGCTTTCACCATTTCATGGGGTAAATCTTTTCGAGCAACATGCTTATGGACAATATCACCGCAGTTCTTCATAATGGTTTCTAATAGCTAGAACACGAAACGAAACATTTGCAATTGACTCAATAACTTAACCAAAATTTCTTCCACTGCAAGGATATGAGAGGAATCTATAAGGACTTAAACCAGTGTAGTCCAGAGGACAGAATTTAAATATAGAACTGTTTTCTTTGCCCAAATAGAGCACCCTAGTCTTTAAATTTGAACTTGTTTTTCCATCACTGGAACATTTTAATTCAACAAACATACTAACTAGCAAACCAGGGAAATTATCTGCCCTTGGATTAGAAATTTGAAGTTAAATCTCTTGAATATAATTTCACAGAAAAATGCAAGTTATTCTGTGCTGTATTCTTGCCGTCACCCTAACAGCAAGAAGTGTATTCCAATATCATCCACCGATTGCCTTATCTAACAAAGCAAAGTGATCTTATACATAAATAACTTAAGAAGTCTGGATAAGCTATTCCTTCTGCTAGTTAACAGAAAAAACACAGAGTCAAATCTTTTATCACCAAGAAGAAAAGGTTTGTACTTGTAAGAAAGAAGCACAATGAAGAATTACACCTCTAATACTCAATAGTCGTTGCATAAAAAGCACAAAAACAGCAAGCATAATATTTAAGTGGAGTAACACCCATAGAACAAAAAAAAAAAAAGAAAAATTAAAAATGAAGCTTACAGTTAGTGTAAGCAGCTGGACTTTCGGATTCTTGCTACTAAGCCGCTTCTTTATACCTTTAACAACAACTTTTGCTTGTCTGATAAATATCACAAACAACATGAGAATTGAGCTCATAAAAGGCATTATTCCTCAAAGGAGCAGAAAGTATGCATTGTAGTGAAACTAAAGACAGAGAGCAAACATTCAGAGAAACAACAGAATTAAATAGTTAAAGAAGTTTGAGAACCACTAGCTCACAAGCGTAACAAGAACCATTAATATACAGTAAATAGCCGATGAAAGATGCAACGGAAGTACTCACACGCAAAACACACCACCACTAATTCAAAAACTACAGTGAACCAAACTATTAAATAATTGAACACGACTATATAAGGAAGAAAGAACATTACGCAGGATCGTGGTTGCAAATGTCACAGATGTCGATATTCATAGCCCAATCAGGACCGATTAGCATGTCGCTAGTCGCTCTTTCCACCATTGAGTTAACCATCTCGTCTTCCCCAAAACCGTCGAGCAAACTGACGACACCTCAACGCCGCCGAAACTTCTCAAACAGCATCCAAAAAAAACGATAGAAACTGAGAATTTCTTCACCTTTTTTTCGAAGAAGGGAAACTGAGACCACACAAAAGTAGCCATAGTTCATCCCGGAGGATCCGACCGTTGGTTCCTTCCTATCCCAGACAAAATTGCTCCTGCATTCCAGTAGAAATGGGACGCGTGGAGGCATCCCGACCGTAGGTAATTTACACAGCCGCGGCGCGCTCTATGATCGGACGGTGGAGGTTGCGTTGGAAAAATCAGTAGTCTGCAGTGGACCCGATGAGCCACGACCGCCGAACAAACGGGGCGATTTCGAATTGTTAGATTTTTACGGACCGCAAATACAATAATAACATTATTATTAGTACTAAATATTTAATGAATATTTCCGTCAGCGCGCAATTTTAAAATGATACTAGTATTCAATAAAGACACACAAGAACAGGCCGACATAAATAACAATAAAACTGCCTTTATTTTCCCTCATTTTGGTATAATGAGGAACAGCCCAGAGTCGTAACATGCAAAGGTGATATTTTGTGTAGAATTTAAATATTGAAAAATAAAATTGAAATTAAGAAATTGCAGGTGCAGTGGCGCGTGCAAGTTCGTACCCTTTGGTTAAGAAATCCCATGCCATCCATGCAAGAATTTTCTTGATTTTTTATTTTTATTTTTTTAATAACGCTCGAAACTCGCAACTATCTGTGTGACCAAAAGATATTCAAAGTTTTAAACCATTATCTCACATTTATAAGTAGAAAATTTTGATTTTTTTAAGAATGATCATTGTTTCATATTGTACTACTCTTGCAGCCACTGTTCCCTCATATTCCCGGCCACGAAGACACAGGGTAAGTGTCGCCGTCATGCCGTCATGCAGGCGGTTACTGGAGCTCAGATACAAGGAGCATGGAGAATGATCGGGATAGACATCACCGAGACAAAGCGAGAGAAATCCGTATCGGATATCTATCCCGACTATTCTCAATGCATGAAATCTTTGGAGTTACTGAGTTTATAAATCTTAACCTTAGCATGAAATCCTTATCGGATTCGATCAAAGAAGTCACCTGAGGGCTCGGTGTAGATTACTGTTTTCAGTGCACGAGAGCGCCAGCCTTGCTCAACGAAGCCCTTGAGACCACAAAAATGGTAATGGCTCCACATCTACTAAAAACTTCGACCTAGACATGTACTAATAGACAAAATTTCATGCTTATACTTATCTCACATGGTGGTATGTTATCAGGGCCTTGGCACCGTGGTGTTTCTTGGTGCAGGAGTTGAGACTAAAGTATGGCGGAGTGCAACCTCAGTCACATCTGCCTAAAATAGTGAAGAAATGTATCAATAAGGTATGGAAATGCTTTTGATCGAAATGGCAGTTAAATGTTGTTCATAGTTAAAGTAAAATGAATGATAAAAGACTCCTTACCGTTGAGCAGGAAATCGGTCTCTCTGGATGAAATTATGTCAAGGTTGTCGTCCAAGTTCTAAGAGAATCCTGTAAGCTGATATTCATTCATATGCAGAGGGTCGAGAGAGTTTCCATATGCAACGTATTATAAATAAGTGAGTATAACTGTGAAACTCATAGGTGAAATGACATTGAACAACAAACCATAAAATGATCAAGTAAAGCCACAAAATAATACACTTTAAGACAGCATTGAACAAAAAGAATGATCCATATCCTCAACATACTTCAATCTAATCCATTGTTCATTTTCTTTCTTTTTCCTTATTCAGGATATTCCGGGTGGTAGAAGATACAAGAATAAATGGAATATTCAAACACTAGATCATATGTCACAAACTGCATAAATTTTAATTAAGGGATTCATAGAGATTACAGTAGAATGAAAATTTTGAGGTCATTGACTGCTGCTTGATGGAAAAGTAACATTTCTCTTTCTAGGTGTTCCGCATTCACTAAAATCAAGGGTACGCCTCCCAGTCTGCAGCACATACATTACAACAGATTAATAAGCAGAAGTTAGAATGAAATTTTGATAAAAACTCAGCAACATTATAAATAATATCATAGTACCCAATGCCCATAAACTAAATTCATGATATAAAGCTGGCAAGCTTCTGGTTAAAATTTTCAAATTTGGAAATGAACATTTAAATATTAGCAACTATGAAGAATTCATGTTAACAGGCACAGATGACTAATGCTTGCAACGGCACACCTAGGAAACTTACTGGAAAGTAATCTGACCAGGCAAGTAAAACTCAATCTAAAAGAAAATTTGCAATTTGAAAAAATCAGATTAGAAATGTTTATGACAACCATACCGACAACCATACCGCAAAATTTGTAGCCTTAAGGGCATAATATTTGCTTTGGGAATCTGGACTAAAGCAGCTCGGCTTTCCTTCTCCTGGGCCTTTTGCCCATTTAGCTTTCAAAGATTCTGGAGTTTCTTCTCCCAAAATCTCCAGTGCATCAGCAAAGGTACCAGCAGTATGCTCTTCTAATTGCTTCATTAACCCAATGGCATCATAACTTTTGTCCCCTGGGCTCAAAATGTCCTACAAAGATAAGTGGCATGCGGTGAGAACAGATAAAGTAAAGTATCGGTTAAAATACATAATTAGACTACAAGGAATCAGACGGACCTCAACTGTTATATCTGTATCAACTATGGGACCTGGTGTAAAATTGTTAATAAACCAAGGTGATTTCCATATGGAAGGAGACTCAGTAGTCCTCTTGAATGGTGTCTCCACGCATCTGAGAATGAGAAAAACCAAAATAAGAAATGCATCACCACAATCACTACAACTATTAGAGTGCTCAGGAGACACAGCGAAGCAGCAAGAGAAAACCATAAAATCTAGAGCATGGAGCTGTAGCCAGTCATCTTACCTGCTGTCTGTTTCGACTATGCCTTCACCAGAACTTTCAACTTTCTTCTCTGAAGGGCTATTCAATGTTTGCATTGACGTTGTTGCAGCAAGAATAGTGCAATCCTTCTGTGTGATGTCTCTAGGAGAACAAATAGCAGAAAAGCTCAGTGTCTCGGCAGAAGATAAAATAGCACCATGTTTTGATACACAATCAAGTCTTTTCGAATACTTATTTCCAAGAGTTCTGGAGCCGGGGCCAGATGATCTATCAACCTTAACTCCAAAAGGGTCAGGAGACAAGAATAGCATGTTATTCATATCCTGTTCAACAAGGATTCCAGATAACTCATTTTCCTGCAACCAAAACAGGGTCACGACCAGATCAAATTACACAAATTTAGTAGTTCAAAAGAATAAAAAGTGTTCTTTTTTACAGTTATCTCAACTTCCTTTTCTCTTCTATGATTGTAAGCATCTAGACCGGTAAAGCAATCTCAATGCCATCAAGCCTTCATCCTATAATGTGGTGACTATCTAGATCAGATGTCACTGTTACCATTTGTTAAGACAAGTTAAAATACAATACTCAAGATTAGAAATTCAACTACTTCAAGAGATTTCAATTAACAGAACATCTATTCGAAATGGAATTGATTAGATAATGAATATTAGTCACATCATTCATGGAAAACAAGATTTTAGCTCTTTCTTGGCTCTATTCAATTTCAACACCTCAAATGTTTCTTTATACCATTGCTTCTAAACTATAAAGTGAAAAGATACTCACCAAATCCATTGCATCTTTGCCCACAGAAGCATGTTCAGGTATGTTGTCTGAATACTCATCGAATGAGATAAGAAGATTTTTGCTGCCTTCATTCTTCGCCTGACAATCAGGAGCAGGGACCATGTTTTCTTTTTCCATAAAAGGCACTTCGAATTTCCCTTTACACTCTGGAGATACCAACAGCATTGCTTCTCTTTCATCTATACTTCCATTAAATACATCTTCCGATGTGGAAACATCATTTGTTGGGTTGGAAAACTCTTGTTCAGATATACTTTCAAGCTTCTTTCCACTGCTTGTTTCAGAAGCAGGAGATAACATATCTCGGTTTCTTTTTTTCATTATTGATGGAGCGTCGGGAAAACTCTTGGCTGCACTTTTCAAAACTGCGACTGGGCTATCATCTTTATTTGGTGAATCCCAGAGTTTGAGTGGAGTCATGGAAGAAATCATCAGCTGGCGTATGCCAAACGGACTGTACTGTTGATGCATATCACTGCCAGATTCTATAAGATCACAACTGAAAAATGGCATCTCAAAGCTTGGAAAACGAGGAGGTTCATAGAATAAAACTCCCAACCCCTGTTCTTCTGAGTCAGCTCGGTGTTTGTCTTTGGAAGAACAACATTGAGAAACATCCAATGGAGTTGATACAAAATCATTTGCCAAAACTAGATTTGATTGCATATTTACCACGGCGGAGTTTTCCATACAAGCAAAATTATTGAATTCCTTGGCATGAACAAATTCATCACCTTGTCTTTGCAAACTGGACTCCTGCTCAGCAATCATATGAGAGGAATAGTTGCACTGATTTGCAGTTATACTGGAAATAAGCAAATCATCATTAGACGCCAGGAGTAGATTAGGAGTGGCAAGAGGTTGACGAAGAGGAATTCCCATCATATCATAAGGCACCTGAGAAGAACATTGATTATATGACGACTCTGCAGGTCCATCAACATCCCTAGTAGTAGTTTCAAAGAGAGATTTATCATGGCTATCCTGACTATGTTCCCTCTGGCAGTCCAAACTAGCAATAGAGTTAGGAGTAGCAGAATTCACAACCCTGTTTGTCACGGAAGTATGTTCCTCATAAGTTGCTGAAGGAAAGGATGCATTTTCTTGGTTATCCCTTCCAGAAAAAGATGAAATGAACATTCCAGGTGAATTTTGCCAAAGCTCCTGGAAAGACATATCAGGCAGCCCACCATCTGTGTTTTGTTGATCATTCCTTGGAAGTGTTACCTGATCTGGAGAGGAACCAAGTTCAAGAAATTCATCACCCTGCTGTTTACAAGGTGTTTTTTGTATGGCATATGTGACGTCTTGAGAAGTAGGGCAATGATCTTCAGAAGAGCGGACTGTACTTGATTCTTCAGTTGCTCTGGAGCTCCCCTCGGGATGTTTAATTTTCTTGATTGATTTGTTTGTAGACTGAGATGTACCTTCCACCACCTCTGCTCTGTTTCTACCATCTTCACTACTTTGTTGTGCCATTGAAGAAGAGGAAGCTGGCTCTCTATGGCAAACAAGGGGTGCGCCTTGGGACTGTGAAAGTAGCCCTGATGCCATATACATGTCTAGCTTCTTCTTGACAGCAGAATTCCAATGATTTTTAATTGCATTGTCAGTCCTGATGTCATATGTACAGTGGAAACGAAAATTAGTAAAAGCCAGATGAATAACATGATATGCAGGTGATAGACATGTGAAGTTCATATATTTTTTAAGTATTATAGCTTCCTATAACTAATAATAATTATTGTACCTCCCAGGCAAAACCTTTGTTAACTCAGCCCACTTGTTCCCATAAATCTGATGGGCACGAATTAAAGTCAGCTCCTCATCTTGAGTCCAAGCTTCTTTATTTATGCCAGGGTTAAGATGATTGTACCACCTACAACACAATTAATGTCAACATATGTCCCAGTAAGTTTACCAAACAATAAAATGAAAATTGCATATATGAACATCAAGGTGGAAAGGGAGCCTACCTTTCCCTACATTGCTTCCCTATACGCCCAGGAAGATGCTGCGCAATGGTAGACCACTTTTTTGGTCCAAATTTATTCACCAATTCAGTTATGCTTTCATCCTCCTAAGCAGGGAAAAAGACAATTGTAAGTAAATTCTAATGAAAACAGAACACAGCCAAATGGAAAAAAAGAAGAACATTGCTCAACCTCTTTTGTCCATGGACCTTTAACAAGATCTGGATTAAGAACCTTCTGCCACCTGTGTAAGCATTGCACATCTGTTCGATCCTTGAAACACTCCGCTGTAACAGAACAGAAGCCACCCAAAGAGTAAGATCTCAGTAAAGGCCACACCTTGCAACAACTAACCACTAGCGCAGAACAAAGTCCTTTTTGTCATTTAGGAGTGACTAATTTAGGAAAAAGCAAGTCAGCACTTCGCTTCACACAAAAACACTTCCAGCCAAATCCTAGGGCAACACATACCAATAACCACACATCCTGAAAAGCTCATGCAACCAAATTTTTAAATAATTATCAGAAAGGAAAATTAAGAGTAAAGTTTCAGAATTTATGAGTCTCCAAATAAAGTTCTTAGTCTTCAAAAATCATCTTCGATCTTCTTTGTGAATAAAATATTGTATTAGTTGAAGCTGGCTATGGTATCGCAGCCTTCTATCTAGTTATTCCTTTAAAACATATATATGTATATATATATATATATATTTAACATCTTAAATATGTTATGTTGCCGTTGTGACTAGGCCCTCTAATAAATAATTCGGAAGGCTAGACAATGCTTAAATCTACTTCCAGTTTTGACTAGCTTCTAATAAGTAATTTGAAAAGGAACAGTGCTTAAGTCTACTTCCAGCTACAAGTAATAAATGATAAAATGTTTTGCTGCGTATTATTACCAATCTTTTTCCAGTTTTTTCCATTAAATCGTTGAACAGCCATCCGTAATATCTCATCCTGTCAGGAAAATGTTGAGACACACATTAAGAATTGAAAATTCCAAAATTGGTAGTGGCCTAGTTTGATACAAAAATGCCTGCGTTAAACAGCAGAGAATGTTCAGTGTTTACTGAGAAGCATAGTTCATTGACATTACAACTAGAGTAGTTTATAACCCTGATAGGATCCATATGTTGGGCACCAATACAACCAAGTGGCATGCTTTAAATTGCTCTTCCAAAGTAATTTATGCGGCTAAATAACCAGTTATAGTAAAAGAAACTCTATTCCAGAGTGTTTTGATCCCCTTGAAAGACCTTCGTAAACATGAAATCTGAGACTACAAAATCATATTGAGACTGAGCTATCACTATGTTTGATATTTTCGCTTCTAAAACAATATATAGTAATTTAAGAAAAAAAATGGCATACCATCAGAGTAAAAACAAACAATATGTAGAACATTACCATCCTAAATTCCTAAAAACTAGCCATTAACAAGATGATCTGAAGAAGATAAAGCTATTGCTCCTTTTGCACATGGAATGGTTATATTGTTTAAATCTAACAATTCCTTCATGTTCATCATACAAGAGTTGTAAGAAGAAAACCAAACATGTACTACCGTCTACTCTCGATGAGTATAACTCCCAGGAGCATACTTTTGAGTAACAATATAATCACATGCGAAGGTTATTACTGACTCTGCATTCAATTAAGAAAAGTTGCAGATGCAGAAATATAAGTTTCAGAAAAGTATCTGGTTAACCTCCTCTGCAGTCCATTGCCCCTTTGTGGAGCGCTTCCTAGGCCCACTGGTCCTCCTACACAAAAAGTATGAAATATCATGTAAGTAATGTTTGAGTAAATCTTCAATGCTTCAGCTGCAGCATTCCAGTTATAGGAAGGAGAAAATCACACTCAGTTTCCAATTGATTAAGCTTTAATACTAATGTGAAACCACTCCTATGTTTTCAGAGGTATGAAGATTATAAATGCAGCTTTTTTATTAGGGGGCCTCAATAAATTTATTAATACATACATATTGGGAAAGGATCACTACTTAAATTGCAGAATAACAAGTGAACTAGCTGTTCTTAAAAACATACCCATGCAACGGTTGAGCTCTTTCTGAACCACTGCCAGCACCATCTCGAAGTGTTTTTCTACTCTCATCACCATTCATATTTAGTCAAGAAATAAGAAAACCTGCATATGCCCCAAAATTCCAAACACTGGCAACCATCTACAGAATGTTGTCTCCTAATCATTATATGCTACCTGCAGGGATGTGGGCACAATTTCAATTCAGTATGAAGTCAAATATATTGAGAAAGATATAAATGATAGAACAGAGTAAATCTAAGTATGATCCGAATATGCAAAGAATTTTGATATTACTTAGTGCTGATACAGCATCCATTCACAAAAATGGCATCTGTCAAGAAATCCCCTTGCGTTCTAATTAAAATCAAATATTTGAGAGTTATCCGACCTAGTACACGGTGAAATAAATGATTTTGTGCCACCTTCGGATCTACATAACTGAAGTAAAGTATACTTACCGCAATTTCTGCGCCCGGTGAAATGAGAAATCTCATAATATGTTAAAGCTATGGCTACCAGTGTATGGATGAAGAAGAGTCAGCTATGTAGAGATAAAACATGTGTTCTGGAAATCTAAGGAAACATGCGAGTTGAAATTTCCAATTACAAGAAATACTCAAGAATCTCAATGGGCAAAATCAGAGGCAAATATCCTAGAAAGAGATCAAACAACACAAACTTAACCGAATCTCCAAAAAGGATCCTCCTACTTAGGGTTTCATTCTTGAAATAAATGCCGTTTTCAAATACGCAAATGAATGGAAGAACGAAATAAAGAAAATCATTTCACAAGCATCCTTCGATTGACGAAAAACACTTGCCGACAAGAACTTCAAAACAGACCAAACCCAGCTTCATCAACTCCAATCCGACACAAGATACAGCCGTACCCCGACTGATCGCCTCAACGCTCATTCCAATCCAAAAATGAGCAAATTCCTTCGATCCTATATGTATATATATGCAATCACACATACAAACAAAAGATTCCTCTATTGCGAGAGCAAGAATTTTGAGCAGAAAAGAAAGGAGACGAATGCTGGTATGCTGAGCGTATCTGAGAACTGTTCTAGAAGCAGGAGGTATCAATAAATAGAACAACGGTCCGATGATTCAAAATTGAAAGGGACGCTGGGACGGAGAGCTGTTTCAAAACCCTTGTGGTAAACATCGAATAGTAGTCTGGCAACAACGGTGAGGATCGTGCCACGATTACAAATCTAACGGCGTATATTCCTTTCTTTTTCGTACGTTAGTAATATCTTGTTTTTTTTCATACATATATATACAATCTGATTATTCTATTACTATTCGAACACAATATTTTGTTTTGCTAAAGATACCTTAAAAAAAATATTTTATATTAAGGAATTTTCAAATTCAAAAAATAATAATAATACAAGTCAAAATATATGGGAAGTGAGTGTAGAAAATTAAATACACTCACATTTATTTTTATTTTTTAAAATGCAACTAAAATATCTTACAAATTCTGAAATTCTTGTGCATGCACGAGAACCATTTGCTTCACAAATCACAATGTAAAATAGTGATATGTTTGGTAATGATTTAAAGGGTGTTTTCGGATAAATCTAAATTTTTTATTTTAATATAATATTTTTATAATGAACCTGACCAAAATACACTCAAACTGATATTTAAGGACAGTCAAATAACTACCTTGGTCAAAAAATACATGTGCAAAGTCAAAATCATTTATTCAAAATTTCAAATTAGTTACTATTTTTTATTTTCTAAGATTATCAAATTAGATAAATATATTTACAATTTACAAGTCTATTAATAGTATTTTATATTTGATAAATAAACTGTAAATGTATAAAGTTTAAATAATCTTGAATTGTTGAAATTATCTGATATATGTTTACTAAATAAAAAACAATATATCTAAAATTCTAACCAACATTTATTAAGAGGGACTCCAAATTTTATCTCGAAAAAATTTAATTGATAATTAGAGGAATTATTCTTCACTCTTATAAACTATTTGGAACAACTCAATTAAATGCAAAAATTTGTAGATTATTAGGTTTAACTGAAAATTTATTTAAAAAGCATTCGGAAATTAGCAAAAAAATCTGTTATACAGTTTTTAATTTATACTATTTAATCTTATGTCTATTTATAAATATATAACAATTGTTTACATGTTCAAATTTTTCTCTTATTTCATAAAAAATCTCGATTAGCTTAAGTGTCAATGTTCATTCCTCTCCAAACAAAATGTGCATACAAAAAAATTAGCTCTTCTAATGGCTTGGAAGTGGTCTCATTTGCACTAGGTCACCTCTATGTTGCTACATTATTTTAATTTCTAAAATAAAGTTATTGTGTATCTTTTTTAATTGAAATTGGCAAAATAAGTTTCATTTGAAATAGTTGAGCATCTAAATCTAAGTTATTGTTTTTTATTTTACTTTTCAAAAAATATTTTCACATTATATTACAATCAATTAATTTAATAATAAATTTATTAAAATTTGTGTTAAATGAATATAAAATATAAATATTGAATATAATATAAACAATTAATTAATACTTTTTCTGGTAGAAGATTAAAAAAATAGTTATATTTTAATATAAAATTAAAATAAAATAAAATATTATAAAAAAATTATGAAATAATCTGTAAAAGAATAATGAATAATTAAAAATTAGTGATATTATTGTCAAAGTAAAAATAATAAATATAAACGTATAAAATTATTTTCTACAAATAAACTATGGTTAAATTTAGCGAATAATTAGATTAAAAAAAAAAAATATCCGGATGGAAGGAATAATTTAAACATATAATCATAAATTCATAATGGTATTATCCTATAACCACCAATGAGATTTATGCCTGAATTCACAACGAATTTATTTATTTATTAATTAATTTATTAAGGTAGCGGAACGACGTCGTCTCGAAACCCTAGGTAGTTATAGTCCTATAATCCAGTCTAGTGCCTAGAAACCCAAGCCACGTCACCCATCGGCATGAAATGGCAGACGGATTCCTCGCCGGGCTCCGCCTTCACCGCCTTCAAAGCAAAAGTCTCAGGGTTCCATTCCGACGTGTCCTCGTGGCACGCCGCCGCCGCCTCCGCCTTGGATCCGTCGCCGCCCACCATCGACACCTGATACGCCACCGTAGGGTTCGCCACGTGGCAGTAATACGCAGAATCCTGGAGGTGGCACGCCACCGCCCCTTGGTCGCCGTCCATTTTATTCACCGCCACAATTTCGTACTCCTTCATCTCGCCGGAATCCTCCACCGCCGTCGTCATCGCCTGAACATCTTTCCCCAGCTTGGAAACGGCGAAATCGGCCATCGATTTCAGGGAATTCGCGCAGACGCCCTCGTCGGACGACGATCGCGCCGACCTCTCGCAGTCGGAATATTCCGGCGAGGACGCAACCGGCGCGGCGTCGGAATCGACGAATTGGGCGTTCAATTTGTTGCCCGGCCGGAGGTCTTTCTCGAAGAAGAACAGCGACGCCATGGGATTGTCGCGGAGGTCCTTGTCGTCGGCGACGATGCCGTACTGGAAGGGGTTGACGCCGACGTGGACCCGAACGGCGCCTCTGGGAGTTTGGACTGTTATGCCCTTGGTCGGAATCGGGTTGACGTCGACGCTTCTGCGCTGGCCAGGCCCGCCGGTTCTGACGCTGACGCCGCCGACTCCGACGTGTACGTTGGAGCCGGCGCCCGGCGTGCCGGCGTGGACATTGAGGCCGCCGGGACCGACGATTGCGGAGGGGATCTTCTCCTCAGACCAGGTTTGGGTAAGGAGCTGTTTGAGAGAATCGGGCATTGAGGTCCAGGAAGCTTCTGGAATCTTCTCGTTGTTGTAGTCGGTATCATGTTGGCTTGCAACCATTATTGCGACCTGAACCAAAGACATCCAATCACCGTTTAACACGTGTACAAGCGTAATAAATATTATTTTTTTTATTGATAGAATTGGCATGTGCACAAAATTGCTTTGGTTGTCTTATTTTCTTTTCTTTTTCTTTTTTTCTTTTTTTCATATTATATATTCGCTATATTTTTTCTATTAAACAATAGTATAATATTTAATGCTTATTTATATATTTTTTTTTTAAAAGAAAAAGACTTCATTCTTAATGTGAAGAATGGTTATATTTAATGTTTTTATTTTTATTCTAATACTATATAAAATCAAAATATGAAGACGCAAAGTAAAAACAAGATGCATGTTAACTATTCAAATATTTATTTTAACTTGAAACAAAATTTGAATTCAGAACAATCTAAGTATAAAACTTTAAACTCACTATGCATATGACTAATGAAAAATAGTAGTAATAATAACTTACAGACAGAAATATTGCTAGCATGAAACGGTGAACCTTGACGAGCTCCATTTTCTAAAATTTAATTATGAAGACTTTGATCTAGTTACACTTATATATATATATATATATATGTAAATGTCATGCATGCATACCTAATTAATGCATGGTGTTGAATATATGTACTCCCTCCCGAAATTAAATATTCATTTATTTTTTCACATAGTTTTAGAAATATTAGTAATATATTGAGATATAGTAAAAATAAAGTAGAAATGACTAAAATAAACTTATTAGTATGTATGATATAAATGTAATGACATTTGTATAATATATTGTAAGTTGTAAAGGTATTTGTAATGTTAGGTAGATAGTACAGTTACTAAAAAAGAAAATGGATACTTTGTTATGGGACGGACTAAAATGGAAAAATAGATACTTTGTTATGGGACGGAGGGAGTATATATAATTAATCAAACTCATGACCTCACGGTCAAAAAGTCCAACCCCTACACAACCGGTCATTCCTTACGGGACTTCCAATTTGATGATACTCAACATGGTGCTGCATTATTTCATCTTATAAATTGGTCAAATTAATGTCATGGTTACGCAACACATTTTCATTCATTTGGCATTATTCATTTTTCAAAAAACATCATATCAAATACATTTTTTTTCTCACAAAACATCAAATCAAATAATAATTTTTTTACTTTTTTCAAAACTTCTAAATTTTCAAAAACCTCTTATCTAAACAATCTTTTAATGTTTATTTAATATATTATTGTTACGTATGAAATTTATAATTAGGTTAAAAGACTTAAGCTAGAAGAAGATGTGGGCCTGTAATTGGGTCCGTCAGACTTATCAAGGGGTATTTCAAGATAATCGATTGAATCGGACGTCCTTCTAAGGAAATAGGCGAGTCAGACAGTCCATAAGTCGAATGGTCCGCGGGTCGGACGGTTCACAAGTCGGATGGTCCGCAAGTCGGATGGTACACGGGTCGGGCGGTTCACAAGTCGGATGGTCCACAAGTCGGATGGTCCGCGAGTCGGATGGTACGCGGTCGGATAAGCAAGTCGGAAGGTCCGCGGTCGGACAGACAGGTCGGTTGATCTGCAGTTGGATAAATAAGTCGGAAGGTCTGCGGTTGAACAGACAGGTCGGTTGATCTGTAGTCAGATAAGCAAGTCGGAAGGTACATGGTCGGACAAGTAGATCGGAAGGTCTGTGGTCGGACAGGTAGGTCGATTTGTCTGCGGTCGGACAGGCAGGTCGGTTGGTCTGCAGTTGGACGGGCAAATCGGCTGTTGCGGGGATAAAGTGAGAGCAGTAGCTTGGTCGGTTGAGTGACGCGTTGGGTAAGAACGTGTCTCAGCAAAAGGAGAATTGATAGACGGTTGAGGGGAGGCGTTGTAACCGTTCGGGCGACGGTTCCAGGTACTGTTTCTGATGAGTATTTAAGGATTGGGGTCAACAACTGGTAAGGTATCTTCAATCATCTTTAAACGAGAGCAAAGTCAATGATTCGGAGATCATCATTTAAATTTCAATTTGCAGCATATATTTTCCAATTTTTATTTATGTACCGTGCAGTGTTTAGAGATTCCTAATCTCAAACACTAATTATATCAAATTCGAAAATAATATTCTATTTTTGAATTTTACTTTTTATTATTGAAAATTAGCATCAACAATTATATTTTAATTTTTTTTTTTTGGTTAATTTCAAATGACTCTGATTTTGTTTTACGTCAATATTTAATAAGTTTAGTGTGTTGTAATGTGGATTTGGGACCCAATTTGAGTCTATATGCAGCAAAAATTTATTAAGAAATTAAAATATTAACTGCTATTAACTTTCAGCATATTGATCCTTAACAAACACGAAACTCATGAAATCGGTATTATGATTTATGAATGTTTACTTTTTATTTATTTATTTTTTAAAAGGATAACAATAATAATAAAATCAATATTTTGGACCACCCACATATGTAGAAGAATATTAATGTTGGCACCAATCGAAGTTTTAATGCTAAGCTTATTTCAAAATTAATGAGTAGATTAGGGTTAAAAAAATAAATAAAAAATCAAGGTTTGCATATCACATTTGATTAGCCATATTGAAAAATAATAGAATTGGGCTTGTATCACTTGGATGAATTAAAGTCATCTTTTGGGAATAATCGAACTCTTAAGTCATCTTTTGGATGAATTGATCTAAAAATAATTATCTGATTTCATTTTAAGATTCGGTCTTCTATATTGTCTAATATATAGAGCTAACAATTATTTACATACTAAGCTAAAATTAATTTTTTGATGGGTAAACATCTTGTAAATATTGAACAAACATAAGCGACAAATATGCATTGATACATTAGCCAAAAGAAACTATTTTTTTTAATATCATATTTCATATACTACCTCAGTTCTATTTTCTTGTTTTCTTTCCTTTTTTTTTATTTTAGCGATTTTTAGGTGATATAATTTTGATGGTTTTTTTTTTTTTTTTTTTTTTTTTTATTTGTAAGGAATTTATAAACTATATTGATAAAAGAAAATTAATGAAAAATTGAGTATAAAGTAAAAATATCTATATAAATATTGGAAACATAAGCTCAAAATAAAAATAATAGTAAAAAGAGGGAGTATTTTTTTTTTTTTATCGTAGTTTGAAATTAATTGTTGATTTGTATATTTTTTAAATAATATTTTGATATAATATTTTTCTGAGAGAAAATAATATATTTTTATCGAGAAAACTGTATAAAATAAATAATAATATTAATTTAAATTTAAAATGGTAAAAGAACAAATCATATACTCCCTCCGTCCCATGTAATATCGTGTATTACTGTAGACACGAGAATTTATGTAAAGTATAATTAGTAAGTAATTAAGAAGTGTATTAGTAAAAATAATTATTATTTAGTAAAAATAATTATAGATTAAGATTAAAATAAGTAAATAGTTTAATTAAAATTAAGAAAATTTAAAAATTTTAAATACCATTAAAATGTATAATTATATTTTCAAAAATAGAAAGAACAAGTTATATAAGACGGACGAAAATAAAAAATAGAGACAAATGATATGGGACGAAGAGAGTATATATCTACTTGTGTTTCAAACATTGTTTAATTCAAATAAGAATTTAAAGTTTGGGTGTGCTATATTTAATATTATTATTAACAATACTAATTTATGTTAAAAGCGCACTTTTACTTTCACTCGAGAAACGCGACTTCAGTCGAACATAAATTGAAAAGCTTCCTTTCCCCCTTTTTCTAGCTTCATTTGGATCTATTTAAATATATTAATATACACACACCATAACATAATAGCCGTTTATTCTTTTATCATTTTAAACAAAAACAAATATTATATATTTGACATACTTTTTAATAAAAATATATTATCTTTTTATAAAATATCATAGTATTAAAATGCTATTTAAAATAAGAATTCAAATTAATATCAAATTGAAATTTTAAATTAAAATAATATAATATAAAAAAAATATTTGATGTGATTTTTTAAATAAAAAATTATTTTTAATAATATACTAAATAAAGATATTTAATTGAATAATTTTGAATAAAATATTTTGATGAATAAAGTAAAACTAAATGTAAATTTAAAATTTGTTTTATTGTAATTTGAAACTAATTTAAAATAACTATTAATTTGAATTTTTATTTAAATAATATTTTGATAAAAAAAATTAATATATTTTTATTGAAAATTGTAAAAAATAAATAATATTAATTTCAGTTTATTTATTTATTTATTTAAAAAAAAATAGACAAAAAAAGATACCTTATATAAACATGGTTTGCATGGGCCTTTTTGCTTTGAATGCTTTTCAATTACTTCCTGTGGAAGTACTCAAATACTTTCAAAGTAAAAATCACCTTTTGTTTTTGAACGAGTTCATTTATATTTTTAATGATTTGTAATATTTAATTATTTAATGTATATATCGTATTTCATATTTATTTATATAAAATATATTATATTTATTAATCTATATTTTTATTTATTATTTTTAGTGGCAAATTACTAAACTAATATTATAACTATTAAGGTTTTATTTGGTTTTGATCTCAAACATTATATTAAAATACGGCTTAAACAAAAAACTTAAATAAAAAAACATAAAATCAAACCAAACTAAAACAAACCAAACCCGAAAATTTTAGTATCATTCTCAAGATTGTCAAAGTTATAATTCAGTGATAATGTTGCAATGTCACCATTATCATCACAATCAACAAGCATATATTGAATTCATACTTATATGTATTTAATAATTGCACCAATATATATATACATATATATATACTCATGTTTTAAAATTTGCTGATATAAAATTTTCAATTAATAAGAATAATCAGTTGATTGAGGGGGTAACTATATGAATTAAAATAAACAAACCCAATTTTTTTATTTCTTGTTTTAAAAAGAATTCCTACCAACTAAAAGAAAAATAATGGGTGGAAAGTGGAAACCCATCTTGATCATGTCACAAATCTTAATTATTTTCCTGTTAGATTCAACTAAACTCAAGAGATTATTGATCTCTAGACCCTACTAATGATGATACTTATTAAATAATATCATATTATATGCAATCACTTAACTAAGTAATTAGTGCATCTAATTGGGTTTATTGTGATGCATTAAGCAATAATTATTGCTGTTATTGGTGATGAAAAGATGGCTTAATATAATATATATATATATATGAAAGTTAAGAATGTGTATCCATACCCAGTTATATATAATATAATATAATTATTAGTGGACAGAAATAACTTTTTCATATATTAATCAGCTTATATATTTTATTTAGTTGTTCCATCAATTAGAAGAAGAAAGATAAGAATCAAATTTAATTATTATACAGCCATCACCTTCAGCCCAATATATTAAACCCTTATTATTATTTAAAGAAGTCAATAAATAATTAGTATTAGGCATGTTTCCAAATGTTATATACTTAAAACACTTGAATTCACGAGAGGCCTAAAGGAAGGATGACATGCATGCATGCATGCATACTACACGTCCAGAAACTTCTATTAACGCCTTTAATAATTACTATAAACTACTACTCTAAATTTAATGTAAAATTTTTGACAGGTTAAGACAATATGGACATGTATACAAAAATATATATCATCACTAATACTATAAATTAAATTTATGATGTGAAAAGTTGGCAAACTTCTATTTGAACCAAAAATTGACATGTCACTCATGATGATTTCAATAATTGACATGATAAAGACTCATATATAATAATATACACGAAACTAATTAATTAATATTTAACTGAACAAACTACCTTAACCCATGACATTATGTATTGAGTTAGTCGAATTAAAAATTAAATTCAATTAAACAAATATCAATATACAATTGTAAAGTTTTTAATGTACATGAAATTTCCAAATATATATATATATATATATTTCAAAAAATATAATGATATAATTCAACAAAACCCATCAAATATATTGTTCTATAAAAAGTGTATATATATATTAGATCAAATAATAAATAAAATGAGGTATAAGAAAAATTTTAATGTGATGATATTATAGATGTTAATTGTATATATGTATATACCAATTTCAGTTCATCCCCAACAAAAAGACAACTTATAATTAAAGATAATAATGTTATATAGAGAAAGTGGAACATAGAGATGATCATGTGATTGAACACACCACTTTTTAAATTAAAGCAACTCAACACTTACAACACTTTGCAAATTAAATATGTATATTTATATGTATATAATCGTTAATGTGTTTAATTAATTAATTTTTATATTAAATTTTCATTCAATATATATATATATACAGACATATATGTATAGATTGTAGCTCTATTCGTTGGCAATGATGGATGATTACTCGAGGGAGATGGAACAAGGAATTAATGGCGGCGGCGATCCGTACAATAATTTAAAATCACGCAGCGTCTGGTTCCCGGGGCCGGTGATCGTCGGGGCGGGCCCGTCGGGGCTGGCGGCGGCGGCTTGCCTGAAATCGAAAGGGGTGCAATCGCTGGTGATCGAGAGGTCCAATTGCATAGCTTCTTTGTGGCAATTGAAGACCTACGACCGCCTGAAATTGCATCTGCCGAAGCAATTCTGCGAGCTGCCGCTGATGCCTTTTCCGGCGGATTTTCCGACGTACCCTTGCAAAGAGCAGTTCATCCAGTACTTAGAGGCGTACGCCGACAAGTTTGAGATCCGGCCGGCGTTCAATCAGCGGGTAGAGAGGGCGGAGTTCGACGGGAAGTGGTGGAGGGTGACGGCGTCGACGGCGGAGGGGGCGACGGTGGAGTACGCGTGCCGGTGGCTGATCGCGGCGACGGGGGAGAATGCGGAGGCGGTGGTGCCGGAGATTGAGGGGATGGCGGAGTTCGGGGGGCACGTGATGCACACGTGCGGGTACAAAAATGGAGGGGCGTATTCGGGGAAGAAGGTGCTGGTGGTGGGTTGTGGGAATTCGGGGATGGAGGTGTGCCTGGATCTGTGCAACCACAATGCGGCGGCGGCGCTCGTGGTCCGGGAGGCAGTGCACGTGCTGCCCAGGGAGTTCCTGGGGAGGTCCACCTTCGGGGTGTCTATGTGGTTGCTCAAGTGGCTGCCGGTCCGCCTGGTGGACCGGCTTCTGTTAGTTGCAGCACGTGTGGCGCTAGGGGATACCGCCCGGTTCGGGCTGGATCGGCCCCGGATGGGCCCGCTGGAGCTGAAGAACCGGTCGGGGAAAACTCCTGTGCTGGACGTGGGAACTCTTGAGAAAATTAGGACTGGGGATATTAAGGCATGCATTAATATAAATCAATTTTTTTTAATCTAATATTAAATAATTAATTAAAAATGCATGCAGGTATATCCCGCAATCCAACGGTTGAGAAGTGGAAGAACAGTTGAATTTGTGGATGGGAGAAGAAGGAGATTCGATGCAATAATCCTGGCAACTGGTTACAGAAGCAACGTCCCATGTTGGTTGAAGGTATATTATTCTTATTATTATTATTATTAATTTAGTATTATTATTATTATTATTATTATTATTAAATTGATACTAATATTGTTCAGGAAAGCGAATTTGGGAATGGGTGGAAAGGCAAATGCGGGGTATATGCAGTGGGGTTCACCAAACGTGGCCTTATGGGAGCTTCCATGGATGCCAACAGAATTGCAGCCGATATTATTCATCAAACCACCACTGCCACTGCCACTGCCACTGCCACTCGCAATAATAATAACAATTATAATTATAATAATCTCATCTCTGCACAATGCTCACACAATTGCATTAATACTATTGTCATATTGGTAATTATAATCACAGTAATAATTCCCTGCACTACTTAACTGAAAGGAAAAACCCTAATGTCATGAATAAGATCACATGAACACGATGCTTTGATTAAGTTCTCCATGATGCTATACATATATATATATATATGTGTGTGTGTGTGTGTGTTGTGTGTGTGCATGTTTCTAAATTGGCTATATATATATATAAACAAATGAAAATCACGAATATAATTAAATACAGCTAAAGATAGCTTTTGATGATAGTATAATTAAGGACATGGGAATCTGTATATGCACTGCACGTTGTTTTTAATTAGTTGATTTAACGTAATGAGAAAGAAAGAATTCATTGAACCCGACAAGTATATATGTTTTCTTTTCGATCTTTTTAGGGCAAAAAGGTGAATTGTAATTTTCTAAATGCCACTTAGCATCAGATGGATCGATGGAATCACACTTTTAGTAAAAGGACGCAGCAACCAATCATTGCCTTTGGAAATTAGCTCTTTTTGTTAAATTAATTGTTGCTATATATACACTATCGATTAAAATGACAAAATCTGATAGGTGGAGTGGAGGCTGATTTTGGGGACACCTGGGAGTTCAAGTCCTGGATGAGAAATCGCAACACAAAAGTAGAGAAATAATGCCGTGCGGTGAACGTGGATCGAACACGTGACCTTCAGATCTTCAGTCTGACGCTCTCCCAACTGAGCTATCCCCGCTTTTGTTATTAATTTTTGATATATATTTATATATATTTGCTAAACATATTTTGAACATTAAATTAAAGACCCTGAAACTAACTAATTAAACATCATTTCTTGTTAGGACTTTTTTTATTTCTTGATTGTAGGTTGAGCTTATTTAATTTCAAATATATATCTATATTTATATACGCAGAAACTCAAGAATTAATCTATGAAAATTTCCAATTGAGTTATATGGATTTGAAACAATTGATTGAATTAGCATACAACGTAACTGAAATGAAGTAAAAGTAACATAAATTGCAAGAAAGAATGAATGATGGTGAAGAACAATGATGAATATTTGCATACATAGAAATACAATTAAAATTAAAGGGCATTGCATTATTCATTAATTAATTCATTTCTAACTAATTAATTAATTAGTGAACAATGTCTCGCAAATCTCAGTGAAAACATCGATGATGATGGCGTGATAGGAAGGTGAATTCAACGACAAGAAACACAGCAGCAGCCTCTCCAATTCGTCGCCGGCTCCGACCATCTGCTTCTCCATTATCATTTCCACCATTGATGCCCTGAAATCGCTCCGAGGATCCACCGACCTCTTCTCCACCGCGTAGCTCTCTTTCAGGATCCCCGCCGCCGATTCCACTTCCAGACTTTTTCTACATCTCCGGCGCCGACGACGCCGCCGCCGGGAACCCGACTCGCCGTTTTTGGAGTAGTAAATCTGGTCGATCGACAATTGATGATCGGAGGTCGCTTCGAGTTTCTTCTTATTACCACCGGCGACTTTGCCCGACGTCGACGTAGCGAAGCTTCTCCGGCGAGATTTGGAAGAATTCACAGACGAAAAGGAGCGGTTTCCTCTTTCATCGATGCGTTTCATGATCTCTTCCGAGAATCTCCGGCTGGATTTCAGGCGGAAAGAGTCGCCGGCGGCGGAGTTGGAAGACGTCAGGCTGAAAAAAGTGTCGGATTCGACGGCGGCGTCGTGCCGGCGCGGCTTCTCGTCGCTGCTGCTGAACCATCCGCCCCCAGTACTGTACGATGAGGAACTGACGACATTCGAAACCCTCTTTCTCGTGTCCACAACCACCACTTTCCCTTTCCCTTTCCCCTTGTTCTTCTTCAGAGAATCCCCAGGAAATCGGCTGCTGCTCTTTCTGCAGATTCCTTTATAAGCTGCTGCTGCTGCTGTTGCAGTTGCAGTTGCAGGAGAATAATAATTATGGTAATAATTATTAGGAGCAGAGGGAGAGGGGACTACTTTTCTAGGGTTTGAGAAATTAGACGATAATGAAGAAGAGAGGTCGTTTTCATGGCGCAAGAATATCTTCTTTGAGACGACGACGGAGCTGCTGTCAGCAACGTCGCCGCGAATAAGCCTTCGGAGATGGCAAGACCCCAACGACGACGGCAGAAGCCGACACACAGCTTTCACGATTGAATTATGATCGTTATTGCCGCTGCAACTCTCCATCCAATTCATTCAGATCAGATAATAGACGATACTGATCGATCGATATACGAACGATATATATATATATATATAGATACAGCACAGACACGAAATACACACACCTGTATGTATATATATATATATATATAGCTCCGTGTGCAGCGGCGTATTCTCAGAGTCGCAGAATGTCAACAAGCTTATGTCCTTTTCAATCCCCCCATACAAATCAAACAATATATGTATATATATATATATATATGAGGCTGCAGATATATGGGGCTGACTTGAAAAATAATAATAAATTAAATTAAATTTGGGTCGGGCCGGGCCGGGCCGGGCATCTTTCAGTGAGTGAGAAGGTTCCAAAGAGAAGAGAACAGAAAGAGTAGCGTTGCAGGAATTTCAAACTCCAACTTCACCAAAAGCTACACGACATACACGTACTCTTTGGTCCCAGATTTCCATGCTATTCTTTATATTTATAGTTAAATTTTTAAAAAAATAAAGTTGTTGTCATTAAATAAATAAAAATCAATTACATTATTATTATTATTATTATTATTATTATTGTTGTTATCTCATCATCTCTACCAAATTTCAACCTCTTGCAATGTTTTTGTCTGTGTAGTTTTCACATCTGATTTTTATTTTTATTTTTATTTTTGAATCCAAAAGCTACCAAACAAAGCTCTTAAATTGTTTCACCCTTTCTTCTTGGACACACACACACACTCACAGTCACAAATGATCAGATACTATTATTTATTTTATTTTATTTTTACAGTCATTTATACATCATGGGTTTTCATGTCAGTTTTGACAAAGTCTATCTGCGACTGTGAGTTCCCATTAATACAGATTAATTGACTTATGGTGATGTGATTCTTTTTATTTCCTAGTGTGACATACAGATTTTAAATTAAATGCATATATATATTTGTCTTGTTTGTGTTGTACTTATGCAGCTCACATAACACCCAAATCCCACTCGTTTAGTAGTTAATTAATTTGTGTTTTGATGTTGCCAAGGCTTGTTTATGTGATTTCAAAGCACTATTTTTTATTATTTTGTCTTTTTAAGAATCTATGCATGTCGTCTTTTTGCTCGTAAAATTTAGTGGAATCTGTCAAGATACTTGAGGATTTGTTTTTCCCTTCCCAATTTGAATTTGAATTATTTGTTTTTGTGTGTATCTTCTTCTGCAACATATAACTTTACTAATAGGATTATGCTCCATTTACTTCCAACGTGTTATATACAATCAAATTATTATCCTTGTTGAACGTGGGTGGGTAATAATTGGACCAAGAAAATTATAGTACAATTGAATTTATTTTTTTTTCATAATGTATATACATATAAGATATGCATTGCTCACATTACAAGAATAATATCCAAACAAGAGAAAGAGACAACATGGTTGATTTGGGTTCTTTTAGAATTACTTGATACATCTAAAATCCAAAACTATGCTTATATATTTCTTTCTTTACATAAATTTTAATGGGAGTGAGTAATAGTTGATATATTTGTAACTTTATAGTACAAGAATAACAAATGAATGATACAATTATTTACTGAAATAAAAAATATTTTACTTTGATGGAGTCCAAAACATAACACACTTTTGAATTAATGAGAAAGAGATGATATACCAAGGAATGGTTTACTGAATCAACACTTCACTGATAACAAAAAAAAAAAAATACAGTCTCTGCATAATTTAAATTAATACAATATATACTACATAGATTTTTTTTACTTTTGTGTTGAGGTCAATCATAACATTACATAAGCATTAGCTGCCAATATATATATTAATATTTGCACTATAAATATACATATTTAAGTTAAACCTGGGCTCAAAATCCTCATGGGCCAATTTGAAAACTGAATTTTGTTACGAAATGTGCCCAAAAATTTATTTTTTTTACAGAAAACACAAGCCCACCATGTCAAGAAATCCCAAACTGCTCTACTCCTTATTGATGCAACTTTATGTAATGATACGACCAATAGACCATGGAATGTTCAAAACTAAACTCTGCCTCAACTGTATTAAGTGCTATGTCATCATTGCAGGAACTAACTAAATACACAAAAACAGACAAAGTTGAGAAGCTGATTCATCTTGATCTTGTGTCTGTATATATATGTGTAATAAATATTCGAAAGCTAAATCCACAAACTTAGAGGAGATTCTTTAGGGGATGCATGGATGGATGGATGTCAATGCTTAAGCCAGTAGTTCCTTAACTGCGACATGTGCAGCAATATCTCGTCACGCCCTTGATTCATGACGCTGCTCGTCATGATCCACGGGGGCGCTGTCTGGAAGAACTCGCGTATGGATGCCTGAAACTCCTGCACATTCTCCTCCGGCCTTTTCCCGCCTTTCCTCTTCTTCTTCCGTTTGTCGCATTTCGTGAATATCAACGTCATTGGTATCTGATCAAATCACAACAATTGTGTATCAAGAACCGACAAACACTGCTCTTAATATATATATATCATTCATCATGACGGAATCCACTCGGCATTACAAACCTGATTTTGTCCCAACCAGCTTGCATAATCAAGATCGATTCTTTTTACAGGGATGCTGGCGTCGATGAGGAGGAACACAGAGACCAGTGTCGGCCGGGTAAGGAAATAATCCTTGGTGAACTTTCCCCAATCTGTCCGAACCTCGTGTGGTGCTGCTGCATACCTGTTTAGTTAACCAGCAGACACATATGGTTTTTTTAAGTATCCACAACACTAAAAGGTAAACTAAAGCAAGAATTCAGCTTCAATTCCATAGAAATTATTACACCGGACATGTTAATATGCTGCAAGGAACAAATTTGGTGATGATTCATACCCATAACCAGGCAAATCTACGAGGTACCAGCTATCATTAATCCGAAAATGATTGATGCATTGGGTCTTCCCTGAGGAATTTGAGTTCTTACACAATCAATCAAACCAGAGGCAATCTGCAAATTTACAACAAGGATGGATGAAACGTATGTAATGTACCTGGCTTCTTAGAAGTGAGGGCGAGACGTTTGCGTCTGACGAGAGAATTCAGTAGCGAAGATTTCCCCACATTGGACCGCCCGACGAGGGCGAACTCCGGAGCTCCGTCGGCGGGGCAGTCCTCCGTCCTCACACTGCTTTTCACAAACTCCGCAGCCTCAACGTCCACGCCGCCGCCGGCGTATTTGCTCAGGACAATGTTGGAACCCTTCAATATTCTCGCGCTCAATGGCGCCGCTGCGTCTAATTTCAGAGACGACACGTCCGTCTCCGGCGGCAGGAAGAGCTCCTCCAGGGAGAGCGGCCGGATTTCCTTTCCCTGAACGTGGTCGTTGTCGTGGTCCTGTTCCTGCTCCTGCGCTACGGCGGTGGAGAAATGGCAGAGAGGTGAAGCGATGGATTTGGATACGAAGGCTGAGGTATATAGGAACAAATTCTGGGATTTGGGAGAGGTGAGAGAGGAAATTAAGGAATGGGAAGGCACGATTGGCAATCTATGAGTAAGCAGAAACATTATTGCTTAGCCCCACTCTGCAGTGAAGTGCAGTTCGCCCTATTTGGGGCTGCGAGGAAGGAGACGATGCCTGACTCAGAGACTGAGTAAAGGGGATTTGACGAGCAATCCCAAAATCGCATTTCCAAAGTGCATAAGTCGCATTTATTTAGTAACGACTATAGTACTGAGCATTGCTCCACAAGCCAGATGCTTTCCTTCATCCTGCAAAGATTACAATTTCATTGCCACCAAACCCTGGATGGCTAGACAGAGATGTCAAATGCGGCGGGTTGTCCCGAATCAGCCCCCGATTCGGTCTTAATGGACAAATTTGGGTCTAAAAATTTTGATTCGGAAAATTTTGAATTTTAGATCCGATTGAGTTCGGGGCGGATTACAGACCTCTCCAGACCTGAATTCGGATATTTTAACAATTATTATAATTTATTTATTTAAAAAAAATTAAATATAAAGTTTATGTTCGTATTTGTTTCTCTTACAATTTTTTTTATAATCACAATCACTACGGACTATTGTTAAACTGTAATTTTTTAAAACTATGACTCACTTTGAAGTTTTTTTTTTAGTATTGAATTATTTAAAAAGAATTATATTTTATTTTTTTCTTAAAAAAAACAGATTTGTCGAATTAGCTCCGAATCAGCGGGACGGGGCGAGTTTTGAGTTCTAACATTTTCTAGTGGGGCAGCCTACAAAATCGTACCGAACCCGCCCCATTGACATAGGTAACCCTGAAACACCATTGATACAAAACACCAACAACTTACCAGTTGTCTCTTCCAGCCATTACCAATGCATCAACAACCAAAATAGAATTTAAAAATCCATAATTAACAGTGTTCGCGCTTATTACAATATATGAAGTGAACATAATTCAATAGGTGTCTATGCAACTTGATGATTATAAATAAGTCATATTGATATAAGGAATAAAGAAATCAAAGACATTTCCAAACGATCAAAGCTAATACATATGCCAAAAATGTATCCCCTTTCGAACCTTATTTCCCCTCTGTAGGAGAAGGAACGGTGCTGAGAAGCCATATCAAAAGAACACCAATAAGGGCACCCGATAAATGTGCTATGTGATTTACATTCTGTACAGCATAGACCCCTCGAAAGTTCCCACCCAAGCTTGCCGAAGCTTGGGCTGCTTCCATGACCTGAAATGTAAAAAATGATCGTGATAAGTACAGCGACTATCCCAATCAGGTACTTTAATGCTTTACAATTGCTTCAAATGGTCGAACTCATTCTACAAACTTCAGATACTGCAGCTAACAAGATTTAAAATGTTTTTTACTACAGAATTCATTTAATCAACACCAATATAAGTCGATACATAGGTAATAAGCTACCTTTTCAACAACAAACTGCCCCAAAATAAGCACTTCAAGAATCTTTCTCCAGTCAAAGGACATCTGGGATCGAATAGGAATTCAATAAAACACTCGCATAACAGTCTCGAAAGCTTAAAATATATAGATATCCAACTTATGTGACTTTTAAAAGCTATACCTTAACAAGAACGCTAACCGCAAAGAGTCCAAATACAGCCCCAGATGCTCCAAGCGAAACTGCATTTCTAGGCAGAACTAACCAAGAAACAAGATTTGCTCCGGCACCCGTCAAAATATAAGACAGCCACAGAGCAAAGTTCCCTTCTTCTTCTTCAACGAGTTTTCCTGGATGGCAATAAGTTTTAGAAACTATCTGTTTCGAGTAACCAATAATGCAACATTTTTTAGCAGCCAAATGCACAAACTCACCAAAAATATACAAGAAAAACAGGTTGCTAGAGAGATGATTCCTACATGCAACAACTCAATCAGTACCACTCCAAAATCATCGTGCTGGCATCCTACTAGATAAGAAGAATGCTCACCAACTAAAATGGCAGAAGGTCGCGGTTATAAACTGGTACCATGCAGGCCGGTTATGGTAAAGATACAATCCCTTAATCCACGGAACCTGGAATAACAAGACATCCTTATTTAAAACAAATCACCTAACATCTGTCAATTCTGGTTTTGCTTCAAGATGTCAAGTAACCAATAAGATAACAAGTGAACAGATAACACCTAAGATGTCTTTCAAAACCTGGAATATATGATCGGCCAAATATAAACCAAGATTTATTAGTAGGATCCAAAATATGCCATTGACTCGCTTCTCAGGCTTCCTTTTCTCTTCAGGCTTCCCAATTTCCAGCTGTGATATCATGTCTAAATGCAATATCACCAAAACAGATAAATAAATTTAAATCCGCAGTGATTAAATGAAAGCTTAATGCCATAAAGTACTGTGTAAGAGTCTCCATTCAAGAAATTCTTTTTTCTTAAATTAATAAAATGAAAAATTCACACAAAATGCAGTTAACCGTTGAAACGAATTCTCAAGCTTCAAACTCATTCACACTCTAACCCAACATTTCCCGAACCAAAATTCTCACACCAACTGTTTGTGAAAATGCCCCAATCCAAAGACCTAACTATGAAGACTACCAAATCAAACAGCAATAATTCAAACATTCATAGAGTTCAAATAAACAAGGAGCGCGGGAGATTAACCTGAATTCTTGCCCATTCTGCAAAGCCATAATCTAGAGTTCGGCCTCGTCGATAATTTAAACGAAAGGGGGTCGAATACAGACCGAGTAGGAAGCAACGCCCCCGTCGCCATGGGCATGAGCTTGAAGTGAGAATCGCCATTAAAATGGATCACAGGAGGAAATAGCGTCTTCGGCTGAAGCTGAAACCGTAGCATTTCTCCGACTCCCAAGAAACGTAACCACCTGATTCTCGCGGCGAATTTTCACTAACAAAAAGGCGTCTTTCTAAAATTGGACGTAGCCCAACTACAGAACCGTTACATTAGCCCATCATTTTCAGCCCACTTACTAAATAAACAAACATCTTCAAGGATCCACAATTCAATCGAACAACAAGTGTACAGTGTACTGAAACAAAAAAACAAATAGCAGTTCACTTTCGAGCAAGACTGGTTCCCACATCATAAAAAAAAACAAATGTACTACTAACCAAGCACCATGTCTGAATCTAAGATCTCATCTCATAGATATCACATGACCAGATGGCTAGATAATCATCAAATTAATATTTAATTGATCAGCTAATGTACATAAAATATTGTATATTGATTATAACTTTTTTTTTAAAAAAAAAAATATATATTCAATACGGTAATTTTACAATATATATATATTATTGATAAATAATTCTAAAAAAATATATGTAAAACATTTTTGTCGTAGTAGTTGCTGCATTTATTGCACATGGCAAGTTCAAGGCCCACCTAATCTTGTCAATAATTCAGACCAATCTTTATACATACATACTTATATAAGCACAGTCTTGCCTGCCTCATATCATATATATGCGCCAAAAATATTAATATAATAATAATAATATTATTATTATTTTTTTTATTTATGGTCAACTATGTCACAACAAAGCAGCAGCCCATCCACCCTGGACTTATTAAAATTGCCAACTTGATTACCAATTCATGTATCAGACCAGACCAGACCAGACGCAAAGGACTAGTTTTTGGTGGAGAAGGTGTGATTTGCTCAAATTAAATTATTCATTTTGTACAGTGACATCATCATCAAGTGGTGTAATTCCCATTTGTTTAATAATTAACTATATTTTAATTATTTAAAGAGACATGATTTGATAGATATGTATATTTAAGTACATGGTCCAAGTTTATCAAAATTTTGATGAAGTTTTTCATTCTATTCAATTATTGGAGATTTCTTCCCATCGATCTATATACACTACTTGTATTAAAAAATGATAGATAGGAGATTAAGGCCGCGTTTGGTTTGTCAATAATTGACGGCAATGTCCTGAGTTGTGTGGGGCCGCTGGACAAATTATATCCAAACGGTCCCCTCGGAAATTCGATTTTCAGATGCCGCCGCTTTTAGTATGTTCCTGTACCGGCTTTTACCACTTTTTAAAAAGGTCGTATTTTTTTTGCTTTTTACTCCCTGACTAGATATGTACGGCAGTAAGTTTTTGTTTTTTATTTTTTTTCTAACAGTATAACGACAGTGACTTATAAATAATTGTAAATTCAGTCGTAATTAGGTGGCGGCGGTTGTTTTCCGAAGATGATAAACCCACACGTGATTATTTATTTATTTGCAGCTAGGATAAATAATAAAACGATAACAACTGAAATCGGGTGATCCGAATTCTAACCAAACACGACTATTGAATTAAGATGAGGTGGATGTGACTCAGGATTGAATTGATTACTCATAAATCGCATTTGTGAATTATTTGATCGACTCTTGGCAGGTCGATTCATAAATCATATGCACATATCATTCATCTTTGATAAGCTCGAAATCAACTTTTCTTTTATATAATTAATTAATTACTAGCACCATCAAGCCACGCCACGTAACCAATATAAGCATGGCCCATTAAATAAATTATTTTAATAAAAACAAAAAATAAAAAATCCACGCAGACATACGAGGCGTTATCTCAAACCAATCCAACGGCCAGCATGCATTGATCTGTAATAGTTAATATAAATAATAATATCCACGTGTCACGGGAGTTAAAACTGGCGGTCACGACACGTAACTTATCCGACAGTGCGTGCCCCAATTTGGTCAGCTGTCACATGTGGTTATCAAATGTGATTATTTTTCTGATAAGGTATCTCATGAAATTTCACTGAATTATTATTTTAAATCGCAATCAAAATTATTGCGATTGGAATTGCTGAATGAATATTATTGCAGAATGAATATTCGGGAATCTTTTGTACCTATCTATCTTATTCTTATGAATATTCAGGAATTCGGACCAAATGTAATTTGTAGTATTTTTTGTAACTCATTCATGCAATAGTCATTTGACGACAATAGGCACGTGAAATGAATGCATAGCCTAAAGTTCACTTATTACACATCAACCTTGCTTTTCAGACAAAATTACGAATCTTCCCCTACTTTTGTCCCCTTAGACAAAGTTACACATCCCTACAAAAATTGATCCGTACCATAAATAAAAAGTTACATGTCTTTTTAGAACAAACAAACAAAATAAATCCGAATAATAAGGACTTATCGGAACAAAGTACATATCTTTATTATTTGTAGCTATGTTAATAAATTAAATTTCAAATTATTCAGAAAAAGACAAAGTTATTTTTGTTGTATAATTGAATTCTCTATTACTTTTTATTGTGTAAAATTATTTTACGTGAAGACATTATTAATTTGAAGAATAAAAATTAATAATCATAAATCTGTTGGCCCCCTGGGATTCAATTATTTAAGCATATAATTATTGTCTACAAGAATTGAGAAACGTTGTAAAACATTCATGCTATGTGGTCCGTGAGACGTAACAGCTGAGCACGACACTCCATTTTAGTGAAAATAAAATAGTTGCAATACAAAATTTAAATTTATGTAGTCACGTAATCAGTGAACTAACCAATTGGTGGAAAGTGACATTCTTTGGTAATTAATTTGTTGTAAGTTCGATTTTTATTTTTATTTTATTAAACATTAGAATATTAGTTGAATGTAAGTTTAATTATAATATAAATGTAATACTTATTTATTTAAAAAAATATAATTAAAATGCATGTTTTTAATATCTTAAAAACAAACTGCAGATTTCCATCAAATATATCCAATATGAATTTTATTTTATAAAGAACAAAAATTCTAATCGATATAAAAAATAAGTATATATATATATACATTTATAAGTAATCAATATAAACTAATTTATAAAAATAAATAAATTTAAATATATAATAGATTTTTTATCCAATAAGAATATTAACAATAGATTTTTATAAATCTTATCTTTAAAAAATAATTGAAGTGAAAAAAAAATAAAAATGTCGCATTTGGATCCCATCAGTAATTTAAATTTACATAGACTAATCAGTGAACTAATTGGTGGACAGTGATATTATTTGGCAATTAATTAATTGTTAATTATTAATTACTATATATATTTCGATGTCCACGTGACGTGTTCGATTGGAGTAGATTGTTCTTTATGTCAAATTTATTTTATTTAAATTGTATGACACGAAACAACATGAGATGGGTTTTCGCTTGTTGCCTTAAAATATTTGCAATAAAAATAAATGTGACGTGTAATCCAGCTAAGTAAAAGACCATTTCAAGCATATATATAATTCATTTTATTATCAATTGTCTACAATATATATATATATATATTTATGTATAACAGCTATAAAAAAAATAATAATAAATAAATTTTATTTTAGTTATTTAATTGAATGTTTTTTAACATTATAATATTGATATATGTATTTATATTGCACCATTAATGAAGATTGGCTATGTGACAATTTTTTGTTCGTAAATTTATATATCTACTTCAGTTATTGAAAAATGTAATTTAAAAATAAATATTCCATTATAGTTGTAATATTTTATTTTGAAGT